>NC_134543.1:60190359-60515150 GCF_050624435.1 Tenrec ecaudatus | reverse complement strand
TTACAACAAATGTGATTGCAGAAACTATAATGAGTATTCTTTTTCCTAAGGATTTTCTTTTATATACGAGTTGATGATAGTATCCAGGAAGTTTCTCATTTCTTTAATTTCCAGTTATGGTGGTCTATTTAGGCACAAGTTTAAGAATAACAATTAATTTGCTTCCTGCTGCACTTTAACACGTGTATCTACAACAAAAAAAGTTGAAATTAGAAGCTGCACAGGGCACTTTAAGATGTTTATTTTGTAGTTGACATAGTGAGCTAAGTAATAATTAAGCCTGTTAGGATATTAAGTTTAAAATGTATTGACAATTATAACTTGCATAGGCTGGAGATCCTTGGACAAGTCATAATCCATCAATGTGTGAATGATTATTTTTTAATTCCTTTAGGTATTTATTGATAATATTAGCAGGGATTAACCAGTATTGACTCTTTAAAAATTGAGATATAAAGCTAAGGTATTTTTCAAATATTTTTTTTTTACACAGGAGAACACAAAATTATACCTCAATTTACTTGAAATGGAATATAGTGGTGACCTCAAACAAAATGAAGAAAATATCCTAAATTGTTTTGATAAAGCTGTACATGGTTCCTTGCCTATTAAAATGAGAATTACCTTTTCTCAAAGGAAAGTTGAATTTCTGGAAGATTTTGGCTCAGATGTTAACAAGTAAGATCTTAATTATCTGTGGTGAATTTGATGACAAATTAATGCATTGTTGTACATGAAATATTTTCATAGGTTGTAGTTTTTCTTTAGCTGTATGTTGGGATAAATCAAAATTTAAAAAGTTAAAAAATTTAATCAGAACGGGAAAGTGAAAAAGTATCACTGCAGCTTGGCCTTAACCTGATTTTGTAAGCAAATAAATATCTAATGCCTCTAATTTAGAATGGTTCCATTGAAGCAGCTAAATTATGCATTTAATTTTTTTGATACAAAACAACTTTTATCACCTTAAAAGTATTCTCCATTATAGTTAATACATCTGTCAAATCTGCGATTCTATTTTTGGAAACATCTTTCAAACTCATCTGTTTGGATAGCTGGTAGCAACTAACTCACTTGTTTTTTTCACCTTTCTAGAAACAAGAAACCCTCTTATACACTAGTTTTTCCCTATAGCACTTGTAATCTGTGCTCAACATTTTTTGCTGCATTTTTTCCAAACAGGAAACAAAATTTCAAAGCTGCGTGTTCCCTTAAAATCAGCCATCCCCAAAACACAAGGTTAGAGCAGAATTGTTTTTATAAAAAAAATTCAGTGACCAGAGGACCTTCCCACCCAGGGGACACACTGGTTGCACAAACTGGGTGTGAGTTGTTTGTTCCTCCCCTAGTTGGAAAATGAGTACTGAGAGCTCTGCCCAGTTGAGTTTTCTGGTTTTTGGGTATTCCCTTGTGTACAGGTATGTGTATATGTTGATTTGATTTGGGTTCACTTCTGAAATGATTAACCACTGTCAAGGGGGTGTAGTACTTTAATTGTTCAGGTCTGTATCTCTGGAACCCCAATTTAAACACAGCATAGAGAGCTGAAAGGGTTGGGGAAGTATGTGGTTTCCTACAGGAGTTCAAGTGGCACTTTGGGGTAACCTTTGAGCTGCTAACTGCAAGGTTAGCAGTTCAAACTCATCAACCATTCTGGGAGAAAAGAAGCTTTCTGCTTCCAATAGATTTACAGCTTCAGAAATCTTATAAAGCATTGATGTGAGCTGGGATTAACTTGATGGCCATGGCACCCCTTATTCCTGTGGCTTTCTGAAGAAAATAAAACTGGGAAGATAGTTGGGTAAGCTTGTACACAACTCCTAAACATTTTGTAGATGTCACTGCTGCATGTATTCTGCTAGTCTAGGTGGAAATAATTTTTTAAAGTTTGGCTTATGTGTATTTCAGAGGATTGTTTTTCTTTTTAGGCTTCTGAATGCTTATGATGAACATCAAACACTCTTAAAGGAACAAGATTCTTTAAAAAGGAAAGCAGAAAATGGGTATGTAATTTGCTGAAATCAAGGATGCTTAACATATAAGACCTATGTTTTAAATATCACCTTTAAAGTATAACACTATTTGAATGATACTGATTTTCATATTAAAGTGATTTTAAAACTTAGCAGTTAAGAACTTTAGTAAAAAAAACAAAACCAAACATAAATGACATTAATTTGTTAAAATACATCTTTGAGGGAGTTTTGAGAGTTTCCATTTTTGTATTTTATTTATAGATCTGAAGAACCGGAAGAAAAGAAAGCACACACAGAAGATACAACTTCATCATCTACACAGATGATTGATGGTGATTTACAGGCAAATCAAGCTGCATATAATTACAGTGCCTGGTATCAAGTGAGTCCACATAAATATAATTGAAATTCTTTGTTTACACATATTAGAAGCATAAATCAATAGTATACTACTGATGCTTATTAATTATCTTTTGTGAATCAGTCTTTAAAATTTTTAACAGTTAACATACGCTTTTTATTGAACATATTTATTTAACTTAATTAAGTATATGAAACAGCCATCTTTCTCATATACTAACTTGTTCCCTTTTTCCTTTTAGTACAATTATCAGACTCCTTGGAATTATGGACAGTATTATCCTCCTCCTCCTACCTGATGGGAAGATGCACATTTCAGAGGGAGTGGTGAAAAGTACGAAAATTGTTTTTTCTTTTTGTGAGGGATGTAAACATAGCTTGCCATACTTGACACTTGTCTTCCCTGTTTCTTTGTAATGATTTGTTTAGTAACAGGGAAAATGTCATTAGTGGCTTACCACACATACTATTTCTTACCATTTATAAAATTTTACTTTTATTCGAGAACTATTTTTTTTAATTTTTGCATTAAGTGTCTAGAATAATTTTGAATGCATTTGAAATGGAGTTTTGTAGCCTTAAAGGTAGGAAAATAAAACTGACTTGCAAATCATGTCAGTATAGCAAGATTCTGAAAACGTAAGGGCTGCTTTTAAAGATTTACCTCTAAAAAAACAAACCACAGAAAAATGGAATCTTAATCTTTGCTGTCAATGGTTTGTCTGTGTTTGTTATATTTGCATTGAATTTTGATCTAATTACTGAAAAGGTACGCTATTAAAAACTATGACTTGGAATATAGATTATAAATGAGAAAATAGAATGTTTGCATCCCTTATAAAACGAAAATCATATTGAAAATATATTGCTGTTTCAGGAGACTTTGTATTTAGAATATTTGTGTAAACTTGTGAGCAAGCTTTCATTTTGATCAAACTGATCACCATTTTTATAATAAAACTGAAGACTTATCCAGTAATTGCTTAAGATTCTTTTTTTAGGGGGGCGGGGAAACCACCTAATATTTTGAGGTGCATTTTTCTGAAATTGACTATTAATGCCAAGTCTTTCTATGCTTTTGTTTTCTCTCTTCATAAATACACATTTAAAAGATTCAAAATGTATCCACATGGTAAAATAACCAGAGAATATTTTTACAAGTGACTCTCATGTATGTATGATTCATTGGCTTAATCAGTAGAGTTAATATTTTAACACTGAACAAATCACAGTCAGATCAAAATAGTGGATAAGTTTGTATTGAGCCTTGTAGTTTACAATGCAAAGGTAAAAGGGAAATCAATTCTCTTTAACCAATATTTTACAGAGTTGTAGTAAAATACTTTAGATTTCCAGGCTATGGGTTTACATTTCTCAAAAGCCAGGGATCAAGTCTTGGACAGGTTTTAACTTCTTACCAGTAGACTCCTCCCTTAAACATAATGGTCACCAGCTCTAGTTACATAAAGTTTCTTCAAGGGCAGGAATTTTCATTGTTGCTGTTGTCCTTACACTTGAAGTGCTGCCAATTTAATCAATATCCACTAATTCTACTTCAAAAATAAGTTTTGCATTTGGTGGAATTCTGTTGAAGATGTCAAGGCAAATTAGATAAATCAAAACAAAAATCTGTCTCCCCACATGCAATTCTTCATCAAAGTAAACTAAGCCTGGATGATTTCATCTGCATTTCTGTGAGCTCACAAGGACTGTTGTAGGTTAAAGTGAACTTAAGACGCAGAAAATCTTCCTTAGTTGCAAGTCTCACTAATACTCCCAAGATTCTGAAAACAATGCCAAATCAAAATTTTAAAAAAGTATAATACTTGAATGCATAAATATGTGCCATTAAATAAAAATTTATACAACCCACTGTTACTGAGTCCATTCCAACCCATAGCAACCCTACATAAGTGCCCTTACCTATTCCCGGGAGTAGAAAACGTGCGTCTTCCTCCCCAAGAGCGGCTGTGGTTTTGAACCAACAGGTAGGCACTATGTCTCTAAGGCTCCTCTAAATCCACACAAGGAAGTACACAGTACTTTCTGCGGATCTTAAGATGCTAAATAGGCTGAGACAATGCACATTCACTTGCTTCATGAAAGAATCTACAATTGGCTACCTTGCTTTTAACAGAACATGAGACTGGAGAGCCTACAAAACAACCAGAAAAATTGTTCTGATTTAAGTAGTCCAAAGGAATGAAATCAACAGCGATAAGCTATTTTTTTATATGACCTATGACACACACCTTAGTATGAATTAATCTTGAAATCTCAATGCAGAAATAGAACAGGTGCTTACTGGCTTATGAATGTAACTGAAAAAGCATTGTCACAAAATCAAAAATGCTTAAGTAAAAACACAAAAGCATCATTAGTAATTCAAAATGCTTCTTATTCTTAGTATGTTGGTTTTAGGTCACTTCGTGGTGCAAAAGCCTTGCATTCAACTAACCTTTAAGGTTGGCAGTTTGAATCTATGTAGATGAAAAGTATAGGCGATCTGCTTTAGGATTACAGCCAAGAAAACAAAACTGTTCTACTCAGAACACATGGGCCACCTGACAGCTCCTTGAGTTGGCCATCGGGCTACTTGTTTCACAACTGGTAAACTCCACCTGCTGTTCCTTTTCTAGGCTTGATTTATGCAGTCACTTGACTAAAATTACCACAAGCCATATTTTCCATACCAGCACTGCTGCCATCAACACTAGGCTTCTTACTGCAGTAGACTGGTCAAATACTAAGTTGTGCCTTTCAAAGATGAGGGCTTAAAATTTCACATTTTAGGTTTTGAAAATGGAAAGATCTTGATTAAAAGGATAGTTCAAGTTTGAATACTTTGTACCACTAAAAAGGATTATACCGGAGGTGTTGACACAAAAGCACCTAAATGTCAGGAAAATTAATTAGGGTAGCATTACTGATCTAGAGGTTAGGCTAAGCAACATCTTTCATACTTTCAGTAATCCCTGTTACCATTTTTTTCTTGAACTATGAGGAAAAAGGATACTTGGCATCAGGCTGTCCTTTCTTTCCATAAGCCCATTCTGGTTCAATCTCTAGTCGAGCTTTTTCTCCCTTACTCATCGTCAAGAGTGCTTCATCCCACTAAAGGCAAGAACATCAAATTAAGAAAAGGATTTCTGGGGGGTGGGGAAGATTTGGAGGGCAGAGGGAACATATGCAATACTCCAAAACAGTCAAGATTATGTGATGCTTTTATAAATAGTAACATCCATTATGTTTGTCATTAGAACCATAATACACCCACTCCACTGTTAGACATAAGACTATCAAGCTTATAATATGAGGATCATGA
Organism: Tenrec ecaudatus; assembly: GCF_050624435.1. Lineage (NCBI taxonomy): Eukaryota > Metazoa > Chordata > Mammalia > Afrosoricida > Tenrecidae > Tenrec > Tenrec ecaudatus. The sequence goes on along the minus strand of NC_134543.1, from coordinate 60,509,489 downwards.
TTGGTACTTAATATGAAATGATGCAGGTTCTTGAGTTTGCAAATTAGGATCTTAAAGCTGGTTACTAAAAGCAGTTAATGTGATGCAAGAATATAGATTGTATTACTAATATCATTTAAGAGAAGTCACAAAGATCAGGGTGTAGTTAGAGCGTCATGCAAGGTGGGTCTGTTATAAAAAATCAATCACAGAAATATTACAGAAAAATAACATTAAGATAATATCAATGTAAAATAACATTTAAGATATATCAATGTCTCGGGAGGGTGGGGTGGAAAGGGGACACGATTACAAGAGTCTACATCTAACCTCTCTGGCGGATGGACAAAAAAATGGGTTAAGGGAGATGTTGGGACAGTATAAGATATGACAAAATAAGTTACAAATTATCAAGGGTTCAAGAGGGGAATGGGGAGGGGAGGGGGAAAAATGAGCTGATACCCAGCTCCCAAGTAGAGAGCAAATGTTTAGAGAATGACGGTGGCAACAAATGTGCTTGACACAGAGGATGTGTGTTATGGACTGATAGCGTTGTGCGAGCCCCTCATAAAATGATTCAATAACAATATAAGAGCAGTTTATACTCAGCTAAATCTCAGCTCATGCAATTAATTTCCCAAAATTTCTATCGAACTCCTTGATAACACAGCTTCCCTCTACCCCTCACCTCCCACATCATACCCCCAGAACCCTTATTCTAGTTTTTTTTTATAGGTTTATCAATCCTGGGTTTTGTATAAAGAGAAAAACACAGCCAAGTTTCAAGACTACCCACAATGACAAAATTCAGCACATATAAACCCAATATGATAAAGAAAATACTGAAAACCAGGTCAGGCCTAAAGTGTATTGGGGGTGGGGGGGTGGGGAATCATGTGACAAGGCTTTAGCCTTTCAAGCCAGATTTATCAACTTGATCTTCTATAGTCACCTCTCCAATACACCCTGTTTGGTAACCAGTTTATGCCATCCCTCAATTACGGTTAGAGGGAGTCACCAGAGGGCTTATTTCCTGTGTAGCTCTTGCCAATACACCTTGGGCTTTCATTGTTAGCCATAGCCTTCTATGGACCAGAATCTCACAATTTAAGATCTGATTCCATGCCCTCCTCCAGTTTGGGATTATATATATCATCTGTAATTCTTGGGTCATGGATGTTGGTGTGCTTCCTCCATGTGGGCTTAGTTGACATCTCATACAGATAGATGGCTGCTTGTTTGGAAACAACCTTTTAAGACCATAGACACTCAGCTAAATCATTAGTTTCAAGATGTTTATTTCTATCTTGGGCTCTGAAGTATGACTATTGGAATAATTTGAAGACAGAGTAACATGCTGAAGGTTCTTAAACATTCATTTAAATGTTTTGTTTATGTTTGATGTTCAAAGTAATTACAATAAAAAAATCATGAATTGCAACATTAAATTTGATTTAGGCAAACACAATTAGCCTTGTTATCTTGAACACTAATGGACAGTATAGTTGAAGCTTAATTTGTTTCCTTTGCTGTCTCATGTAAAAAAAAATAGCATGCTTTTACTTGAGCATTTTCCAATGTGTGAGGCTAGAAGACTACGAAACAAACTTGTACCTCTATTAGTATTTCTGTAAAACAGATTGCTTACCTCTCCCTGTTCACAATTTACAAATAGCATAGAACCAGGGGCTGTGTAATACCTATTGGTAGTTTGAAACCCCCAGCAGCTCCAAGGGAGGAAGACTGGGCTTTCTGCTCCTTCTGAAACTCACAGGGGGTCGTCGCTGTGAGTCAGCATTGACTCCATGGCTGTGAGTTTTTGGTTTGTTACAAATAGTAGTGACTTAACATTTTATAAGAATCTTAAAAAGTAAAATTAGTATGGCAAATATCTTAAAGAGTTATTTTATGAAAACAATGTAGTAAAGGGGTAGACAAGGAAGGAACTAGTATTTATCCCAACTACACTTACATAGTGGCTGCAACAATGAGCTCAAGCCTTAACCTGTCAGGATTTCTTTCTGTTGTTCAGTAACTAACTGCCTCACTACCGACCTGGCAGGACCTAACAATCTATTGAACCAAACACCTTCTTGTTGAGATTCTGACTAAGGGACTCTCTAAGAGACATAACTTCCCCGGGGGGTTCTCGTGGTTACACATTTTTTATGGAAACAAATGCTTTCTCCTGTGGGTTCGAACTGGCAACCTTTAGATTATTGGCTGAACACTTAAACACTGCACTACCAGAGTACCTTTTAATCATGCTTATATATTCTTTTAACAAATCCAAAGTTGACAAGTACTGCCTTGTTTATAGATCGGGAAAGTGAGACCCAGAAAACTGAATGTGTATCAGATCATACAGCTATACAATAACTTGATTTTTATAGCCCAAACGTGTTTTAAGTATATTGTCAATCTTACTTCTTCAGAGCATGACTCATTTTTGTACTTACTCCTCTGATAACTTTGCCAACTCCAACCTTAAAACTCAAAGGCTTGGCATTTTTCTTCTTCTTGGCACCTGCAAAACAGATTTCCCTTACTATTAATGACAGATCTTACTTATACCACTAAATATAGCACATAATTCTGCCCTTTATGTGAAAATCCTATTGTCTCACTTCTGGAAGCTGAGGCTAGGTTTTTCTATTTTTCTGCTTTCCAGTGACTTTGAGATTTTTAGTTACCCAGTCAATACACTATGAATTGAAAGCCTATTTTATAGGTATAAGGAAAGTTCTAGAAAACAAGTAGGGTGACAGCCAAGATAAAGGTATTAGCCAGCCACTTGTCTGTCCACACGGAAATCGTATGCACTGTCACTAAGTTATAAAGAAAAAGATGACTTATATGCAGCCTTACTTGTTTGGATGTTCGTATCAAAAACAGTCCCATCCTGTAGTGTTCCTGTATACCAACAATGAACAACATCGCCCTTCTTGGGAAAGTTGGTTTTGTCTCCCTTTTTTAGAACAGATTTTGTATATTTTGGTGGACCCTACAAATAAACCAAAAACAGCCCACAGAGTTAGGAACTCCAACATTTTAGCTTTGAATGATGAGATAGAATACCTTGAGACTCCAACTCAGGTCACAAAGGTCCAATCTAGTTCACATCACTATGTTAAATTATTGCAACAACAACAAAAAAAAATTTTATTATTGCAGATCAGTGATGAAAATTCAATTTTAAAATACTTCCCAGTTTTCTTGGGAATAGGAATATATATGACTGTGACTTTTACAATAATTTTAGTTTTAGCACCCAAAATGGGTATTACTTGATACTCTTATTATATTCAATTAGAATGAGTACAATGATAAAATTGCCTCTGAAATAAGTTCACATAAGTATAACATTATGTACAGAAGTTATCATAAAAGGTCTATTTCTCAGGTAAAAAGGCAGGATTATCAGAACCTAACACACAAAAGGGGGGCACCTTATCAATGTAATTCATATAAATGATTAAAAGTGTGCTAACAGAAAAATAATCTAAGAACCTTAGAGATTGAAGAAAACGAAAAATTAGGGAGCGGATGAGGAAAAAATGAGCCGATCCAAGGGCTCATGTAGAAAAAAAATGTTTTGAAAACAATGGCAACCAATATACAACTGTGTTTGACACAATTGGTGTATGTACAGATTGTGATAAGAGCTATCTGGTTGTATGAAAATTTAGTCTTAGAAAGCCTCACTATGAGGTGGACTTGACTGGGGTTTTATGGAGGCAATGGTGCTTCGTCTGCAGAATGCTTGCTTTCAAGGTGGACGATGAGGTGGCTTCCCGGAAAGCTGCAGCTCATTTGCAATGACCACTCTGGTACCAGTAGTGCTGCTATGACTCGATCGGTTTCGGCAGCGCCTTCAGACTACAGCGGGTCAGAGTGGCATGGTGAGCTTTTCTCAAATATCAGCCCATAAAAACACTATGAAGCTTAATGGTTCTCTCCCCAACTAAAGTGGGGACGGCACCGGATCAAAGGGGTCGTGTTCTTTGTGCACGGGTCATAACGAGCTGGGGGCTGACGTGGCGACAGGAACAATTCTACACTGTCCACAAACAGCCCATGCTATCCCTGAGTTAAAAGACTACATCTCCTTCTAAAAGACAAGGCCACTAGAAATGAGCAAGTCTGGCTGGCAAGATGTAAGGTTAGAGTCAAGTCAGCTTGATGAAGGCTGTCCTCATTACATACATAAATGGTTATATCTTGTTTTTAAAACCTTTGGATCAAAATATACAAACTAGGCTAGTTGGGTCTGGGCTTTTTCTCTTGAGGGGCACATTGGAAATATGTACAAATAATCAAAAAGGAAGTTTCTTATATTCAGTCCAACTTGGTTGTGAAATCAAGACCTTAAAATAACTTAGAATGCTCCCCAGAACCTGGCCCAGGATGAGAGGCAATATTCAGTTACAGCTGTTTCACAGGATCGGTTACTAACTGTAATTTTTTTTGCCCCCTTCCAATGCACCTAAGGCAGAAGACAATTCAAATTAGTGCTTAGATTAGCTCACCAACCGTCTATGTAAAGCCAATACTACTTTTAACTCATGACAAATAAAAAATACACATGAGAAAATACTACATACTAACCTCTTCCAGAGTCTCTTCAGACTTGTTTTCTTTGGGTTTGTCATCAGTAACCTTCACATTTTTCACCTGCTCACACACTTTATTTATGCTTTCGGTGCCTTTGAAACGCTGTAAGGAAAGTATCCACATACCTAACATGTTCAAGACAGACAGCAAACTAGGAGGGACAATTAGGTTTTCAACTTCTCAATTGATGGAACATGTATACCATGAATAGTCAACAAAATTCAAACTTAAGTAAGAGACAAAAGGAAACGTTTAAGGGAAGTCTTATGTTAATAATGATTTTTATCAATAAATTAGGGCCCTCACACTATCCACCCCCAATATGAATTCTGAAGTGACAATGACCTTGGAAAGGCCAGCTTAGCCACAAATGGTAGTACACATAATTGTGTATCTACTTGTAATTGTATACAAATGGATTAAATGTCTTTGAAATACAATTGAAAGTTTTAAAAATAATTCCACTTATATGAGGGAACCTCAAGTTTGTGATAAAAACACTACTGAAAGGTAATGGGATTTAAAAATGAACTTTCCGACGCTCCCTCACATATGTTTAAGAATTAATTTCAAAACGAAGGAAAAATTCTTTATGAAGTTATTCAACACACATTCTTTTTTTTGGTTTTTTTTCCCAACACTATTATCCGGACCATCAAAGTAATCACACATCTATGCTGTGGAATACGGTTTTTAATAATGTGGATGAGTCTTACAAGGTTAAATAAAATAGAAAGTTCTCCCTATAGTAAACTCTCAATTATTTAAACAAATATGCAGAGGAGACATTCTAAAATGTTCATTTCTAAGAACCATATGTACTCGCGAATAAGTCGACCTGAATATCCACTAAGGCACTTAATCTTACTACAAAACTGCATTAAAAAAAATGCTGATAAACTTGGTTTATACTTGAGTATACACAGAAGTAGAATTCTGTTATGTATGCTACCTTTTTTCAACTTAAAATCTAGCATGTACTGTTTTTTATAATTAGAAAGTAAATGATTTCTAAAAAATATAGCTGACAAAATTTAGTAACGCACAAGAATATTCCAACTTAATAAATCTTCTGTGGAAATGGTCATTTCACAGTGAGCAAATATTAGGGGATTTTCTTTTTAAAAAAAGTAAAGGTTCAGCCTGAATCTAAAGTATATTTAAGTATATTTTAAGTTCATTATTGTGATGGGGCTTATCTGTTAATATACTGTATAAATGCTTAATATGGTAATGCCAGCTTTCCATTTAAGTAGCTATGGCATATTTCAAAAAAACCTGGCCCTTTTTAAAATATCAAAACATTCTGCCATGTTGCAGATTACCCTCACTACAGTAAATAGCTAGTCCATTTATGATTAGTTGAAAGATGCCCCGAAATATAAATGCTAAAAGATCCATTTAAACCTTTCTTTTGAAAAACAAAAAAATCCTTCTGGTACTAAAAAATGAAGTTTTGGCAATATAATTTAACAATACTCACCTTAGTTTCAAAAAGATGGTTATAGGCTGTAACTAGATGATCCTTGTTTGCTGTTTTAGCCACATTTTTGATATTTCCTAATAGTTTATGTTCTGCAAGAAACTATAAATGAAACTAGTTAGGCAACATTTCTCAGGAGCTAAAGCTCACTGCCACTGAGTCAATTCCAATTCATGGCGACCCTCAGGGCTGAGCCGAAGTGCCCAATGGCTCCCAAGACTGTAACTGCACGGGAGTCGAAAAGCTTCCCCTTTCTTCTGTGGAGACTGGTGGTTTCAATATGCCAGCCAACTCCCAAACACTCTGCCACAGGGCTCCTACTCAGGTAAAAAGGATCTAAACTCAGGAAATGGCCACTTAACGGGCACCATTACCGGAGCTCTGGCGGCATTGTGGGTTAGGCCTGGTGCTGCAAAGGACGAAGTAGTTGGCAGTGCAAACGCAGCTCCCTAAAAGAAAGATGAGGCTGTCTGCTTCTATAAAGTCTTAACCTTCGAAATCCTGTACAGGGCCACCATGGAGTCGAATGGGCAATGCAGTGCATTTGGTTGGGTTTTGTATTTTCAATAGTACTACTATTTGAACTTAGTCAGTAAAGGTGTGTTAGGTGGTATCTTTTCACCACATTTATTTAATCTACAAAGCAAAGTAAATAATGAGAAGCTGGACCATATAAATAAAACAGCATCAGGATTGGAGAAAAATTCATTGATAAACATCAATATGCAGACAACACAATCTTGTTTAAAGAGGACTTGAATCATTTATTAAGGGAGATTAAACAATTATACTGTCAGTATGTACTACAGTTAAACATTAAATAAATAAATAAACCCAACCAGACCATTTGGTACCAAATAAAGTGAGAAAAGATTAAAGTTGTCAAGGATTTCATGTTACTTGGATCCACAATCAAGTTCGTGGAGGTAGCAGTCAAGAAATCAAACAATGTATCACACGGCAAATCTGCAAAAGGCCAGTTTACAAAGTGTTCAAAGTAGATGGTGTCATTTGGAGGAGTAAAGTGTACCTAACCTGAACATGGTTTTTTCAAGGGCCTCGTATGCACATGAACACTGGCCAAAGAAATAGAAAGGTCACAGAAGAATCGATGCCTTTGAATTTTGGGTTTGGCAAAGAATACTGAATATATGCTGTGTACTGGTAGAAGAACTGGTAGAAGAACCAATAGTTATGTCTTGGAAGAAGTACAGTCAGAACGATCCTTAGAAATGATGGTGGTGCATGCGCCTTTGTCGCACATACTTTCGGTTATGTTATCAGGAGGGACCGGTCTCTATGGAAGTTCATGCTTAGTACACAGCAAAAGAGAGGAAGACTTTTAACAAGATGGCACAGAACCAGGCAGTGTGAGAAGTGGCTCCACAGCCCTTAACAACACTACTGAAGGAAGGAAGGAAGGAAGGAAGGAAGGAAGGAAGGAAGGAAGGAAGGAAGGAAGGAAGGAAGGAAGGAAGGAAGGAAACCCAATTGTAATTTCTATCTCGCTTTATTAAAAAACAAAACAAAAAAGTCCTGGTGATATAATTATGCATTGGGCTGCTAACCACAAACCTACGAAATAAACAACACAGCCACGGCGTGAATTCTGACTCACAGCGACCCTCTAGGGCAGGGTAGAACTTACCTACTCCTGCGAGTTTGCCAGCCTGGCGGTTTCAAACTGCTGACCTCATGGTTAGCAGCCCAATACTAACCATTATGTCACCAGGGATGCTTCTCCATCAGCCCATGGTGGGGGAGAAAGAGGAGCTGTCTGCTCCCTTAAAGGATGAGTTTTGGAAACCTACCCAGGGCTTGCAAAAATAGGACTAGGAATTGACGTGATAGCACTGGGCTTTATGTTATATTGTGATAACACAAATCTCTTGAAATTGTCCCATGTAGAACACTGGTAAGACTTATATTTCTAATATAATCAAGTAGTTCTAAGGCATCAAATGCTACTAAATGTTAGGCAAATAAATGTTAGGCTGTAAACCCAATGAACTGTATGAGATCCTTAAGACACGGCCTTTCTTCAGCATTCCTATCACCAAACACTGATAATTATCGCCATAGTACATGCTTTATAAACATTTGCTGAATAAAATGCGAATACCAGGAAAATTACTCCGGATCATGGAATTGAAAATCAGAGTTCTTCTCTGCTTCATGATCCACCTACCACCACCCAGTGGGAGGAAAAATGCACTCTCACCACCCCCCTCTCCATCCCTGTAAACAAGGACCCAGAAACACAGCTCATCTATAGGCAAGTGTAGAAAGGGTGAAGATGAGAGAAACCAGATGCTTTTATTTTTGACGAGTAGAGGTTGACGCTGGTGAGAGCCTTCTACATGCGAAGCGCACAATTGCTCGGAAATCCACGAGCGTTATGAATAATCTTATAATGTCCAAAGGGGGAAAAAGTAACTCGTGACCACAGAACGTCTAGTAAAGATGGAGGCGGATGAAAAAGGTTCGGCGTCACATATAAAGAACAGCAAATCCATTTTTGGGTCGTTAACAGTGCCCATAAAATGCGAGACCACTGCACAAGACATGTGCTTCGATGCCCCTAAATAAATTTTTTAAAAAGGTGACAGGGTATTAAAAGGGTCTAACAGTTAAACTGCAACCCACGGGTTTTCAAACCCACACGCAGCATTGGATCAGTTGAGAAAAGCCCTCCGAGCACGCTAGTCCTATAAAACCCTTCCTCCCGCTTCTCCGTAGGGCTCTGCGGCACGCTCGCGGATTTCATGCCGCGGCCTCGTCCTCAGGGGGCCCGTCCAGCCCCAGCCGCCCCCCGCCACCAGGTTCCAAGCCCGCACCGCAGCTCCCGCCCACGTGGGGCCGCCCGGCGGGGGCCTCGCCCCCAGCCCCCCCCGCCCGCGCGGCGCCCCTCCGCCACAGCGGCCCCGCCGCCCCAGCCTCCGGTACCGAGTCCGAGCCGTGATCCTGCAGAAACTTGATGATGTCCTTCTTGGGCAGCTGCTCGCTGCGCAGCTGCTCCACGGTCCAGGCCCGCTGGGGAACGGCAGCCGCCATGTCCGCCGTGCCTCCGCGCCGAGCCCCGCCGCGCCGCGCCGCGCCGAGCCGGGATGGACGTCGCCCCGCCGCAGGGGCGGGCGTGGGGCCGCGGCGCGAGGGGGCGGGGACGCGCGTTCCCAGGGGCGGGATTGGGCCTGCTCTCGGTGACGTCACGGCCGAGCTCGGAGGGCTTCTTGGTTGGGGCCGGGTAAAACCTGCCGATGGAGTCGTGTTGGGTGACGCCAGCCAGACAGGTCGTCACCTACTCCGAATTGGCTACGTTGCGAGGCGACGCTTAGCAGCCCTGTTGATGATCCACGGAATGCAATGTCTTTGAGCAGCCCGTCTCTCTGACCTGTTTTTAACACATCGACATCATTCATACGCATTAGTTCTAGCTTAAACATCCGCACCTGAAATTGGCCCAGTCTTTGTCCAGCAGGACATTCAAGCAACCTATTTCCACGGTCTCTTTCAAAGCGCGCATAAACGAAGCTGAAATGTAATCTGCACGCCCACAGAGCACACAGGAAAGTTGATCTAAACGCAAATTCAGGATTTTGAACACATTAAAATAAAATATATATAAAAATAAGGCACGCAAGCGGATAATTTGGATGTCGTATTGATGCTCAGAACAATCCCATGAGGACATGTATGATAAAAGATTTACAGAGAACTGCCTTTATGGCTTTGAGAGCAGAAAGTCTCATTTTGCTTCTGAAGACCTGCTGGTGGTTTTGAACTGATGACCTTCTCGTTAGCAGTTACCAGGCAACCAAGCCACAAGGGCTGCTTCTAGCCTCCATAGCTCCAACTCCTCCCTGCCGTTGAGTCAACACTGACTCCTCGCGACCCGCTGAGGGTTTCCGAGAGTTCGCGTGTGTAAGGGAGAACTCCCCGGAGCGGCTCCTGGATTTGAACTGCTTACCAAGCGGATCACAGCCCAACACTTAACCACTAAACCGTCGGACGTCAGCTTTTAGGGAGCGGAACTAAATTTCTGGGTCTCCAAATAGACTACAAATGGGGATCAAATTTAGCGTGACTCCCACGGGGCGCATGCGCCTCCGGAAGAAACCGGAGCCTTCCGCAGCGGCAGCCAATCATCTGGCCGATGCAAAAGCAGGAGCGGGGTTTTCAAGCGAGGGTCTGGCCACGGGCCCGCCCCGTCGCCGCTCAGTTTTGCGCGGAGGACACTGATGGCGGTTCGAACGCGGGCGGGGGTAAGTCTCCGGCGGCTGGCGCGCGAGCAAAGCTTCTGGTGGTGGTCGGCGTGATGAGCGGACGGCAGAGGACCCTCTTCCAGGCGTGGGGCTCGAGCGTCTCCCGATGTGCGGGGGCCCCGGGTAGCGGCTCCAGCGCCGAGAGGCCTCGGAGCCCTGGCAGCGCCAAGCCGCCTCTCCCTGCACCGGCGGAGGCTGCCGAGGCGCCGCACGAGCCCGACGACGACGCCTTTCTGGCCGCAGCGTACGAGGCGGAGCTGCAGCTGGGCCTGGAGCATGGCGGGTTTTGCAAGTCGGCCGGCGCTTTGTGGATCTACCCCAACAACTGTCCGGTGCGGGACTACCAGCTGCGCATCGCCCAGACGGCCCTGTTCTGCAACACGCTGGTCTGTCTGCCCACCGGACTGGGCAAGACCTTTGTTGCTGCCGTGGTCATGTACAATTTCTACCGCTGGTTCCCTTCAGGCAAGGTGGTCTTCATGGCTCCCACGAAACCCCTGGTGGCGCAGCAGATCGAGGCTTGCTACCGGGTGATGGGGATCCCGCAGTCTCACATGGCGGAAATGACCGGTACGTGTCTGAGGTGCAGTGACCTGACTTGGAGCTGAGAACTAGGTTCTCCAGGTTTTGGACAGCGTTCGTTCTGATGGGATGAGAAGCCATTGCTGTCCCGTCGATTTGGACGCATAGCGGTCCTGTGGGACAAAGTGGAACTGCCCCCAGAGGGTCTCCAAGGTCACAACGTCCTCCCGCACAGTCGCTTGGCGGTTTGGGGTAGGACAACCTCTTAACCGAGCTCCTGAACCAGTGCGCCACCAGGACGTACCTTTCTGATATAAATTCTCAAACTAAACTTTTTGTCATCGAATTGATTACGATTCATGGTGACCCAACAGGACAGAGTAGAATTGTCCCGGTGGGTTTCTGAGACCAACTCTTTAAGGGAGTAAAACTACTCCCTCTCCGATAGATAGACAACCAACCACACTCACTGCCAAGTGATTAGCTACACATAGAGCGACCCTGTAGGACGAGGGGAGACTGCACTGAGAGAGCTCCTCCTGATACATAGAAAACCAAACTCCCTGCCATCAAGTCTATTCCGACCCGCAGCGACCCTAAAGCACAGGGTAGAACTGTCCCTGTGGGTTTCGTTGACCGTCATTTTAACTGTCGCCGTGGGAGTAGAGAGCCTCGTCTTTCTCCCATGGTGCAGTTGGTGGTTTCAAACTTAATAGGCCTTGTGGTTAGCAGCCCACCCTTCTCCTCCAGTGCTGCTCTTATGCAGAGATAGAGATATCCGTGATCAAAATACCGTTATTTCACGTTCTCTTCCTTAAAACATCTACTTGTCGCAAATCTAGTGCTAATGGACAGGGTTGCTTAATTTAATCTTCAGAGAATCTCCCAAGGTTGCAAACTAGAACCTTTTGAATTGTTTGTGCGGGTATACCTGGTACCTCATGGGTAAGGGAATAGGGCACTTCCTGGCTTTCTTCCCAAGTATTCCCCAGTTGAAGAGTTTACTTAAAATGTAGTGCCGTTTTGTAAGAATTCTCTAAAGTCACAGGCAAAGCCAGATCTGGTGTTGGTACCACATGAGAGCACTAATGTTCTGATGATTTGTCAAATTGCTCTCATCTTGAAAGCTGATTGCTTAAGCATAAATGCACTGTGAAAACAGGCCAGGTTATTTACAGTTACCAGGCTGGGACTTCGATTGTAGACTCTGTCTCTTTTATTTACCAGGAACGACACAAGTTCTCCGGAGGAAGGAAATATGGCACAGCAGAAGAGTCCTTTTTCTAACGCCTCAGGTCATGGTGAACGACCTTTCTAGAGGAGTTTGCCCCGCTGCTGAAATAAAGTGCCTGATTGTCGATGAAGCTCACAAAGCCCTTGGAAACTATGCTTATTGTCAGGTAATGATTTTGTTTAAAAATATTTTGTGCTATAAATCTATAGTTAAAGAGATTTTTTTTGCAAATTATTATTAGCTAATAATTATAATGGAAGTTATTGATGGTCATAGAAACTCTTCGATATCTATTTAAAGCGTTCCTAGACCATTAGCGGGATCAGATGTGGATCCTCAGAGCAAGGTGTGGGTGTGGGTGAATAAGTGGAACTACCATCATTGGTATTGGACATACAGTGTCACTACTTGGCAGCTGGGTAAACTGACTTAACTGCCAATATTGTTGTAAGTGTTCCTTGACATAAGGCATGCAAGAGGGCCACCAGTAAGTTGAGTACTTTAGAATATGAAGTTCAAAGGCCATGTGGTAGGATGTGACTGGAGAGAACCAGGTCGGGAAGGATTTATATTTTATGCTTAGCAGATTGAAAGTAGGCAATAGGAAAATATATGCAGTAGACACACGCTGAAATTTTTTCAGTTGAAGTGATAAGATTTAGTAGCTGAAGCTAATCCATTTGATTGTTACTCAGGGTTCGGGGTAAGTCTCCGTGAGCCCCTCTTTGACCTGGGTGGAGATGACTTTGACCTGGGTGTTGGCGTACTTGAGGCAGGACTCTGGGTTGTGGAGAGCTGTTTTCTTAGAATCCTTTCCCCCAGATGCAAGGCCAGGAGCACGTCTAGCAGCTGATCCACTACGAGCGAGGCACAGCAAAAAATCAGGAGTTGAGCAGAAAACTGCATAGCCTGGAAAGATGTTTTGATACCATGGAGAAAATGCTTCTGCATGTAAAAGGGAATTTCAAATTTTAAAAATTGCCTAAAATTAGCCTTATTCTTTTATGATTAGACTTAACTTAAAAGTTATGAACCTTTCACATAAAATCTTATTTCTTTAAAATATTTGTTAAATCTGAATTTTTCATTATGAATCTAATTTCTTCTAGTTATTTAATTTTCTTATGTCAATTTTGAGGTTTTCATAATTTATCTAAATCTCAGTGTGCACATAGGTAGAGCTATGAAGTTAGACTGTGTCCCATACAATGGAGAGAGGACTCTCTTCTCATCCTTTGGCCTGTACTATAGTCCTTGAGTGTTTAAATTTGACTCATCCTTTCTCTTGCCGTGACCCTTTAATATGGTTCCTCAGGTTGTGGTGACCCCCAACCATAAAATATTTTTGTTGCTACTACCTGTTATTTTGCTACTGTTACAAATCGTAATGTAAATATCTGATATGCATGATGTACTTTCATTGTTACAAATTGAACACAATTAAAGCAAAGTGATTAATCACAAAACAGTATGTAATCATATATTGTGAAATATTTATTTCTAATGACAAATAAATGAAATTTTCTCTTGAAGCATGGTATAGCCTGGCTAACTGTTCACGCCGGGTACTCGTATGTGGGTGTACCTGCGTGTGGGCGGACCCTCCTGAAGTCGTATAGAGGAGCCGTGTCTTGGTTCCTAAGATCATCGGGAATATGTATTTTCCGATCGTCTTAGGCAACCCCTGTGAAAGAGTGTTTTGCCCCTCACAGGGGTCACGACCCACAGGTTGAGAACCATTGCTGTAATAGGTCTTTAAAATGTAGATTTATATATACGGGGAGCCCTAATGTGTTTTAAAAGCAGGTGTGAAGTTTAAATGAAAATTATCTGCTCTTCAGAAAATATGACTTGCTATGTGTGTGCCCACTAGAACATTAGTACTCTGAACAAAGAATAGTGGTAATGGATTACATCTAATAAGCTGTTTAACAGACCCACTGTTTTGTTTGCATTAGAGAGATGAGATTAAATAACTTTTGTTTTTTAAGGTTGTAAGGGAACTAGTCAAATATACGAAGCACTTTAGAATCTTGGCTCTCAGTGCCACACCAGGCAGTGATGTAAAGGTAAGTGAATTGTACTTCTATGTATTAAAATGTAAGAAAATAAGAAATGTTGTATAGTATCAGGCCAGTTTTCCACCTTACCACTTGTCTTTAGAATTTCATTTCTTGTAACATGTCTAGCATTTCTCCTTTACTTATATAAATTTATGTAAATAATTTTTTGCATATAAGGATCGAAGCTGTTTAAAACACAAGATTTTTTAACAGATTATTTTAAATTTTTTAAGCTTCAATTTGAACTGATTTTAAGCTTGCAACAAATTGGCAAAGATTGAGAAGTCTCAGTATACCCATAACTCAGTTTTCTGTACTATTAACTTATAACTCTATCTGCTAGAGGATGTGTTTTGGATCAAGATGCCCCAAGAATGAAAGTGAGCTCCCATTTCATTCTATTGAAGAAGCCTGTCGGTCACCTCAGATCCTGTACGCCAAATTCATTTGTGGGTCATAGGCAAAGATGGAAGGCTGCTGCGTTCAGGATGCCTTCATCCACCTTAACATATTTGCTCTTCATTATCTTTGAGTCGACTGTGACTGCTGTACAAGAGAATGGAATTTTGCTTGGTCTTTCACTAGCTTTACCATTGTTGCTATGCTCCAGTCCACAGTCCAGCCATTGGGTGTTCTAAGTGCCTTTCAACCTAGGGGATTCTTCCTTCAACTCAATATTGGGTAATATTGTTATCATCTGAGAGTTTTCATTGCTCTTTTGTAAGGAGATTGATTGCCAGTCCTTTCGTCCTAGGCTTAATGTAGAAGCTTCTCTGAAATCATGGTCCACCATCTTGCTGGTATTTGAAATGTCAGTGGTATGTTGTTGTTATTGTAAGGGGCCATTGAGACAGTTCTGACCCATAGTGACCTATGCACAGCAGGAGGAGACACTGGACGTTTCTGTGCCATTCTGACAACTGTTCCTATGCCTGAGGACATTGTTACAACCCGTGTCAATCCACCCTTCCATGTTTTTGCTGGCCCTCTGCTTTACCAAGCATGATCTCTTCTGACAACATGTCCAAAGTATGTGAGACTGAGTCTTGCTATCCTTGCTTCTAAGGAGCCCTCTGGCAGTACTTCCCAGGCAGATCAGAGTGTCCTTTTAGCAGTCCTTGGTACTTTCAATATTCTTCCCCAGCACCACAATTCAAAATGCATCGATTCTTCTTCAGTCTTACTTACTCAGTGTCCAACTTTCACATGCATATGAGGCCATGAAAAATAACATGGCTTGAGTTAGGTGCAGCTTGGTCCTACAAGCAACATCTTTGCTTTTCAATGCTTTACAGAAGTCTTGTACAATAGATTTAACTAATGTAACAAATCTCTTGGTTTCTTGACTGCTGCTTCCATGAGCATTGAGTGTGGATCCAAGCAAGACAAAATCCTTGACGACAACCTTTTCTCCATTGATCATGATGTTACCAATTGGTCCAGTTGTGAGGATTTTGGTTTTCTTTACATTGAGTTGTAATCCACACCAAAGGCCAAAATTGATCTTCATCAGCAAGTGCCATAAGTCCACCTCACTTTCAGCAAGCAAGGTTGTGTCATTTAAATATCCTACGTTGTTAATACGCCTTCCTCCAATCCTGGTGCTGTATTCTCTTTACACTATACTGTAGTCTATTAAAAGTTATAGTATAGCAAAGTTTGAAATGGAGAATCACCGAAATGTGATATGAAACACAAAGTTGAGCACATGTTGGAAAAATGACACCAATATACTTGCTTGATACAGGTTGTCACAAAATTTCAATTTGTGAAAAAAATCTATGAAGTCCCATAAGCTGAGGTATGCCTGTTGTTGTAAGTGATATGCAGTTACAAGTTAGTAAGTAGATGGATTGCCAGACCTTTCTTCCTAGATTTAATGTGCGCGTTTCTCACATCTCGTAAGTCTCCTCCAATCCATGACAGTTCTTCAGTCTTGTTTTCCATAACCTCGATACTTCACAAGCGTAGTGATCGCTTATTTTGTAGACTGTCCCTCAGGGTGGGTTTGTCAGATGTTTTCTCATGACTGGATTGACATGATGCATTTTTGTGAAGAGCACCCAGAAATGATGCTTCACTCTTCTCAGCACAACATTACCCCAGGGTATGTGACAGCAGCATATAGACTACCTACGTGATCTTAATCTTGACTTGAAGAGATTTTCCACTGTGAAATTACTATTTTACCCTCTATGATGAATAAGTATCTTATGGAAAGGTATTTTACCATTTGCAAGTATCCAGTTTCTCATCACATTTTGCCTTTTAATTTTAGCATCCAGTGGTAGTTCTTCTTTACAATTATTTCTGTAGTGTTACCTAATGGTTATTTCTTGTTGCCCTAGTTACGTTTGCATTTATTAAACGTAATAATGAAGAGCTGTGTTGCCTCCTGATTTACTCAGTTATTCAGTTATTTATATCGGTGCAGACTAATGGTTATTTATGTACTATATAAGCTACAGCCTCACACACAAAGTGAGCGTATGCTGTAGGAAAAATGACACCGACCCATTTGCTTGATACAGGTTGTCACAAGCCTTCAAGTGTGACAGGTGTGGCTAAGTGCGCTCTCGCCCTGCGACAGCGAGCCTCTTGAAGGTGGGCGGCTTCTATGGCCTCCAGATTTGCACCAACTTCCTTTCAATCCTTCACTCGTTTCTGCATCGCTTGAGACGTTATGCTTACCTTGCCCCACCCTATCGCCCTGAAGTCACCCAGTTACCTAGTGACCTCTGAATTCCTGTGACAGAGAAGGGTGAAAATGCACATTTTGAGCCCTGTCTACTTTTGTTTACCAGTTCTGAATGGTCTGCATTGAGTAGAGATCCTACTGGATGCTTTTTCTAAGTAGCTTTCAGCTCTGCGAAGCTGTAAGTTCACAGACGTGGACATTTGTGGGAATCTCCCTTCTTTCTCTGCTCCTGTGCCCTCACTCCTGATTTAGACACAAATAGCTGCTTTTAATTTAGGGATTTTGTTTTTGACATTCGCCGTCCTGTGTATTTCTTTAGCTCATTACATTGCTTTGTGCGCTGCTTTAACAGCAGCTACGTGATGCAGGATCGCTTTTATCGTGGTTGTAGCTGTTTTACCAGCTCAAGGCCTAATATGTGCGAGCTACTAAAACAATTACATAATGAGAGCTTAAAATTATTCTTACTCAAAATTACGAAGTATTTATAAGTAGATTTGGATTGTATGTGGGACTCCTTCACTGAAGGTTTATTAGGTAGTGTGCTAGGGCTTGAGAATACACAGGTGAGTAAGATATGACACCCTTATAGGATTTATTTTTTGGGGGGGTCGAAACTAAGCCCATTAGGCTTTTCTGATTCAAATCAAAACGGTCTTTAATTTCTATGTTCTTTGGAGATCACCTTTTCCTTTTGTTTCTTTTGTTAGCCCATCACACTGTGGGCACTGGAATCTAGTGTGGGGTTATTTGTACCGATAGGTGACATGATTCTGTGCTAGCTTCTCCTTTTGAATTAAAGGCCTGTGCAAGCTTTGGTTGAATGGCATTTAACTCCAGAAATATCTGCATACCACAGGTGTTCATTTCAACTGAAACGATCCTATTAATTTATGAACAATTGGCTTAGTACCCGTCTTATACTCTCAGTCTCTAACAAGACAATTTGTGAAATACTTCTAAAGTACATTTGTTTTCTTTAACGATGTAGCACTTATCCTATTCAGGAAAAATTTGTAGGAAAAAAGTATTTGTCAGAGAATCAGCCTCTACCATTGACTGTTGTATACCTTTGGGGGGATGTAGTGTGCTTATCCAAAGCGTCTGCTTCTCCGGAGTCCTTATAAAATGCTGATGAAAAGGCTACATCACTGCCATTGATTGGAAAATACATATGAATAACTTAGTAGACATTTACTTCTACTTTTTATTTCTTGGCTGCTTGACTTGAAGGACTGAGTGGGCGAAAAGCAGCAAAAGCCGTTCCCTTTACTGTGCCCTTTCCAAGGAGGCTGTGTGGCACCGTGATTACGTGCTTGACTGCCACTGAAAGGTTAGCTATTCACACACACCGGGGAGACGGGTGTGGCAGTCTCCTTCCACAAACATTTCATCATGGAAACCCTGTGGGGGAAGTTCTGTTCTGTCCCACAGGGCTGCTGAGAGTAGAAATTAGCTTGCTGCAAGTAGGAGTTTAATTTTCTGCCACTTCTGATATACTTTATACTTTTGTAATTTCTGTAAGATTTTTAATGATATAAACTTGTAATTTTTTTTCAAAGTTTGAATACCATTTTATTTCTGATAATGATGCAAATGAGAAAGGTTGACAATAATCATAATCATATTTAATGAATTGATTTTGCACAGGCTGTGCAACAGGTTATTACAAACCTACTAATTGGGAAGATAGAGCTCCGTTCTGAAGATTCTCCAGATATTTTGCCATACTCTCATGAAAGACGAGTTGAAAAACTTGTTGTTCCTTTTGGTGAAGAACTTTCAGCAATTCAGAATGCATATATCCAGGTAGACCATTCTAATCACAGTTCAGGGTTGTAATAAATAATAGTTAATATGTGAAATGAGATAACTACATATTCTTTATGTAACTTTTAAATATAGAACTCCTGTTTAAATGTGTAAGAATATGATTGAATTTGTATTGAAATTGCTTTAAAATTTGTAGATTTTGGAGACATTTGCCAGTTCTTTGATTCAGAGGAAAGTTTTAATGAGAAGAAATATCCCTAACCTAACAAAGTACCAGCTGATTCTGGCAAGAGATCAATTTAGGAAAAACCCATCTCCAGATATTGTGGTAGGTATTTCTGAATACATTTTTATGATAGATTAAATTTTTACTGTGAAATGTAAATAATTAAAAAAATAAATGTAAGTAATTGAAAAAGTTTTGTTTAGTGTTTTATATATATTGAATTTAGCATTAAAGATTAGCTTTTAGGAATTTGAATATTTCTATAAACTAGAAACATGCAAAATCAAGAATACCATTTAATCATTTGAATTAAGATGAATTTCTCTTTTAAATTAATAACAAATTGGTCTTTTCGTCTTTCTGTAAATCACAGTCACACAACCAGCTTTTTGGCCCAGAACCTTTAGGCAAATTCTCTACTCCAGAGGTGAGAGAAAGTGTCACAGTGGGTGACGTATGCTTAATCGTCAAGGATAAAAATAGCGAGACGAACAGGAACATAGCCACCGGGCTAGGGACCCCGTCAGAAAGGAAGCTCAGAAGCACACTGGGTCACTCTTTGAATTTTCAACTCAGACACACAGAAACTTAGATGCCATCAAGTTGTTTCTGACTCATAGCAACCCTGTAGGATAGAGTAGAACTGCCTCTGTTTCTGAGCCTGCACATCTTTATGGGAGCAGAATGCCTCCTTTTCCTCCCACACAGCCTTTGGTGGTTTTGAATGGCCAACCTTGAGGTTAGCCAGCCGCTCCATGTATAACCCACTATGCCACCATAGCCACTTGATGCGGACGGTTTCTTCGGCCGTAAATCATTATGGAAGCTGACAGCCCATCTTTCTCCCTTGGAGTGGCGGATAGATTTAAACCGTCAACCGTGTGGTTAGTAGTCCAACATTTGCCTCACGGTGGGAGCAGTGAAACTGAGGCATGCAGAAGACCTTGAGCAAGCCGATTTGAGTAGGGTAGGGCATTGAGGAAGGCAGGTGGGAGCATTAATCTTGGTTGTGACCACATGGAAGGATTGCAGAAGTCGGATGTGAGCATTAATTTAGGTTGTGACTGACTACCTTTAATGGTAAATAAAAGAATGTGGGCTTTTATCTTAGAGTATTTGGAGGAACCACTAAGTGCGCTGTGTTTGTGTGTGTGAAAACGCAGTATATTTTATACGAAATTTTTACTAACATTTGTTTTAGTGTCTGCTAGGAGTTAAAGGCTGATTGATGTTGAAAATTGTAAATCCAAATTCGGAGAACTTAATCATAGTGGTGAGAGTATAAATTTTTCAGGATTGTGCTTTTTCTACCCATTCAGGTAATTAGGATGCTCTTTTAGGGCATTGACTACTCTCCTGGAAACATTTAAGTGGCTGTCATTGAATGTCTGGGTGGTTGGCGCTGGGTACCATCGAGTCAGTTCTGAGTCATGGTCACACTATGTATCAGGGCAGAGCTACTCCATAGACTTTTCTTGGCTGTAATCTTTATGGATGCAATTTTCCCCATGCACCCCATTTCATATATACAAGTTAAATGTGACTGAAAGCGTGATCAAAGTAATAATGAAAACCTATTCTTAATGCCCGCTTTCATCCTGTTATTTGGATAAGCCTGTTTTGCGCTTCCACTAGAGGAATGTGTCCTTCGCCTCTCCAGTATGTTTACGTGGAAGAGAAAAGCGTAACAGCTCCAGACACCGTTCCCTAACCAGCTCTTCCTCTTCATCTGCACGAAAACAATACTACTGCCTAGGAATTTTGTTACGATTAAATGAACTTGTACAAATAATAGGCTGAGAACAATGGCTGGTGCTCATGCCAGATATTACTACAGCATGTAGACTTGGTGTTAAATGTTGGTTAAATATTTGCTTTAATTGCCAAAAACATTTGTGACACAGACTCCTTTGGGACTAAATTTCCATTGTATTACAAATATCTACCTCAATGCCTGAGATATAGTAGCTGCTTATTAATAAATCTTTTGGAAAGAACAAATGAATCTATAAGGCTATAATTTATATATAAAAACAATATAAAACAAATATTTCTCCACTTTGATTATTCTTTTTAAAATCTATTACCTTTTTTGGTATGATTTTTAAATGTGAACTCCAGCATAGGGAAATCAAATGACGAGTAACCACAGTAAAGATACAGAGCCACAGAAACCCAGACTAGGGTTGCTACAAGCTGCAATCAAAGTTTTTTGTTTAGAAAAAAATAACTAGAATAATAGTTTTTTTAGGGGTATGTCAGGGGAGGTTGAGAGAAAATGGGGAGCTCATGGGTATAAAAATGAAGAAAATGTTCTGAAATTGATTATGGTGATAATTGTACAACTCTTTAAAATAGTTTTAATGTATTTAAACTATGGAATTTGTGGTATATTATGTCAGTAAAACTGTTATATAAAATATTAACCCACAGCAAAAAAAGTTGTTTCTTATTGAATTAAAAAATAAAGAGAGATTTTATATGAAAAATATATTGGCACTCTGTGGCCTATAACATGACATTAAATTTAATTACTAAGTACATAAAGGAGTAATTATGATAATATCAATTATATTCTAATTATTTTTTTTTTTCCACAACGGGTACAATGTAGATCTCTTTTTTTTTTAACAATTTATTGGGGCTCATACAATTCTTATCATAGTTCATACATATACATACATCAATTGTATAAAGCACATCTGTACAGCCTTGCCCTAATCATTTTTTTCTCCTCTTTTCTTTTTTTACATTTTATTAGGGACTCATACAACTCTTATCACCATCCATACATATACATACATCAATTGTATAAAGCACATCCATACATTCCCTGCCCCAATCATTCTCAAGGCATTTGCTCTCCACTTAAGCCCCTCGCATCAGGTCCTCTTTTTTTTTCCCCTCCCTCCCCTTTCCCCCCTCCCTCATGTGCCCTTGGTAATTTATACATCGTTATTTTGTCATATCTTGCCCTATCCTGAGTCTCCCTTCCCCCCTTCTCTGCCGTCCCTCTCCCAAGGAAGAGGTCACATGTGGATCCTTGTAATCAGTTCCCCCTTTCCAACCCACTCACCCTCCACTCTCCCAGCATCGTCCCTCACACCCTTGGTCCTGGAGGTATCATCCACCCTGGATTCCCTGTACCTCCAGCCCTCATATGTACCAGTGTACAGCCTCTGTCCTATCCAGCCCTGCAAGGTAGAATTCGGATCATGGTAGTTGGGGGGAGGAAGCATCCAGGATCTGGGGGAAAGCTGTGTTCTTCATCGATACTACCTCGCACCCTAATTAACCCATCTCCACTCCTAAACCCCTCTATGAGGGGATCTCCATTGGCCGACACTTGGGCCTTGGGTCTCCACTCTGCACTTCCCCCTTCATTTAATATGGTATATATATACATCTACATATACACATATATACACATACATACACACACTTATATCGTTTTTTTTTTTGCATGATGCCTTATACCTGGTCCCTTGGCACCTCGTGATCGCACTGGCCGGTGTGCTTCTTCCATGTGGGCTTTTTTGCTTCTGAGCTAGATGGCCGCTTGTTCACCTTCAAGCCTTTAAGACCCCAGACACTATCTCTTTCGGTAGCCGGGCACCATCAGCTTTCTTCACCACATTTGCTAATGCACCCATTTGTCTTCAGCGATCCTATCATGGAGGTGTGCAGTCAGTGATATGATTTTTTGTTCTTTGATGCCTGCCTGGAAACTGATCCCTTTGGGACCACTCGATCACACAGGCTGGTGTGTTCTTCCATGTGGACTTTGTTGCTTCTGAGCTAGATGGCCGCTTGTTTATCTTCAAGCCTTTAAGACCCCAGTCACTATCTCTTTTGATAGCCGGGCACCATCAGCTTTCTTCACCACATTTACGTGTTCACCCACTTTGGCTCCAGACGTTGTTTCGGGACAGTGAGCATCATAGAGTTCCAATTTAATAAAAGAAGGTATTCATGCATTGAGGGAGTGTTTGAGTAGAGGCCCAAGGTCCTTCCGCCACCTTAATACTTAACCTATAAATATAGACACATAGATCTATTTCCCCATCCTCCTATATATATTTGCATGTACATGTCTTTGTCTAGACCTCCATGAATGCCCTTTGACTCCTAGCTCTTATATTCTAATTATTACACTGAGTATTGGCATGATCAGTTGGACTGGAAGCATGTAGTTTTGTTTCTCTGGTTAAATTTGACATGCTTCTTTTTCTAGGGAATCCAACAAGGCATAATTGAAGGAGAGTTTGCCATTTGTATTAGTTTATATCATGGTTATGAATTATTACAGCAAATGGGAATGAAATCATTATACTTATTCCTCTGTGGAATTATGGATGGAACTAAAGGTAAAGTGTGTGGAATTATTTTTTAAAATATTGACAGCTATCATTTTGGTTAATGACATGTATTAAACAGTTTTGGGGGGGAAAAACAGTTTTGGATTACTGAAAAATGCTTCTTTTAGAAACAATAGAATAATTATGTAGTAAAATGGTTTGTTCATGAAAAAAATCAGGAAAAAAGGAAGCCATTTATTAATACATATGTGTGTAAAACGAATAAAAAAACTGTTTTTATGTTTAACTTGAAAACCTGCATTTATTGCTAAATTTTAACTTTTTAATAAATTAGTTTGATAATGGTAATTGTTAACTGTACTTATTTGTAAAACTTTTCTTAATTTCTGAAGGAATGACTCGGGCAAAAAACCAACTTAGCCGCAATGAGGACTTCATGAATCTCTATCGCCACCTGGAGAGCATGTGTGCACGTGCAAGCGGCGCGTCAGCCGGCCCTGGTTCTGCCGCCCGCGAAGGTCTGGCTTCTCTTTTGAAATTTTATATTCTTTCCTTTCAACAAGATTAAACTAACATTTTGCTCCATTTTTACACATGCCTATTATAATTTTCTAGAAACAAACTGGTTAAATACTTAAAAGATTTTATTCAGTAAGTTATGATAGGAGCTAATATAAAAACAAGCTCTTCATAAACTATAAATAGATGGCAATAGTTTAGTTGGTAGGGGAAATTTTCAGAGTAGCCAAACGTTTATTTATAACATAAATGTGTATTTATTTTCCTTTTTTTCTTTGTTGCTGATTCTTATTTGGATTATCTCTCAATGAAATTTTCATTAAAAAACATCATTTTAAAGCAACAATGTGTTATCTTTTTAAAAGGCAATAACTAAAATTTAATGTGTCTAATTTGAACAGAAAAGATAACTTAAAATATTAATGTAATTGAGTATGGAAAAGTAAAATCAGTTTTTGTGTTTTTTCCCCCCCAGGAGATAAAAATGAGAAATTTTTCTATAGTCATCCAAAGCTAAAAAAATTAGAAGAAGTCGTAGTTGAACACTTCAAATCGTGGAATGGTAAGTTATATTTATTAGTTTCAAGACAAGACAAAATTACCATATATACTCGAGACTAAGCCGACCTGAATATCCCCCGAGACACCTAATTTTAACACAAAAACTGTATTAAAAATGTTTTGAAAAACTCAGCTTTTACAAGAGTATATACAGTATTAGGAAAGCTAAACATTCTGACTCGATAGTTTGTGCTAACACTTTTCCTGAGGAAAGTGGTCTTTGAATTGTGCTTGATTATGAAACTACAAAAGCTCTGGAGACATTGTGGGAGGGTGTGGGCACAGGGAGGAGTGAGGGTGTTAAGAATAACGTATTATATGCAAAAGAAGAGTAAGTACATGGAAACAGAGTAGAAAATATATATACCAAAATGATACAGAAAAATAAAACATGCAAAGGGGTATTCACAGACGTGTGCTTTTTCAGAGTGGTTAGGAAACCCGTCTCTTTGGTGATGTTTGAGATGACATCCATGGGGTTGAGGGAGTAAGAGTTGTGGGTTTCTGAGGAAGAATTAGTCAAGGCAGAGAGTGGGACAGATCTAAAAGGCCCTAAGGTAGTAGTGTGATTAAAGATCCATAAGCAGCCTAGTAGCCCCTGGGTAGTGGTAACATTCAAATAACATTCAGATAAATGGCACCTAGAATTCAGCTACAGTCTCCTTGGTGATCTGCTTTAAGAGAAGTCATGGGATGTGGGAAGGGTGGTCAGGAGCTGCTAGCTCTCATAGAACTTGCGTATCAAGGTCAGGACTTCGACTTTTGTTTTATGAATGTGTGTTGAAATGAGATCATCTTAGATTTTTAAAAGATCACGCGGGGTAACTTTTAGCGTGTAAACTCCAGGATGATTGCCATGTGATGGTGGCTTGCACAGAGGCAGTCAGTGGCCATGGGGAGAAGTGCTTAGAATCCAGACAGAGAAGGGACTTCAAAAAGTTTGTGGAAAAGTAGAATTAAAAGTAGAATTTTTCGCTTTTAAAAGGCCTCTTATACCTTGAAATTGGAGCAACAACCTTTGTTGTGCTGGTTTGGATGTAGGCATGAGGAGAAAAGGGGGTCATACATGTGTGTGTATGGGGAGGCTTTCAAAGGTTCATGGAAGAAGGGAATTTAAAGTCAATGAAAGTTTTCCATGAACTTTTAAAAGTCCCTGTGTATTTGCAGATGATTCAGTGAGCCAAGGGAACATTAGGGAGTACCTAGGGAAGAAAGAGAGAAGCATATTGGGATGAGGAAAGGCACATAGATTCTTTGGGGAGTCTCAGAAGTGGGGAAAACTAGGGATATAGTTTACAGGAGTAGCAGCATGGGACAGCTAGGACAGATGCGGCCCAGAGTAGAGTCCTAAATAATACTGACACTATGAGTTTAGATAGAGGAAGAAAAGCCACAGGAGATGCAGAGGGAAACCAGACAAGTGAAGTGAAAGGCAAGCTAAGGGAAGAACCTATTTTATTAGGAAAAATGGAATTTTGTTGATAAAATGAACAAAAAGCATCTATTGGCAATATGGAAATCAATTCATTACTTTGATATGTCACTTCAGAGCAATGAAGCTCAGGTTGAGTCTTTCCAATGAAGATAGCTTTGGGCAGGAGTTGTCATTTAATTCTTTGATAATCAGAGTAGGTTTATGTAGAATTACTGTATTTGTGAAGGTTGTTTCTTCAAGTGTTACTTTTTTACCTACGTATGATAAGTTAACTTTATATGTATTGTGTCATTTAATCTTCACAATTTCTATGCAGATTAAATCAGTTAATAACATGCCATGTATGATGATTATCAAAATCCATACTCACTCCCATTGGATCAGTTATGACTACGAGGAGAAAAGAGTAGAGTGGAAGGTAACTGCCCCATAGAGTTTCCAAGCCTGCAGAAATCTTTGTGGAAGAAGATTGCTGCAGCTTTCTCTGACGGAGTAGCCAAGTGGTAGCTTCTAACTGCCTACCGTAGAGTGATTAATAATATGAATTCTATAGCAGAATAAAAATGATTGTCTTAAGCAAGCTTAAAAACAAACAAAAAAACCTCAAGAAATAACCATAAAAATTTCCCACCAAGGCAGTCATAGTCAATTACCACATGTAAGGCACAGAGCTATTTGCTATTTCACTGAATTCTTAGTTGAGCAGTAGTATTTACTTTTTTAGATGTGAAGAAACTAAAGCTGAAGAAATTAAATACTTTGGTTGTATCTTACCCAGAGAGTAAATACCCCATCTTGGGAGGTCATGTTATTAATAATGTACTCTGTTACTTCCCAAATAATCCTGGTGATGCAATGGTTAATCAGTGGTGGCTATTGATCAAAAGATTGGTAATAAAAATTCGCCTAGCAGTTCTGTGAGAAATCCATGGAGATCTACTTCAGTAAAAACTGTTATAACTAGGAAGCTTTTTGGGGAAATTTTATTTTGTCAGAGAGTCGCTAAGACTGGAAATTGACCAGCACCAGCAACCACAGCACTGCCTGTCAGGTACTGAGTCCTGGGAATAGCCTTGAATGCTTGGAGGGTATAATCTGCAGGTAATTTGGGAGAATATAAGAGTATCATGTTTTCAGTAACAGAATGCCACTGCCTGGAGTAAGATTGTATGTTTAGAGGCCAGAAAGGAGGAGGCAGACTTTTAAAATTAGCTTTATAAGTTTTTTCTTTCTTAAAGTATGTTTTTAAAAACTTATTATCATCTGGGAGCAAGTTTATGGAGGACATTGGCTTTGATTTATGACATTTGTGGCCTACTTAGAATGGAGCAGCAGCTCTTCTCACTTCCTCACTGTACTTAGCATTTCCATGGGCTCTTCTTTCCCATCCCACCTTGGCTTTTGTCTGTATGTAAAGGAAGTGGGTTAGCAGAACTCATGTGTGAGTGCAATGAACTGTCAAAAGTGATTCAGGTAAGTCTTACTTGATTTAGTTAGAATTTTATTTTGTGACAGTCGAGAGATAAGAAAACAAGCTTATTAAAATTATTAGAGGTGATAGAGGGCAAAGCAGGAAAGGGTCAAGATGTCATAGATTCATGAATGTCGTTTCAATCTTGTCGTTCAAACAAATTCTTTATCTTCTTTTCAAATATTTGTAACTGCAGGTTTGTTGTTGTTCTTCTATAGCTCGTAAGACCTCTGCAGAGAAATGTCACGAGAGCAGAGTTATGGTCTTCTCATCCTTCAGAGACAGCGTCCAGGAAATTGCAGACATGCTTTTCCAACATCAGCCGCTGGTTAGAGTGATGACTTTTGTTGGCCATTCCTCAGCAAAGAGCATGAAGGGCTTCACCCAGAAGGAGCAACTGCAGGTAATTCTTTTTGGAGGTGATGAAAATAAAACAATATAGGCTTGACACTTAAGCAGCTATTTCATAAAGGAAGATCTTATACTAGATATGTAAATAAATATCGGTCTATTTCTAATGACCAGAAAACATCTTTGTGGCTTGGAAACTTAAAATAAATTCGAATGGCTGATCCGAAGGGTCTGGACAGTGGCATTCGAATCCTTGCGCTGCCATTTCAGGTTTCTTCTGTGTGCGTCTGTTTCCTTCTCTACGAGGACGTTTTGCAGAGTTGCTGCAGCCATTCAATGAGATCATAGTGTGTGTAGAACCTCTAATAACGGTACTGCATATGCTCGAGTATAAACCAACCCGAATATCCGTGGAGGCACCGAATTTTACCACAAAAACTGCATAAAAAATGTGTTGAAAAACTCGGCTTATACTCAAGTCTATACGGTATATTTGAGAAGACATGGGATTTCATTTGGGAACCCTCTTAGGCCTTGCTTCATGTGTCTATAATTGTGCCTTTTATTCGTACAAGTGAACTGTAATTATATTTCTTCCTCTGAATTTTGTGACTCACTTCTGTGAATTGTCCATCAAATCCAAGGGAGTTGTGAGTCTGCAGCTCAGTAGAGAGGTGGGAATAGGGACTCCTGAGCTTGTAACTAGTAAGTAAGTAAGGGAAAGTCTAGGCTTTGTAGCCGGCAAGTCAGAAGTGAGGAGACTTTGGGAGCTTGCCTTTGACCGGTTTCTGAGGCAGACTAGACAGTTTGGAAGATTATGCACTTTATTTTGTGAAATCTGACCTTACTCTAGTTGTTAGGGACAAAGGAAGAAATATTCCATTTGCAGTTAGGAACAGAATTGAATAGATTTAAATTGGAATTATTTCAAGTGTAGTTGGTAGAAGAATAGAAATGGAATTTAATTATATCTGGCTAATTTGATTCTACTCAACAGAGTATTCTGAGTGGCACTATTTTATACAGAGATGTTAAATAAACAGTGGAATTGGCAGTCAATCCTTCATATTCATAGATTCTGCATTTTCAAAATTATTCATTAAAACATCAATTTATGCAATTATATTTGTGCACATGTGCAGGCTCATGAAATATTTGAGTTGTCTGCCAGGCACATTCCAAAATGAGATGAAGCAAGGTGATATCTGCATTCATCTTTTAATTCTCATATTGTAAGCACATGTCCTTTTGGCCATCTGCTTAGTGTTAAGTATAACCAGTGTTGGCATTGGCCAGGGGAATGTGAAGTAAGAAAGGAGCTAGGGATGAGTTTCTATGCAGCGGGGTCAGGCTAAAGGCTAAATGAAAAGATGGTAGGGTACATGCATTCTATGTACTGATGGTGTCAAATAACTGTCAGGGTTGAGACACTAGGATAGCGGTTCTCAACCTGTGGGTCGCGACCCCTTTGGGGGTCAAATGACCCCTTCACAGGGGTCACCCGATTCATCACAGTAGCAAAATTAATTTGATGGTTGAGGGTCACCACCACGTGAGGAACTTTATGAAAGGTCGCAGCGTTAGGAAGCTTGAGAACCACTGCCCTAGAGGGCTGTAAGAATAGAGGTGGGTAATGTAGGAGACTGCAATGATAAATCGAGATTATGATGAGATTCTCTGACTCAGTGATCTTATAGGGCCATATAGAACTGCCCCGTCAATGTTTGAAAGCGAAACTTTATGGGAGTTAAAAGTCCATCTTTTTCTCACAAAGCACCTGGTAGTTTCAAACTGCTGACCTGCAGTTAGTCAACAAGTTATGAAAGGATAAAAACAGCCAAAAAATCAAACTAACTGCCATCAAGGCGATGCTGACACATAGTGATCCTATAGGACAGAGTAGAACTGCCCCTTTGTGTTTCTGAGACTGTAACTCTTTACGGGAGTAGAAAGCCCCATCTGTCTCCATTTGGAAGGATAGCCATTATTCATGGTAAAGTCTCCGGTCTGATCCTGAGAGTGCGTAGGAAGTAAGTGCTACCTTATTGTAGGAGAACGATCAGGGACTTCATGGTCAGGAAGAATGATCTACTTTTGTGGAACACTGAGATCAGCAAGAATTCTGACAGAATTAATGTTGGAAAAACTCAAATCAGGCCAGGAGTTAAACTATTATAGGATTGAGAGAGTATGACCTGTTGGGTTCGGACAGTGGTTCTCAACCTGTGGGTTGCGACCCCTTTGGGTGTCGAATGACCTTTTCACAGGGTCGCCTAGACCATCAGAAAACAAATATTTCACAGTATATAATTACATATTGTTTTGTGATTAATTACTATGCTTTAATTATATTCAATTTGTAACAATGAAAATATTTAGCAGATAATTACTTTGCGATTCATAACAGTAGTGAAATTACAGTTATGAAATAGCAAGGAAAATAATGTTATGGTTAGGGGTCGCCACTACATGAGGAACTGTATGAAAGGGTCGCGGCCTGAGGAAGGTTGAGAACTGCTGGGTTAGCAGATGATGACGTTTGGGGTATTGTGATGCAGTCTGATGTTAGGGGTAAGTTGGGGAAGAGTTAGGAAGCAGAGTTTGGAATTGGCAAGAAAAGCAGAGAGACACCTGCTACCTCAGGCCCAGTGGTGAGATTTCTGAAAGAGCAGCCTCCACTACAGGGAGAGCGGGGCCCCGGGAGGCTTCCCTCAGGCAGGGGTTCCCGACCCTTCCTGATGCCACAGCCCTTCACACTGTTCTTCATGTGGTGGTGACCCCCCCACCCCCAACCAAAATATTATTTTCGGTGCTACTTCATAACTGTCATTTTGCTTCTGTTATGAATCAGGCGACCCTATGAAAAGGTTGACTCCCAAAGGGGTCGTGACCCCCAGGTTGAGAACCCGCTGCTTAAAGCATTAAAACGCAAGTCTTGTTTAGGGGAGATAGGAAATGAAGTCAGTAATGGGGATATAGGGAGCTGGTTAAGTCTGGGAGACAAGGGATAAAAAACTGGAGTTTGGGGCTGATTTAGTGCCGACACAAAGAAAGGGCATGAGGTCAGTCTTGCTGGTCTTGAGGTAGTTGGTGTGGAGGCCTCTGAGAGTTGCGGATAAAGCTGCTTCCTGGATCACCAAGAGTTCTAGGTCTCTCACCCCCCATAATGCCTGACCCTGTCTCTGAGCTGCTACAGGGCGGCTGTGGGAGTAATCGAGGAAAGATCTGAAGATTGCTAGGTGGTGTGGGAATGGTTGAAAGAGCTTGAGCTTGAGAGATGTTTCCCAAGAGTTGATAATGGATTGCGTGCAAACTTGGGAGGAGGCATTATCGAGGATTTTCAGCCTGCCAGCCCAGAATAATAGCAATGCCTCTTAATAGACATTGGAAGCATGGGGCTAGCACTGGTGAGGTAATATTGATTAAAAAGTGGATGTATTACGTTTCAAAGGAGATGTTGAATAGGCAATTTTATGTCTGTCCGTCTGTCCGTCCATCCATCCATCCATCCATCCATCCATCTATCGATAGAGCTTGTTTTTCTCTAACTCATTTAATTCTAATTCAAAACATTGACATTTTGTTTTCTCTTTCGTTCTTTTTTCTTGTTTCCCTCTCTTAAGCATTCAGAATAATTGTTATGAAATCTGGTATTATGAGAATTAATTGGAAAATTAACTACATTGGTTACCTTCATACTGGTCATTTTGTTCAGCTATTGTTTTATTTTAATAGACATTCATAAAGGCATTCATTAAAAGCATTACCAGGGACATGGGTATAAGGCCCCCTTTTACTAAGTCTTTTAATAAATGATCATATGGAATTGAAAATTAAAGATGCAGCTTCTATTCTGTGGGGCTTCTCCTGCCTTTTTCTTTTCTTTTTTTCCCCAAAGGCAGGAAAGGTAGATTAAAGTCAGCTGTGTAAGGTAGAAATAAAGACTTTCATTAGTGCCATTTTTAACAGCTGATGATTCTCTGCTTCATATGTATATTTCATGATACGCTCTACATTTTTATGAGGAAGACTCAACTATTGATTTAATTTGTTATGACTTTATAGACAATATAGAACTAAGAATTTAATAGGAAGAAATTGAACTCAGAGAATATTCACACTTGACCATACATGTGCATAAAGACCTTTTGTGGTATAATGGCTTATTGGTTCACTTCTGACTGCAAGGTCATCCATCAGGAACCACCTGTCTTTCCAAGGCCGAGCCATGAGGCTTTCTGCTCCAGTGAAGATGTATGGTGGCAGCCAGTTTGGTTGTTTGGTATCAGAGAAAGGAGTTAGTGATTAAATAACGATAGGTTGATAGTTGTTTTTCAAACTAGATAGATTTATATCAATCTTGGGCAAACAAATAACAATTTAGTTTATGCATGTTAAATGCAAAGGAAATTATTTGACTTTCATTTTTTTACATCTCTAGTGCCGTGGCCCAATTTTTGTTCTTGATCTGGGCAAAAAAAAAGGACATCAATTTTATTAAGCTACTTACAGGTAATATTAAGTCATCCTTTCCTTGGATTAATTCCATTACCGATTCCCAAAGGAAATTGATTAGTCTTAATTTTTAATCTTAATCATCGATTCTCCTTGTATGCTAAAGTTTTTCATTTTAAAGGAAAATCAGCGCTACTACAGTGTTTTATAAAAACCTTAACACGAGAAGTTTGTTTGTTATTATTTTTAAAGTTGTTTTTAATACTAGAACTAGTTTAAGAATTAATAGTATACACTTTTGGGGTATTACCTAAATTCACATCCTGCAATAATTATTTAGAATTTAAGATTATGCCTTAACTTTTCAGATCCAGAGTTTCTTATCCAATAGATTGGGATGGTGATATTTATCTCATGATCATTGGGAATAGTAACTAATGTATTAAACGTTCAATGTGCTACCTAGCACATAGCATGTTCTTACATATAGTAGTTATTGTAAGCTACTTAATTTCTTCCATCTATTTAAATAATTTTTTATTCTTGATACTTGTAGAGGAATAGATTATTTGGTCTTAAAGGGCCCTGTGGTCATTCATGATGGGTCCCTATCTGTTTTCTATAATTTCATAAGAGTTCATGTTTCCTTTTTTATAATTTCATAAGAGTTCATATTTCCTTTTTGTGTATGCTCCCTTATCATTTCCTCCCGAGGTTTATTTTTTATGTAATAGGCCTGGTATCTGTTTCTTCACTTTGGCCATTTTTTCCAGGTATTCTTTTATTTTAATAGCCACAAATAAAGGCATTAATCCAAAGCTTGACTGATTCTTCTGAAATACCATCTTTTAATTTTGCTACAGTTCTCCATCCATCTGTTGATACTATCATTTAGTTACTAGCACCGCCAGCACACTACCATTTATAAGCTTGCAAGGTTAGTGTTGATGCATATGAGGACGCTTCATTGACTTCCTTTAACTCATTCTCCTGCTGTTGTGGTCTCATTAAAGAGAGAAATGCTAGGATGGCTGTAGGAAAGGGAAGATATGACTCTTTAGACATATGCAAAGGGACTTTAGGTCCAGGATAAAGTCAGTGAAATCTTTCCTTTCCTCTTCCTTCTGTTGATGCTCAAAAGAAACCTCAGACACTTCTCATTTGTGTGCAAATTGATAGGAAGCTCTTTTAGCACCATAGCTTTAAAGCAAAGGAATGAGGATTACTCTGTTTTTAAAAATGATTGTAGATTACATTGACATTATGTGACCTCTTTTCTTATTCAGTGGTATACTTCATTATGTTTTATCTATTTTACCATATTTGAGAGAATGGTAAAAGTGCTTTCATTTATAATTATCAAATTGAATCTAGCTACTTTAAAATTACTTTTTTAATTTTAGGTAGTGAAGCAGTTTCGAGATGGTGGTTACAACACCTTAGTTTCTACCTGTGTTGGTGAAGAAGGCTTGGATATAGGAGAAGTTGATCTTATAATATGTTTTGATGCCCAGAAGAGCCCAATCCGTCTTATACAACGAATGGGTAGAACTGGCCGCAAACGTAAAGGCAGGATTGTGGTCATTCTCTCTGAAGGACGAGAAGAACACGTAAGTTGGCTTGTAGAACCGTGATTTATTAATTGACATTAGAGCAATGTGAACCTTTTGTCATTCAAAGTCCAAACTTCATCAGGGATTATTTTGTAACTTCTCCTTCCCCACCCCCACCCCGCCCCCTCCAGTTTTCTATTGTATTCCAACTTTTGTTGTAATTAAGGGGAATTTTTGACCTGATTCAATTCCACAATTCATATCCATATGAATAAAACGCATTAGTACTTTGGTTTTAACTCAAAGCTCCTAAGTACAAGCATGAATATGCTTTACTATTTTCTTGTGCTTCTAAGACCTCTCTGTTTTTTGTCTTTTGAAACTACAGTGTGTTAAGAATGTTTTTCTGCATTTTAAAGGCTTGGGAAATAAAAAGAAGAGGACAGAATATGCACACCGCTAAGAATACTGTGCAAAGTCTATAACATTTTCTGGCCTTTTCCAGAAGAGCTTCCTGGATACTTATTCTAAATAATAGGAGACTTGAATTTCATTTGTACGTCTCAACAATCTAGGATAAAACACCCTTCTAAATGTAATACACATAAAATTATTATGTGTTTGTTACCTAAAGTCTAACTTACAGGAACTAATTCTGTGGCTAAATACATAACTTTACATTGAGGATAGTTTCTTTATTCTGATAGTTTTCACATATTGATATTTAAAAAAAAAATTTTTTTTCCTCCCACCCACCCACCTCCCCTATATTGATATTTTTAATATAACTTTTTAAATCATCCTGAAAAGGAATTTTTTTCCCTAATTCTTCTGATGTAATTATAGTGTATTCAGTTTAGCCATAAAATGATATAAATATATGCTCTATTTGGCAACTTGGAAAAGACCATGTATGTTATCAGGGAAATCGGGTTAGTTCAAGCAGATCTCTTAACTTCTCAATTCAGGTGTTGGTGTTCTTATTTGTGAAATAATGACAATGGTGGGTTACATTTAATGAGTACTTACACTGTTTAGCAGTGTTTTAAATGCTTTATGTACATTGTCTTTAATTCTGATTGCAACTTTGTATGATACGTTCTGATTTTCTGAAGTACTCAGAGATGAAGTAACAAGCTGAATAGGGAAATTCACTTTAAAAAAAAATACTTATTAACCTCATTCAAAAATAACATGCTATTAGATAATTTGATATTCCTTGTGTGATATTATTACTCAAGTGGCTTTTATAATAATGGCTTTTAAAATAATTTTCACCATGCCTCATCAAATGGGCTCACTTGTATGTTTTAAGATTCAGTGTGGCAAAAAATTCTATTTTCTAATTATTTAAGGGTTTAAAGTTGTATTTCAAAGAAACCCAAACTAGTCTATTAATTGCTTGATATGGTTAAATAATTATCTTAGAAAGAATATAGTTTGACATTTTATATTTGTTTTTGCAGACTTATAATCAAAGTCAGTCCAACAAAAGAACTATTTATAAAGCTATTTCAGGTAACAGACAGGTGCTTCATTTTTACCAAGAAAGCCCACGAATGGTCCCTGAAGGAGTCACTCCAAAATTACACCAAATGGCCATCACTCACAGTGTCTGTGAGCCACAGAAGCCTCTTCAGGACTTACAGCGTAAGTCATGTGTGACACCCAGCCCTCTGCCAACAAGTCCATTCTGACTCGCGGTGATCCTATGTAGGCTTTCTGACACTGTGAATATTTCCAGGACCAGGTAGCTTCTCTTTCTCCTGCAGAGCAGCTTGTGGGTTTGAAATTCAGTTTTGTGGTTAGTAACCCAGTGCCTAACGAACACAACAAAGGCACCATAATATTATTTGAAGAGATCTATTAATAACAGGGTAGGAAAGGCATATGTCAAATGCAAAATTTGCTCCCCTGCTATTAGCAGGCAATCATATCTTCATAGAACGTTTTTCCTTTTAAAAACTCAGTGTATATCCTAAGGTGCTCTGGGCAGTCTCTGGGAAGTGCAAAGGAAGGGACACGTTGGCAGCACCGAGAACACGCGAAACCCGGTGTTGGGAAAAATTTAACAATTCTCTGCCAACGCAGAAAACTTCCTCCCAAAATGAACAAAAGAAAATCATTTCATTCTCGAATAAACATTAAACCCAATTCTAATGCACAGTACAGATAATTCACTAACCTCGTAACAAGAGAGAAAGAAATTCTGTTCTGTTTGTACCCGGCAGTTATAATCTTGTGCATACATGTCCTCGAGAGCAATTACTCTTACCCTTATCCTTATAGAAGAGGACAGCACCATTTCCCAAACACTCTTTGGCAGTTCACCTAGATTTACCTAGTGATTGAGGTAGCCATTTGTGTTAGCAAGGAGCTAACACTAAGGAGCTCTGCTGGTGAAGTGGGTTACACATTGAGCTGCTACTGACAAGGTCAGCAGTTTGAAACCACCAGTTGCTCCTTGGAAGAACGCTGCTGATTTCTGCTGCTGTAAAGCTACGCAGCTGCTTGTAGTCACAATGAGTCAGAATTGACTGGATGGTAATGAATGTTGTGTTACCAGAAGAATAATAAAATTGTAGGTTAAAGGAAGATTTTATAAATATTAGGTGCTCTTGGAAATACTTTAAAGAAACACCCACCGCCATCAAGTAGATTGCAATCCATAGTGACCCTATAGGGACGGAGTAGAACTGCCCCGTTGGGTTTCTCAGTAGCAGAAAGCTTCGTCTTTCTCCCGAGAATGACTGGGATTCAAACTGCGACCCACCACATAACCCGTTACCCACCAGGGCTCCTCACTGTGAAGGGAGGGAGGGCTGGGGAGGTCTCTTCACTTCTGGCAGAAGGACACTTGAGAAATCGTTTAGTTCAAGCTTGTTATTTTATACATGAGAAAACATGAACAAGCTATTTTTATTTAAAGTTTTCATATACAGTATTTGGGGATAACTCAGACAGAATTCTCCCTTCCTTAATCAGTAGTCATTTTGAAATTCCCCCACGCCCCTTCTTTTGCCCTCACCTTGTGTTAGTCTGGGTTGACTAGAGAAACAAATTCACCTACACTTAGATGTGTGTAAGAAAGATGTTTATATAAAAGAGCAATTTTACATTGAGAAATCCCAGCCCAGTCCAGATCAAGACCATAAGTCCAATATCAACCCATATGTCCGATACCAGTCTAAAAATTTTCCTCTTCAGACTTACACAACTCATGCAATGATGCCGAATGCAGGAAGATCACAGGCCAGTGGGTGGAAAGTCTTGTGGATCCAGTGGAGGTGGCATCTCAGTGCTGGCATGGGTCTCCACGTGGCTCCTCCTGTTCCAGAGCTCTGGCTCCATCAGCGTAGCTCCAGGTGGCTTGTCAACAGGAACGTCGCACAGGGAAAGTGTGTGTCCCACCTCCAGGAATTAAGGCAGGAATCTCCAGAATCGTCAGCAGAATGCCATGCCCACATAGAGGCCTCGCTGACTATCACCTGATTGACAGGCTAGACTCCACGCCTTTACAAGTTGACAGATTATGTAACTGCTACACACCTGTATTAGACCAGAGTTCCTGGCTTATATTGTTTATTCTTTTGAGCTTGATGATTTTCCTGTATGAGTATTATGAAGGCCAAAAAGGATTAATTTTCTATAAGGTTTAAAAAATATTATTGTACTATTTTTTTAAAGTAGTGTGTTTATTCCTCCCCCTACTCGTGCTCACTCTGCTCCTACCTGTGCCATCTGTGTAAGTCAAGCCAGAAATCCTTTTTGGTCTTAGCACTTTCCCCACATGCTCAGATGACTGTCCAGTGTCTTATGATGGAACCAAGAAGATGGTTTTCACTGGTAGGTTGTGCTGCTGACTCAGCTTCTGCTGGGTCTTCCAAAAACCAAAACTCACTATCGCAAGAGTCACTTCTGACTCCTAGTGCCTCTGTGGGTTTCCAAGACTAGACATCTTGATGGGAATAGGAAGCTTCATCTTCCTGCCTCAGAGCTGCTTCCTCAGAACTATGAACTTAGCGGTGAGCAGCCTAATTGGAAACTAAGTACGCCAGATAGAGAGGATCCAAGAGAAGATATCACTGAAAGATTGCCCAGGAATACATTTAGCTCTTAGGAAGAAGAGCACACTAGTTTTTTCAAAGAAGTGAGAGAAGCAGGAGTACTTTTAGATGAAGAATAATAGTTTTAAGGAAAAGAATCAGTGATTTAGCATAGGGGAGTAAACAGTTTGAGTTGATAAGTATATATTTTGTGTTCATTTTGCAGGGGTTTTTCTATGTGAAAAATCATTTTTATACATTTAAATAGATATTTTTCATGCATTGGGGGTTATTTATTTTTTTATTTTCTTGTCCAAGACAAATAATTTTTAAAATAGAAATTATTTATAAATCATTTTATTGGAGGCTCTTATAGCTCTTATAACAATCCCTACATCAATTATATCAAGCACATTTGTAGCATATGTTGCCATCATCATTTTCAAAGTATTTTTTTTCTACTTGAGCCCTTGGTATCAGCTCCTCTTTTTTTGCTCCCTCACCACCCTCTTTTCCTCATCAATGCTTGATAAACTATAAATTATTATTTTCATATCTTTCACCATCTGCTGTCTCCCTTCACCCACATTTCTGCTGTTCATTCCCTGGGGGAGGGGGTGTTATGCATTAATCATTGTGATCAGTGCCCCTTTCTACGTTCTCCATGGAATGTCTCGATAGCTATTATCAGTACCAGTGTACATGCTCCAGTCTAGCCAGGTTTGTAAGACAGAACTGCCATCATGAGAGTGGAAGGGAGGAAAAATTTAAGAAGTAGAGGAATATTGTGCGTTTCATTGGTGCTATACTGCACCCTCCCTGACTCATCTCTTCCTGTGACCCTTCTGTGAGGGATGTCCAGTTGGCTACAGATGGGCTATTGGTCTCACTTCAACCCCCCTTTTTGGCATCAATATGATTGTTTGTTTTGGGTCTTCTCAAGTCTGTTGTCTGATCCCGTTGATACTCCTGATCACACAGGCTGGTGTGCTTCTTCCATGTGGTCTTATTTGCTTTCCTGCTAGGTGGCTGCTTGTTTAACTTCAAGCCTTAAGACTCCAGAAGCTATATCTTGTAATAGCCGGGCACCATCAGCTTTCTTCACCACACTTGCTTATGTGCCCATTTTGTCTTTGGCAATCGTGTCAGGAAGATAAGCATCACAGAATGCCAGGTTATTAGAACAAAGTGTTCTTGCATTGAAGGAGGTCTTGAGTAGAGGCCCAATGACTGTCTGCTACCTTAATACTTAACATGTAAAGATATGTACATAGATTTATATCCATATCGTTATTTATTAATATATTTGTATATATACATGCCTATATTTAGACCTCTAAAAATGCCTTTTGCCTCCTAGTTTTCTCTTTCTACTTTGCTCCTATCCCACTATCATGTTCTGCCTTCATTGGCTCTCAGTAATTCCTCTCAGCTACATTGTACTAGATCCGTCCCCTCAGACATTCTATGCTGTCTGTGACCCTTATGAATGTTTTCTGATGGAGTCTGATGAAGTGCCGAGTCCTGCCCTCCAAGCCAGCAGTCTGTTCTGGGGGTTCCTTGGGGAACTTACTTGCTTTGTTCCTCTTGCTTCTCGTTCCTCTTGCTTCTCTGTTGAGCTCCATTTGTGTTTTGCCCCACTTTTTTTAAACTCTTTTCAATTATTACTTCTTTTTAACTCTCAGGAATGAAGCGAAGTAACTCAAGGAAAGATTGGCTCTTATCTGAAGAAGAATTTAAACTATGGAACAGACTTTATAGGTTAAAGGACAGTGATGAAATTACTGAGATAACATTGCCTCAAGCTTATTTTCCTTCTCTGGGAAATGAGGAGCACAGCCCAGTGAGTAGAACACGTTTTCAGATGCTCTTTATGATGTTTACACTTTAGTAGTAGACATTTTCGGACAAGAATGTGAACTTAAAAAACTAAGAAATGAACCAGTTTAAGAAAATAATCAGTAAAATCCAAGTTTCTAAAATACACATTTTCAAATATTACTTATTACAGATGTATTTTTGTATGATTGTGATATGTTTGCATAAGTTCTTGCTTTTCCTTTATACTTTTCACAGTATAAGTGATATATCCATGTACTGACATAATCAACTTTATTGTCATTTGACTCTGCATTATTCCTTAGCTTACTTGTGTTTTTGGATTGTCTTCAATTATTTTACCAGTGTAAATATGGCTATTTTGAGCATTTTTGTGTAGCTGCTTTTTTTTTTGCGTTTATAGCCCCAAACTAAATCAGATATTATTGTTTAGCTTGCCTAGTAGGAATATATTATTGGCAAAGTAATGAAAGACCAGAGAATTGATCATGAGCTGCATGTGTGCCTAGATTGGTGGGAAAACAATTTCAGCAATTTTTTTCTGTGAAAGTTTTATGAACTTCAAATATATGGCTATCAGAATTTGTATTTTATTCACTAACACGGAGACTGAGAAATGGTAGTAGGCATGAAGAGTTGGGACTAGTATTGCTGAGAAGTTATGCATGCTTTCCTCTTAGATTGTAGAATATAAATCTAGCAAAATAGTATATTTGGAGCGAATTATCTTCTTAAATATTTTCTTAGAGCATGGAGCATATAAGCTGGAACATGTTCTAGTAGTAACTCACGTAAATTATTTCAGAATATACTTAAAAGGGCACTTAGATTTTTTTTAATTAATAAATATTTTTATTGGGGCTCATACAACTCTTATCACAATCCATACATACATCAATTGAGCAAAGCTCTCTTATACATTTGTTGCCCTCGTCATTCTTTTTTTTTTCTTTTTTTACATTTTATTAGGGACTCACACAACTCTTATCACAATCCATGCATATACATACATCAATTGTATAAAGCACATCCATACATTCCCCGCCCCAATCATTCTCAAAGAATTCGCTCTCCACTTAAGCCCTTTGCATCAGGTCCTCTTTTCTTTTCCCCCTCCCTCCCCGCTCCCACCTCCCAATGGGGCACTTATAGATTTTATGAAATTATTTTTTTTCTCCTCAGATTTTAGTCTGAAGTACCTAAATGAATTCAAATGTTTACTTTATGTTTAGATTGATTATCTGTATTGGTAATTCTTCATAATCCATCTATGAAATCTCAGTGTGTGTGTCTATATCATTGTGACTTTTCGAAATCATTAATCAAGGCTCAAGAACCAGCCATTGGAACTCGTCAGCTGTCTCTCTCTGAATGGAGAGTGTGGCAGGACCATCCTCTTCCTACCCATCAAGTTGACCATTCAAGTCGATGCCATCATTTTATAAGCATTATGCAAATGATAGAAGGGATGCGACATGAAGAGGTAAGATTGTATTGGTACTTTCTCTTGCTAGTGTGACCGTTAAACTAGAATACTTAACCTAGATTCTTCCTCATTTGAAGTCATTAATTGTTATTGTATATAATTGTGCCTGGAAGTACTTTTACTAAACAACTTTTGTAAACTCTTTAAGGAGCTAGTTTTCTGCCTTTGAATCAAAATTAGACTTAATTAATT
Source organism: Tenrec ecaudatus (assembly GCF_050624435.1). Taxonomy (NCBI): domain Eukaryota; kingdom Metazoa; phylum Chordata; class Mammalia; order Afrosoricida; family Tenrecidae; genus Tenrec; species Tenrec ecaudatus. Next base: position 60,468,408 of record NC_134543.1, on the reverse strand, counting down.
AAAAGAAGTTTATCATTTATAAATATTGATAGTCCAGGCAGAGTTGGCCTTTATACATACTTAATGATTTATGAAAATGATTTGTAAAGCCAATTCAGGATTTTTGTTAGCTTGCAATTTATTTGAAGTACTATCTATTACATAATTTATCTGTCTTGTATCGTAGTGTTAAGGTAGGCAAATATTGATTCTTAATTTTTCTTTGAAAGTGAGATTAGTGAATGTATTATGAATGTGAATTGAAAATGCCTTGCTTAGAATCCCAAGTCTACCTCTTAATTGTGTGTGTAAGTTGACTAACTGCTCTGTGCCTTAGTTTTATGTAAAATGGAGATGATTATGATATATTTAATAATTTATATATGTTACATACTACATTTCACAACTTTAAAGAACTGTTGTGAAAATTAAAAGAACAATAACCAGTACGTAGTTATAGCTCTGATTTATATTTTTAGTTGTTCAAAATACACGTGAATAAAGTAATTAATGTAGATCCCAGCAAAACCTTTGCCCTCACATTCATACAGACTTTTGGGGGGTCTCCAATGTGTTAGACGGCTCTCGTCCTTGAGGCGACACTGGTGAACAACAAGCTGATAAAGCGTTCTCTCTGAGAGAGGCGTTACAGTGCACACTAGAAGACAGGCATAGCTCACATTAACCTTGAATGTTTTTATCCTAGTCATCAGACCAGTGCAAATACCACTGCAATGTTTTTATCCTAGTCATCAGACCAGTGCAAATACTACTTAATTTAAAATAATGTCAGAAATTAAAATTCTAGTTTGTGAATTATTGCTTCATAGTTTTCCTGTGATCTCTAGAAAAAGCATCGTAATTGAATATTTGACTGAGATCTGAAGGTTGCGATTGGGCAAACCCTACGTTTTGGACTGCTTTTCAAAATCCAAATCAGTGAAACTCACTTCCTTTAAATGTATATGGACTCTGGCAATTTCTCTGCTTAGATACACTTCGTGCCTACACCAGGTCTACAGTTAGTTATTCCTAGAGACCCAAAGCCATCTGTTTGCTTCCTTCTGGAGGAGGAATTCGGAAGGCTGGAACTTTAGTCGTAGAAACTCCGTTGGCCCTGAGGCTGGGCTGCTAACCAGCAGATGGCCGCTTTGACTCCCTCAGCCACTCTGAGGCAGAGAGATGGCACCACCTGCTGCTTCTGAAAAGGTTTATAGCCTGTTTCACCCGCCTGTCCAGTGGGGTCACTACGAGTCGGAGTCACCTCCAAGGCTCTCTTTACTAGTAAATGATCAATAAGTGTCTTCACAGTCAGGACACTTAGCCACAGAGTCTCAGGCCCCTTTCTCTCTGGTCTGAGAGGTTAAAGTGTCTAAGTGGGTAGTTTGTGTTACTAAATCATGGATATCCTAACTGCAGAGTTACTCCCTCAGTCCCTGAGCAGGAGAAGACTTGAGGAATTGGCCTAAGGAAGGAGGATAGTGGATGGCTTTAGCTACCAATCTGGAGAGAAGTGAAACACAGACACTTACTACAGGAGTGCTGGATGCACCATTTGGGAGCCTTCTTCAAAGTAGATGTGTGTTCCAAGCTACTTACAGCCTAGGAGATCTGCATGTACCATTCTTTGAGAGGCTCTAAAAGCTGTTTTTACTTCCATCAAAAGAGTAAATTTAGCATATGTCTATAGAAGTCAGAACTGACTAAATGGCACTGTTTGATTTTGTGGCTCTAAGTATTTTTCATTATGTACTAGTTTCTTAAATATCTAATGGTGTTACTATCTTCAGGAAACTAGCTGTTTACTCAACTAAATGTTAAAATTAAAAAAACAAACCAGTAAGTTTATTCTTATTGTATGTAATATTAAACTTGTTCTTTCTGCAGAGAGTTAATTGTGCTTTAGTCAAGGGATAAAAATAAATAAAAAATAACTCACAGTTGGCTCATTTATAATCCTGTTTAACTTATCAGAATAATTAAGACAAATGACAAGCTAAAGTTATCTAGGTGAAATAATATTGCTTAGAAACTGTCTTAACATATTGTCAAACATCTCATAGAACTGGCTTTGCTTTCATCCTTCTGTGACTTACGCTTTTCTTTTTTATAGGGAGAATGTAGCTATGAGCTGGAAATGAACTCCTACTTAAAAATGGAAGATGTTAGCTCAACATGTAGTGTCCCCAGGACTGAATACAGTCCTTTTGCTGATGGCACCTTGAGTAATAACAAGACATCTTCAAAGGCTTTTGTAAATCACGGCAGTCCGTCCTTAGTGACAGATTGTGATGAAGAATGTGCCGAAACTTCTAAACAACGTCACATCAAACCCACCACCATTATTTCTATAAAGAGCAGCGATTTTAAAGAAGTGACCCCCGATCAACTTCCAAAAGACCATGATGAGTTTGTTCAGTCTTTGACTGCCAGAGGGCATTCTGCTGCTGAAAACACTTTTCTGGTAGACCCAGCAAGTAGCCAAGCGTCCCCGGGTGCAGATGGTGCCGTCGCCATGGTGCCTGCTGCCAGCGAGAGCGCTGTGAATCGGACAGGCGCGTTAGTACCCGAGTGTCAGTTGGCAAATAAGTCTCATTCATTTACAGGAGACTTTTCAGATTCTGGCTATAATAGTTTCAGCGATGAAAAATCTGTTTCATCTAGTTCGTTCCTCCCATTTGAAGAAGAGCTCTACGGAGCTAGAACAGATGATCCGGTTTCTCAGTGGCCCTCCTTGACAAAAGAGGTGCTGTTTCAGGTGGAACAGTTCTTATCTCATTCGCCCCCCCCTCTCAGTGGACTCTCAGATTTGGAACAAGAGATCTCAAGGGGTTCGATCAAGAACTCGCGTTTCCTCCCCTACACAGAGCATTTACAAAATGATAAGTCTCTCTGTTTGATGTCACCTTCAGCCGTGAATTCTCAATGGAATTTAGAATTGAATTCACTCAATGTACCCTCCTCAAATGTTAATCACCTTTCTGAAGTAAGTTGCCATCATGGTACAGGTGATGATAACATTTATAATGTATCAAATTTCTCTGACTATGACCGTGAAGTACATAAAGATATTCAAGATAAAAATTTAGTGCCGAACAATCATGCTGAAAGAAACATAGGCCCTTCAGGGAATTTTGTTGAAGAACAGAGTCATGGTAATGATGAGAGTGACTTCCCAAGATTGTCCTCCGATCAGAATGAGAGCTTGCTATTGTTTGACGAGGTCAGTACGGAATTTAATGACACAAACCTTTCTCCCTGTCACAGCCAATGCAAACCTGTATGCACGACAGACAAAACTACTGCAAGTGAAACAGCGTTGATATCTCAGTTCTTAATTTCTGATGAACTTTTGTCAGATAGTAATTCTGAGTCCCAAGATCAGATCGTGTGTGATAATAATAATTGGAAATTTCATGAAGGCGTAAGAGGTGAACAGCAGGAAAAACAGAAGAATGCGGAATCTGTTTTTGACTGCTCTAAGGATTTATTCTCTGTTACGTTTGATTTAGGGTTTAATAGCCAAGATTCTGATGAGATACGAGAACATTCACCAGATAAAAATAAGGATAGATTTCTAAATGATCTACCTGGTACATTTTTAGGTACTAAGGAGAGAAGTGATGCAAATTATGTTCTCAGCCACGCACTGATACCAGAAGATCATACTGAAAGTTTTAGAAATGAAACCACTACTACGTCACCAGGTGGAGATGAGCGGAGTTCAAAATGTGCAATGTTTTCAGTGGCAGCAAAAAGTACAGAGTTTGCATCCCCTGGTTATTCTCAGTTTTCTTTGCCGGTAGGAGAAACGTCAATGAGTACGCCACTACCCAAGTCACATACGTTAAGCTCATTTTCTAAGATGAGAGAGGAAATACATAAAACACCAAATTTCACTAAAGTAAAAGCAAAGCGACAAAATTTCAAAGAAACATTGAATTCCAACTCTGATTCGAGACTCTCCCCAGTAAAAGGGCAGAGAAGGGAACACGTCAGTCAGCATCCAGGCCATCACGATTCTGTTGAAGGTAAGATTTCATCTTTCAAAAACACATGCTTCTTTTGAATACTCTAGAAACACGCGTCACATTAGATAGTGCCACTTTTCAATGTACGGTGTAGTACATATGAATTGGATGATTAATGTGTGAGGGGCGTCAGAAAGCTGTGGAGAAATTCCATGATCTTTTAGTTTCCTTTTTTTCACGAGCTTTTTGGGGCCCCCTCATACTTGTTTTCTTTAAGTTGATGTTTACTAATACAAGATTTATTTGAAATACTTGTATTTTATGTATACATGCCATGGAAACGGTATGATCTTAGACACTAAAATGCAAAAGAAATATAAGATTTGGCTTTAGCTCTTGTGTGTAAAACATAAGCTGATAATGTTTTTTGTTTTGCTATGTACAAAGGCTTCAAAAAGTTTGTGGGAAAATTTTATTCTTTTAATTAGCCTTTTTGGTGAACGTTTCATGCCCCCATTTGTGTGTACACGTGAATATATGCAGGGAAACCCGTGGAAGCCAGAGCTCGATAGGACTGCTTTGCTTTTATGGGTCTTGAGGATTTCCCTCCTTTGACAAGGTATAATCTTTCTGCTTTTATTAAATCTCTTTTTAGTGGAGAGTATTTGAGTGTCATTTTTTCAGATTTTACAGTATATATCAAGTTGTTGTGTTGAAAAGTTCTGACTTACAGTGACACTCTAGGACATAAAATTTCCAAGACCTCAATTCTTTATCAAAGCAAACTGCCATATCTTTGTCCCATGGAATGGTTCGTGGGGATGACCTGCCAACCTGTTGGGTAGCCACTGTGCCACGAAGATGCCTGTGTATGTGTAAATATGTATGTGTGCACACATCATATACATCTATATAAACATATAACATTCTAACAAATATTCCTTAACTAATTTTCTAATAGTATTAAAAGACCAAACCAGGCCTGTTCCTGATAGGTTAATTCTGGCTTAAGGTGACTAGGTCTTTCAGAGTAGAACTGCTCAGTCGGGTTTTTTTGGGCTGCCATTTTCCCAGAAGCAGATAGCCCGGCTTTGCTTCCAGGTGCTTCGCCCCACTAATCTTTAGAGTAGGATTGAAGCACGGACATTAGCACCACCCCCAAAAGCTACCAAACCCCCTGACTTGGAGCGACCCTGTCCCACTGCTCCTAGTGCTTCAGGGGCCGTAAATCGCCGCGGAAGCAAACAGCTTCATCCATCGCCAGTCGTGTGAGTGCCAACTGCTGACCCTTTGGTTAGCAGCCCGACTTGCAGCCCATGACACTGGAGGGCCCCAGCAAAGTTACTGGGGAATGTTTACGCAGTACTTTGTGCTCCACCTACTACACATAAATGCACACATGGATACATCAAATAGTTAATTAAAAATGAAAAGTCTCCTGGGTCGGGTTGTTTACGAGAACTAAGCACTGCATTTAGCTCTGGCTTCCGTAGAAGACAGTGAAAAAAGGAAAACAAATAGGATTTTAGAATGCTTATCTGCAGAAAGGAAGCATTCAGGTGTATCTGTTGGAGTGTATTTTTGGCACCACATACGAGGAGACGTGTTATGTGTATCTGGTTACTCGCTGGACCTTGTGCCCGCGTGAATGCTTGACTAGTGTGGACGGGTCGGCGTTGGATCATCTCCCCACTGCCCGGCGGGGGGAGACGGGGCAGTCTGTAAAACTGGCCCACTCCAACTCGATAGGGCGGTTCTGTTCTGTTCTTTTGGGTCCTTATGAATCAGCTCAATGGCAACAGACTATGATAGATTATTGCAAGACACTTAGTAGTGAATTAAAATAGCAAATATTTATCGGTTATGTTGGTCAGGAACTTGGGTTGCTTAACTGGAGATTCCGGTTTCGGGTTTCTTGTGAGGCTGTGCTCGCAGTTTGCTTGGGGGTTTCCTGCTCTGAAGTCTTGGCTGGCCTGGAAAGTTCGTGTGCAGGATTGCTTGTTCAGGCAGTGGAAGCCGAGCGGTTCTGGAATCCAGTGGGCACACATCAGATGCTCCTTCCTTTATTAGGACTGACACTTGGAAATAATTCAGTTTTAGGCTCTGCCCCTTGGAATCTTGCCTTTATGAATAATCTCTCTCTACAGTTTGCACCTATGGCATTTTCTCAGTCTGCTTCCTTTTTGGTAGATATTTGGAAATCCACAATCATTTTGTACTGTTTCTTTCCATTGTAGCTGAATGTGTTTCAGCAATATACTTTTCTTGAATCTTGTTGGTCTTCTATAAATCTTGGAGACATTCATTCTGTCGGCACTAGCATGCCACAAATCTGGAGACAGAAATGTTAATAATAAGCTTCTAAAAAGACTTAGGAATTGAAAATATGTGCGAGAACCATTCTAAAAATGCCTAGAGGGACTTTTGTCTTGAGTGAGTGGAACTCAGAGATGCTACGTTTGGTTTTTCTGCGGTCTTAACCGAGAACCTAGCACTATCCCTTAGCTTCATCTTTACATCTTGTTTTCTTATTAGTCCTCTGGATGTATCTTTGCCTGGAAGCCATTTGTTCTTTTTTTATGGAAGCCATTTTTTAATTTTTGCATTGTTTGCTATCAGGAGAGGCAGAGACTTTTCAAAACCTACAAATTCTATCTTTTTTGTCTAATAATCCTTTCTTTAGTGTAGCTTTCTCCTCTTGCATTTTACTGTACCTCCCAGAAGCAATCAGGTGGTACTATCTTCAACTTCTTGTCTGGAAATAACATTACAGATCACGTAATTTATTAGCTATACTTTCTACTTTATTATTGTAGTCATGTGAAACTTTCTGGCTCTACATATAGATTTTCCTCTAGTGCCGATACGGCTGTCCATTAAATTTTACCCATAGCCTTACTCAGCAACCATCAATGGCTTAGAACAACAAATATTTGTTATTTCATGGTTTCTGTGATGATGAATGTAAAAGTGGCTTAACTGACTATTTTTTTGTCTCAAGATACTTCATTGACTAGCAGTCAAGCTGTTGGTTAGGGCAGCAGGCATCTGAAAGTTTCCATAGACCTGAAAGATCTGCTTCTAAGATGGCTCACTTATAATATTGTTCCCAGAGGCCTCAGTTTCTTGCCACTTGGCTCTCCATAAATTTCGTAAAGCATGATAGCTGGTTATCCCCAGAACTGGTGATCTAAGAGACGGATCAAGAAATGGGGGCCCAGTCCCTTTTTAACCTAGACTGAACGAACACACCAGTCCCTTTGCCCTGCTTGGTTAAAAGCTGGGGGCAGCCCTCGGGGTGTCGTCTCCTAACTACAATCGCAGGGATGGGAGCCTCCTCTCAGTTGCTCTGCGGGAGAAAGATGCAGATCCATCCCTCCTGTCAAGATCAGTCGTGGAAACTCAGGAGTGGTTCTCTGCCCTGTGTGATCGCCATAAGTCAGAATTGACTCAATGGCCTGGGCTTCTTTGCTATTTTGGGGGTGCAATGACTGTTGAACAAGTTAGGAGCACGTCACTAAATCCCATCTGCAATCAGAGAGGAATGAGGCTCCTCTCCGTGAGGTGAGCAGTGTTAGAATTGAGGAACATGCCTTAAAGCTGTCGAGCTCCGGCAGAGGCTCGGTGCAGATTTGATTGAGTCCCCAGTTAAAAGTTTATGAGCATAAGAACAGAGCTTAGTCTAAGAATATGAAATTTTGACGTATCTTTCATGAAATAGACATTTTTCCTCTATCCTGTTAATTAAAAAATCATTTTATTGAGGGCTCATACAGCTCTAACCACAATCCATGTACCCATCCCTTGTGTCAGAAACATTTTTACATTTGTTGCCATCATTTTCAAAACATTTTCTTTCTACTTGAGTCCTTGGTATCAGCTCCTCATTTTTCCTCCTCCTACCCTCCCTTACCCTCCTTCCCTCATGAACCCTCGATAATTTATAAATTATTATTATTTTCTCAACGTTTTACACTGACCATTGTCTCCCTTCACCCACTTTTCTGGTGTCCATCCCTCTGGGAGGGGGTTATATGTAGATCATTGTGATTGTTTCTCCTTTTTCTCCCCACCTTCCTGGTATCACTACTCTCATTATTGGGTTACCCTGTTAATTTCAAGGGGACTAAGCATGTTTTGACTCTTCCAACTTGCAAAAAGATAAAAAAAGACAAAAGGAAGGCCATAGTAGATTTTGAGATGAATTTTAAACTCCTTATTAAAACTATGATTTTTCTTGGGACCTCTTTTTGTTGAATTTATAACATTGAAAGTGAACAAAATATGTGTGTAGTAATTGACTTTTTGACCAAATTCCTGCCAAATCTTTGAGAATGAATAAATGTCGAGATTGTCAGAAATAATTCGTACTATAGCCAACAATAAAACAGACTGTTGGGATTGGATAAACTTAATTCTATTAACCAAGTTCATAATTTGCTTTTATAAATTATAGGTGAACAATTATTAACAAGCCATGAAAGTGAAGATGATGAGAATTTCCAAAGGAAAAGTAAAAAGAAAAAAAGAAATGTTTTAAAATCCCCTGATGTGAGTCATTAAGTGATCACTGTGTAATCATATAAATTAATAACTTTTTATGTTGAAAACTTTTTGATCTTTTGTTTTATTTATTTATCTAGGATCAGAAAAATTGTGAAGCTGATTCTCCACTTCATGTTACCAAAAAGCGCAGAGTTCCTCCAATTAGAGTAAGTAAATAACAGATAATGTATACTAAAAAAAAATGTATTCCTTTGGGATATTTAAAGGAAATATATGTATAGGTGAATATAGGTATATTTGAAATGAGAAGTGATTAACAGAAAAATTATTATGTGATTGTTAAACATATGGAATAATTTCCACCTGATTAGTATTTCTATGTCATGTTGTGAGTTTTCAAAGTATATTTTGCAGAACTATTTTCTGAACGCAATATGCTCGTAAGCATTAAAATGTTTATGCGACAATCAAAAGCTATCCTTACTGTCTTTTATTTTTTTAATTTAGTTTTTCAAACTTCCTTTAGTGCTTATAATGTATCTACTTTGTTAGATGCTAAAGGTACTAAAAAGAATATATACTGTATTCATGCCTTAAGCAATGTAATGGGGTAAAATGTTGAATTTCTGAGTTAAAACACTGCTAGAAATATATTAGTTGATCATACAATTTGGGAATTGGCAAAACACACAGCATGCTGTGTGACAGGAAGGAGTATTTATAGCTCAGACTGCCCATCAGCCACTCCACAGAAGAAAGAGGTGGCACATCCATCCCACAGAAGAAAGAGGGGCTCAGTAAGATTTATGACTTCCCATCTCTCTAGTGCTGCTCTGTTCCACAGTGGCACTATGAACAGGAATTTACATGATGGCAGTGCATTTTTTGGATTGGGTTAGAGATAGAGTGGTAGGCCTCATAATCAAAATTGGTTGTTATATTTGGTTTCTTGACTTGAAAGATTCTTGCGTGTTTGGGCTGACTTTGCTGGTCACACTTGCACACTTCTTTATTTTCTGTGACGCCTTTGAAGATCTTCTGAAGGCCACACTGTTAAATATGTGTCCATTAGATATATATAGGTGTGTGCACATGTGCATTTGTTTACTTAGGTATATATTAATATTGCTTATATTTCCTAATTTAGTATTCCCCAACTTAAATGGTTTTTCAATTCTTAATTATTTTATACTTATAATATGGTTCTGAATTGTGAGAGGAATTTCATTTTTCTAATAAGAAAATGTTGACCAAACACTTCAATAGAAAAAGTAAAAAAAGAAGCAGCTCTTGAGGAATATACTATGACACAACAACTCTTTCTCATGAAAGATTTTTTTGAATTACCATAGTCAGAATTATCATCTAGTGATGAGAGTGAGAGTTCTCTCAAACTCCATGCCCAGTCAGAAGATGTCAAGGGTCGGAGCAGGAATCTGAAAAGAGATGTCAAAGTTCCAAAAGGACACACGCGCTTAAAGGTACACATGTCCGACGTTCTTAATGATAATTTTCTTTATTACATAGGTTGTTTTATTAGATAGATAAAACATTACTAAATTTTTATTTAATTTTGTTTGGAAGTTTATTTCTCTATGTCTTGGCATGTATTTTCCACCTAGAAAATACTTGATGCTTTTGACCCCTGTTTTCTCTTTTTACTGAAATTTATATTTCATGCTGTACTATTTGTATTCTTTTGTTTCTTCAGATCTTGAAGTTTTATCCAGTATTTTCTTATGTTGAATGACTACATGAAGAAATTTAAGTACATTGATAATGGTTCAATTTTTTAAATTTAAAGAAAAAAACTGAAATTTAGAATGTTGTATTTTCAGTCACTATATTGTTTGTTAATTTAGTCCTTTGAATTCTAAGCATTTTGTGTGTGTGTGTGATGCAATACGTTCCAAATTAGCCAGAAGACTCAGTAGATCTTACGCTTATAAAACAGTTCAACTAGCTGACATACTGACTTAATCTTTATTTTACTTATAACAGAATTAGTAGAAGAAATTTTAAATAACTATCCGACTTTATAATTTCTTGCACTTTCCTATTTTCACTATCTTTGTTCTAAAAACCTTTAAAAGGTCTAATTTTCAGAAGTGCTGGCCATTATTTAAAGAAAATGAATTATTTCAAGCTTATTTTCATGTTTTCTTATTTACTTCACCTTAGCATGTAGCTAGACAGTTTTTAGATGATGAAGCAGAACTTTCCCAAGAAGATGCAGAATGTGTGTCTTCAGATGAAAATGACGAGTCAGAAAGTGAACAAGATTCCTCCTTTCACCATTTCTTGAATGACGACACCCAACTCTCACAGGCTATTAATGGTAACTGTTAGGAGGATGCTAGTAGTACTTTTAAGCTTTCAGTTATTTTTAGTGGTTATATTTAAATATTCAGTTTTCTAAGAAACTAAACTTTCTTTTTGGGAGATTAAATTTGTGTATTTGTTCATTTGCACACAAATTCTGAATATTTGCTTTACTTTAAATTTAGTTGTTTATAGCTTTCTGCTAATTTGAGTATTTCACTACAAAATGACCTAGATGACTCACTGTCCAATGTCAACAAACATTTAGTGTCCGGTGTGTGCGTGGTACTCTGTAAGGTGCTTGAAGAAGACATGTCGGTGAAAAAAATGGACAGAAAATATCTGTCCTCATGAAGCTAGTGAAAGGATTCACATAAAAGGCCGAGTGAAAGATTCACAGGAGAAGAGAAGAAAGAAAATAAATATGATAAAGATTTCAAGTGGTTGGAATTGGGGCTATTAATAATGAACAGATAGCAAATTTCAATAAGGTGATCAGTGGTATACCACTTTGAGAAACGATATTTGCTAAGGGGATGAACAAGAACGTCTTTCAAAGGCAAAATTCTTACATTTGTTTTCTTGAATAATTATCTTTGGCTACCTTTCAATAGAAGTTAATATCTTTTCTATAAAATAATGTTATAAAGCTTGAATCACATAAATTGTGTAATAAATTCAAGTTAAAGAAAGAGTTCTCTGCTTTTCATTTAGGTAATTTTACTGTATTAGTGTCATAAAATGACAGGTTAGGTCAAAGGTAGATAGTTTGCTGTTTTACTCTCTTGAAGTTTTATTCTCTTTACACAGATTCTGAAATGAGAGCTGTTTATGTGAAATCTTTACACAGTCCCGTGATGAACAACTGCTATAAGATGGTCCGTAGGACACATAACAAAATTAACATTTTCTCACAGGTATGAACTGTAAACATAAGAGTCCTCATTCATGAACTTCTTTTTGAATCTCCCTTGTATAATATTGAATTTCTTGATGGTCATGTTGAAAAGTTATTATTAATGAAACCTCCTTTCTATTTCTACATCTGAACTGTCACAGCTCTTTGGGATGAGTACTGCCCAGAGTCGGTAAGATGAACTAAATCAAGTTTCAAGATATTTTTCTGTTACAATTTACTCAGATTATTCTGTCTCTGATTTGAACTAGTGAGAATATGCTCTATAAAATTTTTTTCCAGTTAGAATATTTATAAAGGAACTAAGTAGAATTTTATCTTGTATAGGTTAAAATTTTAATTCATATGTGTTAATGATTTGACAATTTCTTTTTTTTAAGTCATTTTATTAGGGCCTCAGACAACTCTTATCACAATCCATGCATACGTCAATTGTGCAAAGCACATTTGTACATTCATTGCCCTCATCATTCTCAAAGCATTTGCTCTCCACCTTAGCCCCTGGCATCAGCTCCTCATTTTTCCCCTCAATCCCCCCCTCATAAACCCTCGATAATTTATAAATTATTTTGTCATATCTTACACTGTCTGAAATCTCCCTTCACCCACTTTTCTGTTGTCCATCTCCCTGGAAGGAGGTTATATGTAGATCCTTGTAATGGGTTTCCCCCATTCCAACCCACCCTCCCCGTATCGCCACTCTCACCACTGGTCCTGAAGGGATCATCCTCCCTGGATTCCCTGTGTTTCTAGTTCCTATCTTTACCAGTGTCCCATCCTCTGGTCTAGGCATATTTGTAAGGTAGAATTGTGATCATGATAGTTGGTAGGGGAGGAAGCATTTAGGAACTGGAGGAAAGTTGTATGTTTCAACGTTGCTACATCGCACCCTGACTGGCCCGTCTTCTCCCCGAGACCCTTCTCTAAGGGGATGTTTAGTGGCCTACAAATGGGCTGTGGGTCTCCACTCCACAGTCCTCCTCATTCATAATGATGTAGATTTTTTTGTTTTGATGATGCCTGATACCTGATCGCTTCAACACCTCGTGATCACACAGGCTGGTGTGCTTCTTCCATGTGGGCTTTGTTGCTTCTGAGCTAGATGGCCGCTTGTTTACCTTCATTCCTTTAAGACCCCAGACGCTATCTCTTTTGATAGCCGGGCACCATCTATTCTAAGAGTTTAAGATTATGTGTCATCATAATAGCATTTTATAGTTTTTAATTAATATTTATTTATAAATTGTCATGTTCGTCATGATAATATGCGCACATCTCTGTATTTCCATTGTGCTCATTTTATTGTAAAATCCCTCAGTAAAATAAATTGTGCTTGACTACTAACTTAAAGGTTGGCAGTTCAAATCCACCCATCTGTCTTGGGGAAAAGCTTAGTGATGTTTCCATAAAGAATACAGCTAAGAAACTCTATGGAGCAGTTGTACTTTGTACCACATGGGTCAGAATCAGAATTGACTCCATAGGAATATATATTGTATGTCACATCATATCATCTATTAATTATTACTTACGCTGCTGGCTACCTGTACTAGATTGTAAATTCTTGAAAGGTAGATTATTCTTTTTGTTTGTCCTCAGACTCCCCATTTTCTTCCAGATTCAGAGTATATCTGCTAAGTAACATGATCTAATAAAGTATGTAAACTAAATATTGATGATGTCATGCACTTGAACTTACGGCCATCGTGTCAATTTCAACTCATAGCCCAACTCACGTAGGGCTTCTGAGACTCAGTCTTCACAGGAGCAGGCAGCTTCGTCTTTCTCCTGTCGGGTGGCTGGTGGTTTTAAACTGCTACTTTGTGGTTCGTGCTCAGTGTTTCCATCGCCCCGCTAGAAGTCCTTCATGCATTTGACAAGCTATCTTAAACATGCTCATTCTGTGAGACAACATTTAATGTACCCTTCTATTTTTCCTGTAGATTCCAGAGCAAGATGAAACTTATATGGAGGACAGTTTTTGTGTTAATGAAGAGGAGTCTAGCAAAAGCCAATCAAGTGAAGAAGAAATGTGTGTTGATTTTAATTTAATAACTGAAGATTGCTTTCCAAGTGGATGTAAAAGATACAAAACCCGACAGGAAGTAATGGTTAAACAAAGGAAAATTCAACAACATTGTACACGTTCTAAAAAGAAATTTTCCAGAATTATTTTACCAGATGAATCAAGCGAGGAGGAAAATAATGGAAATATTCAAAGTAGTTCCAATAGTGTGGTTAACACCAGCACAGTTAACAAAAATGAACACGTGCCTTCTGGGTCATTCTTTCAGTCCAAGGTACATTCTAATTCCATTGAGAAGCAGTCAAGCAAGCAGCGACAACAGACAGCACTTGACCTCAAGCCTTCAGTTTCTAAAGTCTTAGACTCCAAGCTTCAGAGTGTTAATAAGATAGGCTCTTCATCGTCTCTCACTGCTGCCGATTCACAGAAAGGCTGTAGACATTTTCCGGTTCAGCTGAAGGTATGGATACAATTCAGAAAAGGCTTTTATATGCTTATCAGGCTTTTTGTTTATTTATTTTTGCATGTTAAATAGCTACGTCAAAGAAAATTTAGTGAGCGATGAAACTTCTTCGAACAAAAAAATAGCACACTAAATTATTTGGCTAATTCACAGGATGCGCATGTTTTATTTATTTTTTATGTGTTTTAACACGAATATATACAGTAACTTTATTTTAAAGTACGTAGGAAAATTCGATTTTCTACTAGATAAAATTAATAGAAATTAATTAACAGATATTACTCGTGTATGAGCCAACCTTTTCAGCACATTTTTAATGCAGTTTTTGAGGTAAAATTCGGTGCCTCGATTGATTCAGGTCAGCTAATACTCAAGTATATATGGTATATATTTAGAACTAGTTCTCAGATTAAGCTTTCTTCCCTCTTTAAAGGCTTTCAGGTAATGATACTTGCTAGTCTCTTAGAATGACTAGTAGTAATCCAGTTTTGAGCTTCTCTTATTTTACTATTGCTAAGGCATAGTATAAAAATTGAATATCATAGTAATAATTTAAGGATTTCTCTTGGATTGTGCCAATAACTAGCTACCATTTAAGTTCATGTGTTTTATTTTTTCTTTATTTTTAAGCTCACTTTATTGGCGCTCTTACAGCTCTTACAATAATCTATACATCAATTGTACCAGTCACATTTGTGTGTATGTTGCCATCATCATTTTCAAAGCATATTCTTTCTACTTGAGCCTTTGGTATCAGGTCTTCTTCTTTCCCTCCCTCTCCAGCCTCTTAGCCTCATGCACCCTTGATAAATTATGGTTTTATTTTCATATCTTTACACCATACGTGGCATCCATAATAATCTCTATTTTTATTATTAGAGGTTTTTTCTATTCAATTTTGTTTTATAATTATGTAACACATTTACATGGCTCCAAATGAATATCCATAAAGCAGATTACACGTAGAAATGTTGATGTTTGCCCTCTTGTCCCTGTCTTCTTCCCCTCCACAAATGCCATATCGAAAGAATTTTTTTTCATTGTTTTGAGAAACATACTTTTATAATTAGCTACATTTACATTGATGATTCTCCCTGAAATAAAGTTCCTTCTCCTGCTCTTCTCCCTTGAGAATAATAGTAGAGCTTACACGGTGGAGAAGAGATGCCTAATCCTCATTACTTTGTACAACTACATTGCTCATTATGTAGTTATAATTAACTCAGTTGTTCCGCATTGATGGCTATTTGGGATGTTTGTCATTTTGTGTTCATACAGCCCTAACACAGGTATTTATGTGATGTCTTGCCAGTTGCCAGTCTAGCCTTGGGTGGCATCTTTTAAGTGGGTGACTGGCTAAAGGGCTAAGTGCATATTCAGTGCTGCACCGTTTCCGCTCCAGAAGGGTCTAATTTTTATGCCCTTTATTTGTTAGAATGCCTTAATTTCCCTCAGACCTTTGTGAATGGATAATATTGCCAATCTCAGTAGTAAATATAGTGTGTAGGTAATGTTTCTGTGCATTTCTCTTACAATAGAAAATTGAAAACATCGTCTTGAGAGCATTTTAAGTTACTTGATGTTTTGTAGATCATGAGGGTGCGTATTCTGACTGTAAAACCCACATGAAATCTGGGGGTCTGTTTGTTCTATACAAACTTTGAAACGATTTCTCCCTCTCTACCTAGTACCCTCATTTCTTTATTGACCTGGGTAAATTTCAAAGACCAGGTCATTGTGCAAAAGTCAGTGTTATGTGAACAATGGAGGATGAGTTTGTCACTGTGTTAAATTGCATCATACCTGCCAAACCACTAGGAATCACGGCCCCAGCCAAGTTGTCACATAATCTTGACCATCATCATCATACGTAAAACTGCTGTTCTGTTCCTTCGCTTCCATTACAGCCAAGTGGCTGACATTAATTGGAAAAGTAGATTTTTCTCCCTTGTAAATGTGAAATTTTGGAAACCAAGATAGTCCATACGTGAGGCGGAGGTGTATCCGGCATGCGAAGTGTTTTGTTTTGTGTAATGTGTTTTTGGCAGAGGGTGGCAGGCCACAACTTTTCGTGTTCCCTATGCTCAGTTCTCTTCTCAAGAAAGGAGTGCGTGCTCAATAGGACTAAAGGTTGCCAAGGAAACCTAGGTTTGAGCTTGCCTAATTTCTAGGTTTCTCTCTCTTCTACCTCTCTGCGTTTTATAACTTCTTGTTAACCCAGTTATGCATTTCCAAAGATTAAAAAAGTAAAGAAGCATGTTACTTAGTGGTTTCAGCTAGCGGTTCATTGTGATTGTTCAATCTTATAATTTTTACCAATATCTTAACACAACTTTCCTTTTTAATACTTTCTCTCCTGTTAAAATGTGAATTTTTCGTCCACTTGGTCACATCTTTCTATCCTTCGATCAAGAGGCTGCTTCTTGGGGTCCTCAGGGTGGTGGCTTTTATTTTACCTCTGGTCCCTTTAGTCTGGAAGTCAAAAGATCATTAGCTACAAGAAAGGAAGGTTTGGGGACAGCCTGATTCTGACGGGTATTTTCCATTTTTTCAGGCCGGGAGCCCTATGGAGGATTGTCGCACTTCTGTGGCATGTTGTTCCAGTTCAAGACCATATTTGGCTGAGACACGTAACGCTTTTACCCTTCCACGGGAAAGGAAAAGAACACGCATTCTTGTAGACAGTCGTGAAATCACTTCTGGCTCAGAAGTAATCTCTTCCCTAAGGGCAATTCATGGTTTAGAAGTAGAAGTTTGTCCTCTTAATGGCTGTGATTACATAGTGAGTAACCGCATGGTGGTGGAAAGGAGGTCGAAATCTGAGATGTTAAATATCAATAAGAACAAATTCATCGACCAGATCCAGCACCTGCAGAGCATGTTTGAAAGAGTATGTATGATTGTGGAAAAGGACAGAGCAAAAACAGGTTTGCATTCAAGTGTTTTTGTTTATTTGGCTCTAAATGAACTTGACTACTGCTTGTTATTCTGCTATAAGGCTGTAGGAAAGGAGCCCTTTCCTATAGGTGCCATTGGGTGAACACGGAACTGCTAAACACGAGGTCCGCAGGCAAACCCACCTGCAGCGACTCAGGACAAAGATGAGACTCTAAAAAGATGTATAGCCTTGGAAAGCCTATATGGAATCATTCTGACTTTGAATCAACTGGCAGTATTTTAAGGCTGCATAAAGCTCTTAAAAATAACTTATTTGCTAATGTTTATGTAACTCCATAATTCTTTTCCATATTCAATGTGTTTAAATGTAGCTTATGAGAGTCAAAGTGTAGGAAATTGAAGCAGGTCAATCATAAACACTTTTCAGAAGTTTTGTGGTACACAGGGCATCTAGCAAGGATCAGAGTGGATAAGGGCCTTACGGAAGGCTAAGACAGCAGTTGGGGACACGGAGTAGGATTCATATGATGATGTTGAAGAGGCAGGACTAGCAGGAATTACTGAGTGAACCTTTCTCTTGCTTGGTGTCCTAGGCATGTGGTACAAGTGCCACTTACTCAATTTTGAATAAAAGAGAAGCAGCAGATTTTGCATGGCAAGGAGAGGTCAGTTTTGAACTGTTAACCCAGGGGCGTTTTCCTTTTTCATCTGAAAAGTGAGGGTTTTCTTCTTCCCAGAGCTAATGTTCTGTCATATCATCTTTGCCAATATAGCCTTTATGAGGGAAACAACTTCAGAATAACCAGAAAAGTAATAGGTCAAAGTCATGGAAAAATATTTTTATGTTTTTTTTGGGGGGGGGGGTTAGCATAATAGTGATGTATAAATCATAGGGGAAAACTGACCAGGAAACATAAGGAAGCTAATAAGCAAGAGTAAGCGTATGCAAAGGATTTGTTGCATAACTTTGGAATAAATACATAAAATGCTTTTCATACCGAGTTCAAATGAACAAAATCCTTCAATAATAGCACTATCCTGAATTAGAATTGGAGATGAATACAATAACATGGCCTTGGCCTAAGACATGACTTAGGCTTCTCTCTCAGAAAGGTGTTGATACTAGTTCAAGAGACTCATAAAGACTGAGAAGTACCGTAAACTTTGGCTGTGGGGCTTCTAATGTAGCATAATGTGGCATTGATCTGATCAATGGAATAAATATCATTATCTTTAATAAGTATATTATTATTGACTGTACTTAACATTAGTTTCTAAACTCTGCATTTTCCTAATTATGATACTTTCAGGAGACACCTCCAGGATGTTTAGGAGAACAAAGAGCTATGACAGCCTGCTGACTGCCTTGATTAGTGCTGGCATCCGACTTCTCTTTAGTTCCTGCCAAGAAGAAACTGCAGAGTTACTAAAGGAACTGTCTTCATTGGAACAGAGGAAGAATGTTGGTATTCAGGTTCCAACAGTGGTAAATGCAAACAGTCATAAATGGGATGCACTTCAATTTTATCTAAGTATTCCCAATATAAGTTATATAACTGCACTGAATATGTGCCACCAGTTTTCATCTGTGAAAAAAATGGTTAACAGGTATGTCTTTTAATAATAAAAATTTTCAAATGGTTGCTTTTAAATGATTTTGTTAGATTATTTCAGTCAGTGACTAGTTTTGGCTGACAACATGTGTCAGTCACTGTATGCAGCTGAGGAAGTTGATGAAAGAGAGCATTGCCTAGAACTCTGGGAGAGAAACAGACCAGCCCTTACATTTATCAATTCTATACCTTGAAAAACCTTGAACAATTCTACTGATTATTTTATTTTTCTAATACTTGAAACAGGAATATGTTAGAAAATTTCATTTTATTAAACCAAAGACTCATGATGAGAGTTGTTGAAGTTGTGTGTAATGTTTTTATTTTTTAGCTCCCCTCAAGAACTCTCCATGTATGCACAAGTACCTCATCAAAAGGCTGAGGAGATATACAGCTATATTCACTATTCATTTGACATGCAAATGTTGCCAAAGCCTTGACCAATCTGACTGGAATCCTTGAGTGAACAGACTCCCAAGATGATCAACTTCAGGAACCATTTTTTAATGACTGGCAGTTTAAATTATTTAAATGAGTGTTTCCATACCTCCAAAAGATGTTATATATTGTATGTTTTTATTTATATAATTTATTTGAGAAAACATTTCTGTTCAGTAATCATTTTGATGTTAACTTGTTTATGAAATAGTGTTTTGTATTGAATAAAAGTTTATCCAAATGCTATTCAGGGTAGTTGAAGAGGTGTATTTTGCAATTTTTCTAAAGATTAATGTATTGCTTTATAGCATAATGATGTTTCTATGACAGCTGCCAACTGTCATAATCTCATCTATATAAATATATTATCTAGAGTATTTTAAATATACCAGTAACTAAACTACAAAAGTAGATAAATGTTCTCATAACTAGGAAAGTTAAAAAATGAAGTCTTTCTCATAGGTATTAAGTACACTGGATTCCTGTTAATATGGATTCCAAGGGACTTGTTCTTTTTTTTTTTGAAGGATAAAATATTTATTTAAAGATAAATACGTGTGGCCAGATGCACGACCCACAGCTCGGATACACTTTGAGACGATCAGCAAACAGAAGTGTGTGAGTCTCTCTCCACATGAAACATTCATGGGGGGTTAATGGAAGAGGTTCTGTTATTTCTCGGGGCCCCCCAGTGGCAGGATATTTCTGTGCTGCTAGTTCCAACTATTTGAGGGCTTTTTTTCAAGTGTATCAAAGACTGTGTTGATTTCTTTCATTAACGCAGTCACATATGAAATATTTGTTGAATACCTATTATAAAAACCACTGACTCTGAGGTTACAGGATTTTTTAAAAAGCACCCTTCACCTTTGGGAGCTGAATATCAAGATAGAGAGTTGTTGGGTGATGCAGACGCTTAACATGCCTGCTGTCCCCCAAAAGGCTGGAAGGGATGAAGTACATACGGAGAAACCTCTGAACAAAGACCTAGCAATCCCCTTCCAGGAAAACCTCCGGGGAAATTCTCTGGAGCCCAGTCCTCTGCCAACACACCCGGGATTGCCGTGAGTAGAAGTTGACTCAACAGCGACTGTTAAAAAAAGGCAAATAATGTTAAAAATCAGCACAATAAATAAGCAAATGATTGAGTCCAGGGACTTGTTCTTTTTTAATTATTCATTTTATTGGGAGTGCTTACAGATAAATTATAACAATCCATAATTCAGTTAGATCAACATAATTGTACAATTGCTGCCATCTTCAGTTTCAAGACATTTTCTTCTTGAACTTTTTCATATCAGCACCCCTTTATCTGCTCCCTCCCCAATTCAACCCCCCTGAATCATTATTATATTTTATATTATTATTACTTGCCATAACTTAGACCATGCAATATATCCATTCACCCGCAATTGTTATTTGTTCCCCTCCGTGTGGTTATAGTCATCATTGCTATCAGTAATCCCTTCCCCCTTTCTCACCCCCTCTTCCTATATTCTCAGAGAATCACTAGTACCGTTAACGGTTTCTGAAGGGTTTATCTCTTTTGGATTTCTTGGATTTATCTATGTTGGATTTCATGCATCGAACGGTCTTAATTACACAAATGAACATGTGCAGATCTAACAAGATTAATGAGGTAAAACTAAGACCATAATAAGGGGGAAATATTAAAGAACTAGAGGATAATTGTTTCATTGGTGCTATAATGCACCCTGGATATGTCTTCCCTTTCATGTGGTCCTGTGAGAGACTGTCCCAAGACCCCATTGCTTTTCCTGCAGTCAGGGATGATGTGATCTAGTGCCCCACGTCCTGCCCAGTTATACCTTCATACACCTGTGTGTATGTGTACACACGCACATATATAAACACACACACACAAGCAGATGGGCTTTGGACCTCTATTTAAATCTTACCTGAGTATAAGGACAGTTTATTCGAATAATGTGGCACTGTATGATATTCACCTTCCTGCCACAACCACGGTAGGCAAAATAGGTGCACAGTGAGTGTGGTGAAGAAAGCTGATGGTGCGCAGCTATTAAAAGATATAGCGTCTAGAGTCTTAAAGACCTGAAGTTAAACAAATGGCCATCTAGCTGAGAAGCAACAAAGCCCACATGGAAAAAGCACATCAGCCTTTGTGATTATGAGGTGTCGGCAGGAAGAGGTGTCAAACGTTCAAAAACAAGCAATCAAATTGTCATAAAGAGCATAGCCAAAAGTGGAGACCTTCTTCCTCTCTTCCCACTTTCCACCTACCCTCCTTTTCTGGATTCTGTGTTGTGAGTCTTGTCTTTTAGCTGTACCTGTGTACAAGCTCTGGTAAAGCCTGATGTGAAAGGCAGAACTGGAGTCATGATAGTGGGGTGAAAGCTTCAAGGTACCAGAGGAATATTGTATGTTTCACAGGTGCTATCAACCACCTTGGTTGATTCATCCCTTCTGTGAGGGGATGTCCCATTGTCTACAGATGGGTTTTGCATCTCTGCTCAGACCCCCTTCATTTTCAATATGGTTTTGTTTTGGGTCTTCTGATTCCTATTACCAATCCCATTGACACCTCATGATAGCACACAGGTTGGTGTGTTTCTTCCATGTGGACTTATTGCTTCTCTGCTAGATGGCTGCTTATTTAATTTCAAGCCTTTAAGACCCCAGATGCTTTATCTTTTGATAGTCTGGCACCATCAGCTTTTCTTCACCACATTTGCTTATGCACCTATTTTGTCTTCAGTGATAGTGCAGGGAGGGAGGGTGAGCATCAGATGCCAAGTTGTTCGAACAAAGTGTTCTTAAGGTGGGGTTAAAGCAGAGTCCACTACCTGTATATTTCCATGTAAATATATGTACATAGACCAATACCTCTATTTTTATGAATTAATGTATTGACATACATACACACCTTTGTTTATACTTCTATCCATTACATTGCTTCCTGGGTCTTTCCTGTGTCCTTTGCCCTTCCTCCCGACGCACCATCACGCTCGCCCTGCTTCTGCCTTTCATATCTCTCAGCTAGATGGCTGTTGCTGCAAACCGCAGGATCTCAGTTAAGTTCTCAAGCCCTGAAAGTCTTTTCCACTTTTAAGTGTTCTTTGGAAGTTGCCTTAAACCTTACTGTGACTTGATGGGACTAAAACTTGATCCCTGGCAGGTGAGAGAACAGTACAGAACAGGAAGGAAACAAACTAGGATGCCAAAGGGATTCTGCCATAGTGAACATGGGGACGAGGGGTCGGACTCTAGACTGGGGCAAGTACATGTCTTCAAAACAATTAAAATTTTCCATTATGGAATTTGAACCCTATAAGGCCTAAAATACTCTACTAATTTCAAGCAGCATATTTTTTAAACAAAATATTGGCAACTCTAGTTTTATACTCCTTAGTAGTACACCAAAATAACCCTTTCATATGTTCCTCTTGCATGTACGAAACCTCTGGTAGAAGCATTAATGGTTTATAAAATAATTGTGGACCAATCGTACTATTTCTTTTTTAACTTTGTGTTTCTATAAATTCTGACAACATAACTACTGATTATTACTACTTAAGAAAATATTAATTTTTCTACAAGTTCATATATTTAAAAAAGGAAGCTTAAATTGGGCCACTAACATGCATGTTTGTTTCCTTTCTATGAACCAGTAGTTGAAAAGATAACCAAAGCACAAATACTGTAAAAATAACTAACTTTATTTAAACACTCAAGAGATGGGTGAGATGAATATATAACCAGAGAACAAATATTTTGTCAAATTTTGAAACAGAATAAGCTGAAACAAATATGCTCAAAAGTGTTTCTCCTTTACTGAAGGAGCTGTCAGTCAAAGGTATGTTGATTTCTTGCATGGGTAGATCTATTCATTGAATCTGTCTAATCTAATTTTTAAAAATGTGTATGTAAATAAGCTTGAAGAATGTAATACATTTGTTCTCTGATTCTCGCTAATAAAATACTGGAAAAAAACGTAAAATTGATTTAGGAGAAAAGTATGTTAAATCGTTTTCATATATAATTTAAATATTAGATTAAC
Source organism: Tenrec ecaudatus (assembly GCF_050624435.1). NCBI lineage: Eukaryota > Metazoa > Chordata > Mammalia > Afrosoricida > Tenrecidae > Tenrec > Tenrec ecaudatus. The sequence goes on along the minus strand of NC_134543.1, from coordinate 60,445,234 downwards.
TCTAGGCTTATGAATCCAGTATTGACAATGTCAATTAAAATTTTTATGAATTTCGTAGCTACCAGAACAATGTATCTTTCATTCCCTCCTACTTATCAGTAACATTTAAAAACTGTTTGGACTAAAATTTTCCCATGCAAGCAGACTTACATGTGTGTAAGAGACATATCGAAATATGTTTTAATCATATTAAAATAGCATTTATAAAGTTACACCAACAAAACAATTTTCCTTAAATTTTTAGTAAACAGGAATGAATATTATATACAGAAAAATTTTACTTTGAATAGAATCTTTAAAAAGGAGCCCACATTTTCACACAAAACTATATTACAAAAAAAACATGTATAACAAATGAACATACAAATGTATTGTCTACAATACAAGTCCTAGGTATTTTCATATTTTTACTCTCCAGAGTCAGAGTTGGAAAAATAATAATCTTCCTCTTCTTCTTCATCTAAAGATTCCATCGCATCTGTAAAAAGCTGTCCAATACCAGAGGTATCTCCTATATTTGCAAAGAGAAATTTAATGGAAAGGATTTATATATATATATTTAATGTAATGATCAATAAAGTTGAAAACAACTATGCGGGGAAAAAATGATAGGTCTGTTTACACAAGAGAAATTATTTTTAGTTAACATTCAGGTAATAGAACCAAATTACAAAGGAAAGATATGTTACCTTTGCTAAATTTAAATTGGGTTTTTCTTCTTGATGTTGGGGTCAAAAAATCAGTTTCAGCCTATAAGAGAGTGCATAGTCGCATTAGCTAAATGGTGTGTAGACAAAGGTAAGCATGCTTTATCCTTAGAACACTGAGCATATGCCTAACACCAAACCTTCTAGTTATCTGTGAAACAACCACTGGTAATTCTCTCTTTAATCCAGGGAGGTACTATTACTTATTCAATGGTGTGGCTTTTGGGCAAACATGAGTAAAAGAAACCGAGACACAAAGCTACTAAAATTTACAACGTATTTTTTTCTTAAATAGTTTATAGCTAGCAAACAACTCGAAATATAAGCAAATAATGTATCATTATTAAGCATAGTGATTGCAGGTAAAAGGCTACACGCGAAGGATTACCATGCTAATTTTAAATTCTTGGCTAAAATGGTAATGTGTATATGGAAAGCTTTGAGTATACATTTTTCTAAGTTCTCAGCTATTTTCCTGGCGTTTTGGATTGACAATACTGGTAATAAAATCTATCCATGGTGAGCAGACGAGCACCCCCCATTGCTCAGCCTCTGGGTGAGACTATGGCGCAAAGCCCAACTGCAGAGGCAGACACACTAGAAGCTGCCTTTCCCTCATCGGAGCAACTGCATTGTTGCACCTTCCTACCAACCAGCAAGATAGCTCCAGCTTGCCAGCTCCCCCAGCTTCCTCCTGTGGACCCACCCCCACAGCAGCCTCCAGCAAGCCTGACCATCGGAGGCTGAGAACAAGCTACATGCTTGTTTGCCACCCACCCCACCCCACTTCTGCACACCGGCTGAGAACACAGATGTACCTGTCACTTCTATAAAGAGCCAATTGAGGAAAACAGTACATTGACAGAGTATTATAAAAAGCTGTACTAGTAACAAATTTGGGAATCTAGAAGAAAGTTAAGTTTTTAGAAATTCACTATCTACTTAAATTGAAACACGAACAAACAAAACCTAAATGTCCAACAATAAAAGTAACAATAGCTTTTTTAAAAACTCCCAACAACAACAACAACAAAAAAAAGCCCTGGCCCAAATGGATTCACTAGAGTTCTAGCAAACATTCACAGAAGAGTTGATACTAATTCCACTTAACCTATTCCAGAATGTAGGAAAAGGAAGGAATATTTCCTAATTCATGCTACGAAGCCACCATAACCCCAATGACAGAGCCATGCAAAGATATCAGACAGCATATACAAAGAATTAGACCAATATTCTTTAAGAACTGTGCAACATAAAAGTATGTTAAAGGGTAGCCTGTGATGGAGAACAGATGACAGTGATGGAAGAGGGCCAGTTTGCATGATCTAAAAATAAAAGTCCAGGAACTGACAGCATACCCACTGAAATGTTCGCTAAGTTGAATGTAATCACTTATTTTTGCCAAGGAAGACAACTATCTGCCCAACTAAGTGGAAGAGACCCGTTCCAAAGAAAAAGTTACCTTAGAAGACATGGAGATTATCATTAATATCACATGCAAGTAAAATCTTGTGGGAAGAAATTCAACAATGGTTGCAGCAATACATTGACAGCTGTGAGATATTCAAGCTGGATTCAGAAAAGGATGTGGCATAAATACAGCTGATGTCAGATGAACATTGGCTGAGAGGAGGGAGTACCAGCAAGATGTTAATGTGTGTTTCTTGACTATGCAAAGGTGTTTGGCTAAGTGGATCTTAACAAACTATGGATAGCGCTGAGAATGGGAGTTCCAGAATAATTCATTGTGCCCATTCAGAATCTGTATATGGACCAAGAAGCAATGGTAAAAACACAACATGGGAATACTGAGTGATTTTAAATCAAGAGAACCAGTGTTCTGTGCTTTAACTATACTCCTTCAACCTATGTGCTGAGCACATAATTTGAGAAGCTATATTATATAAACAAAGCCTCCAGATAGGGCAAGATATGACAAAATAACGATGTATAAAATACCAAGGGCACATGAGGGTGGGGGGAGAGGGGAGGGAGGGGAAAAAAAAAAGAGGACCTGATGCAAAGGGCTTAAGTGGAGAGCATATGCTTTGAGAATGATTGGGGCAGGGAATGTGCGGATGTGCTTTATATAATTGATTTATGTATATGTATGGATTGTGATAAGAGTTGTATGAGTCCCTAATACAATGTAAAAAAAGAAAAGGGGAGAAAAAAAATGATTAAGGCAAAGAATGTACAGATGTGCTTTATACAATTGATGTATGTATATGTGTGGACTGTGATAAGAGTTGTATGAGCCCCTAATAAATTGTTTAAAAAAAAAAAAGAACAAAGCATCAGGATTGAAAGAAGGCTTCCCAGGTGACACAACTTCACTTGATGAAAGAGAAGACTTGAAGCATTTCTTTATGAAGATGCAAGGATTTCAGCCCTTTAGTATGGATTACAACCCAATGTAGAAAAACAAAAATCCTCACAACTGGATCAGTAATTAATATGAATGGAGAAATGTTTGAGGTTGTCCAAGATTTTTGTGTTGCTTGAATCCATAATAAATATTCTTATGATCAGCAGTCAGGATATCCAATGATGCATTGCAGTGGGTAAATAAATCTGTTTAAGGCTTCCTGACAGTGCTGGAAACAAGGACATTACTTTAAGGATTAAAGTACGTCTGAACCAAGCCATAGTATTTTCCACTGCTTCATATGTATGTGAAAGTTGGGTACTGAATAAGAAAGACGGAAAAAGAATCACTCTGTTTGAATGCTGGTGCTGTATGTGAATTGAAAGCACCATAGGCTGCCAAAAGAACAAAGTCTTGGAGAAGTACAGGCACAATCTTCATAGAAGCAAGGATTATGAGACGCCGTCTCATGTACATTAGACATGTTGTCAGGAGACACCAAGTCCCTGAAGAAGGTTAAGTAGAGGGGCACTGAAAATAATGAAGGCCCTTAATAAGATGGTTGACACACTGTTGCAACAATGGACTCAAACATTAACAATTGTGAGCATGGCACAAGACCAGGCAGGGTTTTGTTACGTTGTACATAGTCACTATGAATCAGAACCATCTTGTTGGCACTAAACATATGCATCTTAAAGTTAGACAATGAAAAAAGACAAAAAGAAATTCAACACATTTAAACTTTGGTCCTGGCAAATATTGAAAGCACCATGGGCTGCCAGAACAACAAACAAATCTATCTTGGACAAAGCAATCAGAATGCTTCTTAGAAGAAAGGATACTAAGACTCAGTATTAAGTATTTTGGACATGTTATCAGGAGAAATCAGTCCATGGAAAAAGACATCATGCTTGCTAAGGTTGGGGGTTAGTGAAAAAGAGGTGGGCATTCAATGAGATGAACTGGCCACTGAAAATACACAGAAATACAAATGAATAAAAGGCAACTATGTATTGGGAGTACCATATAAAAGTTAGTCACAAATACCAAAATGTGTGTGATTGCACAGGTGAGCATGTGCATGGGAGTCTCGGTGTGTACCATTACATAGATGTTGCTAGATGCAACGGGATCAATTCTGCTCAGTGACCCCATGTACAACACAACACTGCTCAATTCTACAGCACCACTGACATATCTTCTTTTGATCTGTATGTGTTTTTCCCTTTTCAGCCCACAAATGAATATTTTACTTATTCTCATCTTGCTCAAACCCTGCCTTCAGTGAGCTGCCATTAGAACCGGCCCCTCTTGCTCTAGTCTGACAGTGTTTAGTTAGTTAAGTGCATAATACATATGAGCGTGTATTATTGTTTACTTCCATTAGAACCAGCCCCTCTGGCTCTAACCTGACAGTCCTTAGTTAAGTGTATAATATATATGAGCGTGTATTATCGTTTACTTCCATTAGGCAATAAACACCTTGAAGGCAAGGGACTTAACTATTATAATGCACATGATTTGTTATCTATTATCATTAATTAGCTATGTTGTAAATGAATTAAGAATAAAAATACTTACTGTTTTTTTCTTGATGTTACCCCAGACAATACCACCTTTACTTTTATGGGTTTTTTGCATATGAAAAACATATTTATCACAGTCATCCCTGTTTGAATACAAAATGATTTCAGGTCAATATTATTATACTTTTATTCATAGCACTTCTTATCATCATTGAAAACCAAGGATTACAGCCGTCAATAGATGACCACTTAACTGGTAATCTACTATCACACTGAAATCTTCACAACTGGACCAATAGGCAACATGATAAACGGGAAAGGTTGAAGTTGCTGAGGATTTTATCTTGCGAAGATCCACAATCAAGGCTCACAGAAGCAGAAGTCAAAGGATCAAAAGATGCTGTACAAGATCTCTTTAGAGTACGGAAACGCAAGGATAGTACTTGGAGGACTGAGGTTCACTTGACCACAGTCATCATAGTATTTCCTTCTTTTTCCCCCTAAATACTTTTATTGGGGGCTCTTATACCTCTTATCACAACCCATACATTCCTCCAATGTGTCAAGTATATTTACACATGTCACCATCATCATTTTCAAAGCATTCTCTTCCCACTTGAGCCCAATATCAGCTCCCCATTTCTTTCCCCTCGCCCCCAACCTTCCCTTATGAACTCTTATAGATTTTTCCCCCATCTTACATCATCCTGTCGCCCCTCACCACTTTCCTATTATTCGTTCCTCTGGGAGGGGCTTCTAGATTGATCCTTGTGATTGCCTCGTATGTATGGGAAAGTTGGCCACTGAATAGGGAAGACTGAGGACGAATCAATACATTTGAATTACGGTGTATGCTGGAGAAGAATACTGAGAGTTTCTTTGGACTGCTAAAAAGAAGCCCCAGTTTATCTTGGAGGACGTATGCCAGAATGCTCCAGAGAAGCAAGGATGGCAAGACTTCGTCTTTCATACATTGGACATACTGTTAGGAGAGAGCAGTCCCTGGAGAAAGACATCCTGCTTAGTAAGGAAGGCATCAAAAGAAGGCTGGCCTTCAATGAGCTGCACGGACGTAACCGCAACAATGGACTCAGGCCCAGACCTCATTGTGAGGGTGCCACAGGACTGTGCATTGCTTCATTCTGTGTGCACAGGGTCACTATGCTTTGGAACTGATTTGAAGGCATCTAACAACATTCAGAGGGTGAAAAGGTAGTAAGTAATCTGAAAGAAAATAATGTAAATTTTTAATTGTAGAAACTTGAATTGGTGTATGTTTTGATTACATTCTAAACAAAGATATAATATGTAAAGGAAAAACAGCCAATAAACACAAAATTAAAGACTAAGAATTTTTTTTAACAGGATGGGCAAGGGTGTGACAATAACAAGTCAATTCTGACTAGTAGCTACCTCTAACGACAAGCGAGGACTGTGCCTGTGGGTTTATGAGGCTGCAAATCTTTATTAGAACAGGAAGTCTCTTTGTCCTGGGGAGCTACTGGTTTTGCACTGCTGACTGTGTTCACAGCACAACTCGTAACCCACTGTGCCACCAGGGTGTGATGTACAGGTGGATAAAATGCTCCAAACAGAGGGAAACAATATGTATTCTAGGAAATTAAAGCTTGTTTTTTGTTTATTATTCATGGTATCATCTATATTCTCCCCAAGTTCCATCTTTCTTCTTTCCCAAAACCTCTTGTCCCTGAACTCCTTGCTTGCTACACCTTGTACTTACAAGTATTTTTATAATCACCTACCTCTCCTACCTTTTCCTTTTCCCACTGGTAGCAAACACTTGATTCATTAATTTAGATGAAAATCTGCTCAAAGTGATTATTAAAATTTTTGTCCAAAATTATAATGTTCACTATGGCTCATAATAAAAATTAAAACTAAATAAACCAAAATAATTTCATTGCCATGAAAAAAATATAGTTTTGTCTAATAAATGAATTTAAAATTTCACCAAGTTTCTTGAGAGGATAGAATATTTTTTCTCAACCATGATCATCTGGCCTTTGCCTACAACTGTACATGGTTTACTCTTGCTGTGATCAATACTGACTTTACCAGCTAAATGGAGTAGCCTAATTTTCAAGTTTATTCTCATCATCGCTGTGCCTATTAGCGATCCCTATACTTTTCATATATTTTTTAATATTTCAAATATATCATACATTCATGTGGTTCAAAATTCAGTCTTCCATTCATCCTCAGTTATCTTGGCTCCTCTCTCTAGAGAGAACAAATGTTTTTCAGTGTTTAATGAATCTTAATAGGTATTAAAATGAAAGCAAAAATATATATGAGAAGGCTTCACAATTTCTTGGCAAAGTATCCACTGTTTTAAAATTACTACAAACTTTTAAGGCCCCTCATATCTTATAAGACACACACGGCAAACGTACTACCATTAAGTGGATTTCCACTTATAGCTACACAACTCTCTCTCTCTCTCTCTCACACACACACACACACACACACAAAAGGCTGTGGGTGCATTTTCAGTATATTTGCACGTGAAGGCTGGACAATATATAAAACTGAAAAATTAGTGATTTTGAATTAGGATGCTGTCAAAGAATACTGAAAATACCATAAACTGCCAAAACTAACAAATCTGTGTTGGAAGAAGAACAGATTGTTTCACGTACATGGTAAGTCTAAAAGTTACCTTGCTTATAAAACCATTGTTAAAACCACAGTTAATTGCTACAAAACCATCATTATTAGGTGCCATCAAATTGTTTCCAATCCACCACGACCCATGTACAGCACAGTGAAACTCTGCCTGGTCTGTACCATTCTCACAGTTGTTCTTTGCCAACTCATCTTATTGGGGGTCTTCCTCTTTCCCATTGCCGCTCGATTTACCCCAGCATGCTGCCTTCTCCAGGGACTGGTCTCTCTTGACATTATGGCTAAAGCACACGAGGAAAGTCCTCCCCGTCCTTTAGCGAGCCTTCTGGCTGTACTTCTTCCCAAAGATGAGGCTTTCTATTCTGTAAAGAGTTACATTCTTGGAGTTGGAATCACCTTGATGGCAGCGAGTTTGGGGTTTTAAAAGTCTGTCTATATAATGCACTAGAATTTATTTATTTTAAAAATGATTTCAGTTGTGTTTTTATTTTTATTAATAATTTTACTGGGGGGAGTCCTCTTACAAATCTTATGACAACCCATCATTCAATTGTATTAACCATACTTGTACATATGCTGCCATCAACATTTCCAAAACATTTTCTTTCTACTTGGCCCTTGGTATCAGCTCCTCTTTTGTTCCCCTACCTCCCCCACTGCAGAATTTATTTAAATAGTCTGTTCTTGGTGGGCATTTGAGTAGTTGCTAGTCCTTTGTCATTATAAACAATGTTACAATGGATAAGCTGTTGTGGAGTGAAGTTGCTTAAATATGGTTTTTCTATTCATGTCTTTATAACTCCCACCAAATCATTGGGTATGACCATGTAAATAGGGTGTATGAAACACTTTGAGGGGGAATGGTCGGTTTGGGCATTTCTCTGGGTATGAGAGCCATCTGTGAAGCAGGGAGAGTGAGCAGTGACTTTCTTTTATTTTTTGGACGAGTGACTTTCAATTAAAAAAAAAACAGCTACTAGCAGAATGTATACAAGATGCATTTTGTGTGAAATCTCTGTCTGAAGAGACAGCAGAGGTTGCAGCACTGAGACCTTAAAACAGAGCAGAGGAGCCACACCAAGACCATAAGGCATAGTAGAGAAGCAACGTGGAGATCTTGAGGCAGAGCAATGGGTTTCCCAGATCAGGGAGACAGAGATCAAGGGACCAGAGAGATATGCTTGGCAGTCTGGCAAGAACTACTATAGACAAAAAAATTGTCACCTTACCATTTTGTAACCCGCTAAGCTTCTCAAATAAGCGCCTAAATTGTGAATATTGTTTGTGAGTTCTGTGTGGCCACTGCCACAAATTATTGAACGTATCAGAAAAGTAGAGTACCACGGGAGATTTCAGAATAATGGAGGTGATGGAATGTCAGTTGGCGCTGGGCTCGTGTGGAGCTGAGTTCCTTTCTCCTTTGTGTTGGCCATGAGGTGCTATGTGGCCTCCTGCCATATCCTTAGCTGTACATTCACAATTGCTAGGAGTAGAATTAGTGGGTGAAATGGCACGTGAACTTATTCTTTTGATAAATACTAAAAATTATTGTCTACTGAAATTAAATTACCTCATTAGTGATGCATGAAAATGGCTTTCCTTAATAGTTCAGAGGCAAGCCCTGGTAGTGTATTAGGTTACATGTTGGGCTGGGCTAATTGCAAAGTCAGCAGTTTGAAACCACCAGCTGAAGGAGAAAGGTGAGGTTTTCTACTGCCACAAAGATTGATAGTCTCAGTAACCCACAGTTACTAGCAGAAATAGTTCTACTGTGTCCTATAGGGTCACCCAGAGTTGGAATATACCTGATGGCAGTGAAATATCTATTAGAAAAATCAGCCTTCTTACTGTGATGAGCTACATGTTCTTTTCTCATATTCACTTCTGGCTACACATGGTAGCTGGCAACATACAAGACCTTTTTCATTCTATATGGCTGACTATCAATATCTTCATTAGTAATTTCAGGGCCTTTTATCAGAAAGACAAATAATTAGAGGGTACAAAATAACTCTCCAAGGTTTATGTATTTTTTTATAGTTTAATACTTTACCTACAAAACTCGGATCCATTTGGAATTTATACTGATGTAAATTGTGAGCTATATCTGAACACTATTGAATAACATCCCCATTTCCTGACCTTGTCCATCCTTGACTTCTAGGAACTATTCTTCCTTGATGGTGTTTTTAAATGATACTCTTCACCTTATAGGGATCTACTCACAGAAATTCACCAGATGTTTAAATATCCCTCATTATACAGATGAAGGGAATTACTGTACTATATGTATAAACACTTACCTGTTTACAGAGGCAAGCATGCCAGGACTAACATGCTGACACTGAGGGGTTTTTGCCAGTGGAAAGATAACTGAGGATGGAGTTAATGGGTTCATGTCCATATTTGGCAGAATATCATCCTCTTCTTGATGGTTCTGAAAACTTGGTAACTAGAAAGTAGTTATGGTTAGCAGGTACCCATAAAAATGAAATTTCTCATCATCAAAAATCTTTGTTTCATGTACTAATTTGCTTTCCTTACAATTTTCCAACTGAGATAATTAAACATTAAAAGTTTGATGTGCTTGACACATTGGATGCATGTATGGATTGTGATAAGAGTTGTACGAGCCCCCAATGAAATGACTTAAAAGGAAAAACAGTTTGTGGACAGAGTTGCCTGTAAAACTCCTAACTTCTTTTTTTTTTTTTTAATTTTAACAATTTATTAGGGGCTCATACAACTCTTATCACCATCCATACATTATACATACATCAATTGTATAAAGCACAACAATACATTCCCTGCCCCAATCATTCTCAAGGCATTTGCTCTCCACTTAAAAAACTCCTCTAACTTCTTTGTAAAACAGAGACAGTGACATGGCTACTAAAAGTTGTATACATACACTTGCACTTGCAAGCATTTTCTGAAGAGTCAAGAAATATTTTAGACTTTGTAGGCCACATAGTTTCTGCCACAACTATTCAGGTCTGCTACTAGAGTACGAGAGCAGTCAGAGGCAACTTGTCAATAAATGGACATGACTATATTTAATAAAATTTCAATTAACTGCAATTCATTTTTACTGTCACTCAGTAGGTGCTGAACAGCATTAAACTATTTCGTGTGTCTATATTTCCAATAAACAATTTAGCCCTTAGATATTACTTACATTAAAACCTAGATAAGTGGTTTTATGCTATAAAATGAATACATTCACTATTTTAGTCTATATTACATTATGTTTTAATGCTGCCTATATAGAACCAAAAACGATACTGGCATTAACACAAAGGGCATTACAGAAAGGTTTCAGGTAAGATCCCTCTATAAAATTTGTGTAGGCAAAAAGGAAGCCTAGATAATTAATTATGTTATTAAACTCTGTAAAGCATTGTGAAGGCTTATAAGTCAAAGACGATTTTATAATATTGTTGGATTTAAAAATATCAAGTCTAGTTCACTCATTAAATTATTATACTTAATAGCCCAGTTGTCCACATCCACAATTCTTTTATTAAAATTTAAAAATATACTGATTACAGAAATAGTCTCAACTTTGCATTTAATATTATATTTAGTAAACATCCTTATTGTATGTATCTGTTTTTATTTTTTTACTGTAATGTTGTGACTATCTTTGGGATGGTTTTGGGTTTCTCCAGAATTTTGTAAGGTAAGTGCACAAGAGTACACTTTTGTGTCACTTGCCTTGAGAGCTCTGGCGGCGCTGTCAGCTAAGACTGCCACAGGCCAGGGATTCAAACCCACTGGCTGCTCCACGGGAAAAAGATGAGACTGCTTGCTTTCATAAAGATTTACAGCCTCAGAAATGCTATGTTGGATTGCTATGAGGGAGAACTGGCTCGAGAGCAATGGGTTTAGTCTGGGTTATACCGCAATGATGATTTCCAAAAGCTAGGGTTCAATTTACACACCAAGCAATGTACAACTGTAGTAACACCTTTCATGCTTTGCTAAGAGGATATTTTAACAATTGTGTAAATCAGAACGCATACATATACTTTACTTTGTTTTGTAAACTGGCTACATTGAGTACTTCAAGTGCTTGCTCAGTCTTTTCAGTTTTTCTTGGCACGGTCTCCCTGCTATCTCAGTACTTCCTATTATTCCAATAGCACTTCAGTGAGCTCTTCAGATTACAGGTATTATTGACTTGGTTGCAAATGCTTTACCACAATCACTGAAGCCTTACTTATGGTACTTCTCACATTATTAAAATGAACTTTTATAGATTCAAATCTGTTAGTTTTGTCTAGTCACAATTTACCATGCTAATTTTCTTATTTTTTTTAAAAATGGGTTGTTCAGTGAATAACCTTTGGAAGCTGGTAAGAATGTCATTGACTGGCAGAATTCTGCTAATACTATATTCTAGCTATATCTATGGACACCATCAATCCTTAGCTTAAACAGTAGTGGCGAACACCAACTGTACATAAAAGTAAAACATCTAAAAGCCAAGATAATTTTAAAAAATAGCAATTTCATACAGTTAAGACTCTTTCTTACTTACCAGCACTCTTCGTTTCTGTAAAGGTGTTGTGCTGAAAAAGTCATCATGGTCATCCTTCGGCAACTGTTCCAGAAAGTCCCTCATCTGCTGCTTTCTTTTCAGAGTTCCCACTTTGGCGGTTATCTTCATCGCTGGTTTCTTATCAGCATTACCTATCTTGCCTTGAAGTCAGGAAAACATTTTGTTAACATGTACACTAATTGCTCTATAAAGTTAACAGCTTTTCAAAGTCTATATTGTGTTTTCAGATTAAGTACATTCACCCTCTACCATGATCTGGCAATATGATTATTAGGCAGCAAGTCTCCTAAAGAAGCCACAGATTAGTCATGATGAGATTAAAGATTACACACACACACACACACACACACTGTAATCATAAATAATGGAGATAAGGTTGCATTGTCAAGGATTTTATCTTGCTTGGATCCACAATCAATGCTCATGAAAGCAGCACTCATGAGATGAGAAAACTCGTTGTTTTGAGTTCTCTTCCACATTTTTCTCCCACTCTATCCAGGACCTTCTCATGTGATCCTTTTGAAGCAGTTGGCAGTGGTAGCTGGAAACTACCTAATTCTTCTGGTCTCAGGATTGTGGAGATTGGTAAATTTGCTGCACAAAACCTCTTTTAGGTACTGAGAAACGAGGATGTTACTTTGAGGATTGAGGAGTAAGGTGTACCTAATCCAAGCCAAGTCAGGGTATTTTCAATGGCTTTATATGCATGTGAAAGCTGAACATTGAATAAGGACGCCTGAAGAAGAATCAGTGCATTTGAATGATGGTGCTGGCAAAGACTGAAAATACCATGGACTGCCAAAAGGACAAACACATCTCCTAGGAGAATGGCAAGGCTTCCTCGTATACAAGTTGGACATGTTGTCAGGAGACCAGTCCCTGGAGGAGGACATCATGCTTGGTAAGTAGAGGGACACTGGTAAAGAAGGTCCTCAGATGACAGATTGGCACAGTGGCTGCAACAGAGAGCTCACGTATAGGACACATTGTGAGGATGGCACAGGACCATGCAGTGTTCTGTTCTGGTGTACATGGGGTCACTAGGGGTCAGAACTGACTTGCCACTACCTAACAACAATATGCTGTGAGAAAGGCTACTTCCCACACATACTTCTTTTGAATACTTCTTTTGTTAAAATATAAAACTAACTGAAATATGGTAATAATACGTCCTAAAGTTTAGTGTAGGACTTTTAAGAATAAGACCTTTTGTTAGCAACATGACCAGGAATGCGGAGCCCGGGGCTGCTGCGGGATAAACACCGGGCTCCCGAGTGCGAGGTCATCGAGTCTGCCTGAGAGAGCGATGAGGCAGTCTGTGCTCCCAAAGACTCACCCCGAGAAACACCCAGGGTCACCGAGAGCCAGAAGCTACTTGAAGGCAGCGAGTTTAAATATGACACGGGAACGATAAAAATGAAATTTATTCTAAGTTTTCTAATAAATGATTAGGGATTCTACCCACATGACTTTAAATTGGACTTTTGGATCAACAACTGCTAGATTTAAATGCTGATTTTCTAGAATAAACACAGCTGCTAAAACTATTACTGAGGAAAACAGCTACTTAGGTAAGACTCAAAAACTTAAATGGATATCTTTAGCTTTCTTTCCAATTTTAAAAATATAAGAAAATACTTACTCTAAACAAACCCACAGTAAAATAAAATACACTTAGTGACTGGTTAGACATTTTTCATAGAGAATTATGAAAAACTATTAAAGATTACCATTTTGCCCTTTCAGACGGGCTGGCTTTTTCTTAGAGACATGTTTCTGAAGTGCTTTCCCTTGAGAATCTTCCATATATTTCTTCTGGCATTCCTCAGCTGATCGGGAACCTACAGCTATGGCTACATCTGACCAGAAACCAGGTTTGTGCTTTGGAAGAGATGTAAATGCACTATGAAAGAACAAAACCAGTTAAAGAACATGAATAAAAATAAGTTCCTGAGTACATATCACAAAATCAATGAGATTTATTACATTATACTTAATGAAAATCGTTCTAGATAACTATTTGAAAAGAAAATAGTCCCTGTACTCAACTTACTCTAGAGCATAATATGTGAAAATATACTGCATCTACTCGAGTATAAGCTGTTTTTTCAGCACAATTTTTATGCAGTTGTGGTAAATTTAGGTGCCTCGGCTGATATTCGGGTCGGCTTATAAGCGAGAATACGCGGTAAGTTTACTGATTAGATGTCTTCAAATTTGTTGCATTAAACCTGAGAAACCATCCCAGATGTCATTAGTTTTTTTTTTTTTGTCATTAGTTTTTTATAAGCCAAACTAATCAATGACCTGATTTTCTCGGGGGAGCTCTAACATGCTAAGTGTATCGGATGATGGGCTCATTTCCTACATATTTTTGGTTATAAACTCTCATTTGAAAATATTACATTTTCATTCTACTATAATTCACAAAACATATTTTATATAAAATATTCTAGATGAGAGAAATGAAAAAACAGAAAAAACCCTAATCCACATAAAGCTGACCCTTCTTTAACAAACGAATCATGTTCTAACTTTTCATTTGTAAATGAGTTCTCAGAACCTGTCATACATATTGGTAGCCTGAAAACATAACTAACAATTTATTTCAATATTCTCTTTTACTATTATCTATCCCAGTTATTTATTTAGGTTAAGTACCACATAATTGACAGGATTTAATGCTGTCTAAATATTATTCAAAGATCTACTCAGTCTTTACATACCCTCTATCAGTCCAGGATACCCCATAAGGGCAGTATTGAAACCCACACTTAACTGTATGTGCCCTAAGAAAAATTACCAAAAAAAAGCATAAAACAAGAAAAATTAACCAAACCAAGCAAAACTCCTAATCATGATCTATAAGGCTGTACATGATATAGTCATAGCCTATTTTGCTCCCTTTTTCTCTCATGCCATTCCCCTACTACTCCTTTGACTCTCACAACAGTCATCTCAGGTCCTCTCATAGCAACCTTTCTCTAGCCTGTTTTGGCTGTTCTCTGTGCTTGAGATGCTTTCTCCAGTGGATATAGCTGACTCCATCTCATCTGTGAATGCCCCCTTACGTATTAAAGGCAGAGAGAGCTTTTCTGATCCCACTACTTACAGCTGTCCAGCTCAGACTCATGGTTGTTTCCTTTACAGAATGTAACCCGATTGTAACTGGGTTTATTTAAATGGGCTTACTCTCTGTATTGTCTTCCCGAGTCTGCACTACAAACTCACTGCGAGAGAGCTCTGTTACTGCTATAACCGGACACTAAAAATGAGACATCTGCAGGGCTTGGCTGCAATGTCTGCACTATGAAATTCTGGCCATGTCATCTCATTTTTGAGACCCTATTTTCTTTCCTATAAATTAGGGAAGAAAGATTAGTTCAGCTTTAATGTTTTAATAATAACTGAATTATAAAATATTCCTTAAAATGTAGAACTAAGAGGGAAAGCAACATTTGGCTGTCTGGAATATTAAAAAATAGAAAAAGGTCTTGTTTTAAAGACTTAATTAGAAGTTATCTATATATTTACTCTAGTCTTCGTACAAATCCTAATTTCTGCCCATTTTAATTTAAAAATTATTTTTAATAAATTTTATTGGGGCTCTTACAACATTCCATACATATATTGTATTAAGCACATTTGTACATATGCTGCCATCATCCTTTTCAAAAAATTTTCTACTTGAGTCCTTGATATCAGTTTTTCACCCCTCCCTCGGTCCCCCACCCTCAGACCATCATGACCCTTTGATAAATTAAAAAATATTATTTCGCATCGTATACCATCTGTTGTTTGTTCCTCTGGAGTGGGGTTATATGTAGATCACTGTGATGGGTTCTCCCTTTCTCCTCCCACCTTCCCCTCATGTTATTCCTACCCCCATTACTGTTCCTAAGGGGTTTGTATGTCATGTATTTCACGTGTCAAGAGCTCTTATCTGCATCAGTGTACATGCTCTGGTCGAGCCAGATTTGTAAGGTAGAATTGGGGTCATGATGGTGGCGGGAGGAAGCATTAAAGAACTAGAGGAGTGTTGTATGCTTCATTGGTGCTATACTGCACCCTATCTGCCCATTTTTAAATGACATCTTCCATGGTAATGGTTAGAAGTCATGAAAGCATTCCCTGATTGATATTTTTATGTCCTTACCTGTTTTGTACACTTCTGCAAATATTTTACAACTACTTACTAATGCAATTTCTGTAACTCCTTCTCATTCCATTCCGTCTCCTGTGGCAAACCAGGTAAACATTCTGAGGGATGGCTATTCCTCTTTTTAGATTCCATCCCCTTAAAAACAGGGCCCTCATTCGTAATATCAGAGTTTGAAACAGTTTGTTTAGCAGAAGATTTAACTTTTTTTTGTTCGATATAATATTCACTCTCGCTTTCTTCAGTTTCAGATTCACACATCAGTAGAAAAGTCCTTGTGGTGTTTCTTCTACTTTTTCTCAGGTGGACCTCTTCTTTGGTATTTCTGGGTTTGGTTTCCTTAACCACACTAGCTTTCCTTTTAACTTTCGTTTCTGTTTCACTCCCTTCACTAGACAATTCTGATGACTGATGGCTCTGAAATGACATAGCTCCTTGATTTCCAATTTTCTTCAATGTTGACAATCTTGTCTTTCTGGTACAGTCAGAGTCCACCATTTGTTTCCTTCCAAGGGCGGGTATTTTTGTTTTCGTGTTGACAGTGAGTATATCAGGTTCACAGAAATCTTTCTTGTTTTTCCTTTTGTTATCCATACTGTACTCAAACGTATTTTCTGAAGTCCGAGTGGGCTCCCTGATAGGACATGTGGTTTTATTTAGAGCTAACTTACTTTCTCTTTGAGGCTGCGGAGCAGTATAATCTGTTACTTTTTTAATGGTACTAGAGGAAAGATTATACTGCATGCATTTATGCTCTATCACTGTTTTAGATTTAAGTGGTGTTAATAAAATACAGGCTTTCTTCTGACGGATAGCCATCCGTGTTCTCTCTTCATCTGAGGAAATCTGTGCTCTTGAGGTGAGAATATCGGTGGATATATTTGTTTCTGCAGATCTTCCTTCAGTTTCATAAAACAAAACCAAAGATACAGTCTTACATTAGTTATAAAGAAATACAGTGTAAATATATTTTTATAAATACAGTAATTTATTTCCCCCCAAACTTCACTGTACACATTGTTGCCTGGAAAACAACTATGTTCTCTGTACAAGACTTCTCAGTGTACTTGTGGACATACGAGCACCTCTGCCTACCTTTCTATATAGTTCCAATCTCTCACTATACTCACATATGAACTTTATCAATGTCTATCAAACCATTTGCTATTTCTTGGGTTTTCTTGATTCTTAACTTTAATTAATGTATTCACTCTGGAAAATTTTTGTTACTTATTTCCAAACTCAACTAAGCCATGAGCTTTGCTCTCAATTCCTTAGCCAAATTAAAGTTCTTCTTCCTTCAAATTTCCAGAATGTTTTAAAATAATGCCATACAGTACAAGGTGTCCTTCATTAAAAATGCATCACTGTTTTATCTTTCAAAGAAATTGGAAAAACACATTAGTGGCAACAATTTTGTTTTCATACTTGCATTTCTTTGGGGGAAGTTAGTACAGAACCTTTCATATATTACATAAAACAAACAAACAAAAAACCCCTCAGTGTCAACACGTGGCAACTCATGTGTTACAGATTAGAGCGCCAGAGGGATTTCTGGGCTTTTCTCGTTAGAGAAGCCCCACCAGGCCTTCCTTCCACACTGCAAGCAGGGTTTCAATCTCCAGTTAACACTTAAGTACAAATGGTTCATGCCAGTCAAGGACCTGACTTTACATATGCACCCAAAACCAAACCACCTGCCAATGAGTCAATTCTAACAGAGCAGAACTGTTCCTTAAGGTTTCCACCAAGGCTGTAGTCTTTAACACAGCAAAGTGCCTCATCTTTATCTCACTGAGCAGCTGGTGGCTTTGAACTGCTGACCTTGAAGTTAGCAGCCCAATGAATAACTCACCGGAACTTCTTTCATGTATCTGTAGATGATAAATATTTATTAAATCAACTCTTCGAAAGTAAATTAGAAGATACTAGAAATCACTAGGATTACTAGGACTAGACTAGGTGTGTAATATCGGAAACAGAAGCTTTTCTAATTAAGTAAGTTAAGAGAAAATGGGAAGCTGGTTCCATGCTTCATCTTCAACTGATAGGGTGATCGCATGAGGCACCTTTGCTAAATCCTCTGAAACTGAAGCCTAAGAAGACTTAAATATAACTTGGATATCTTGAATAGACTGTGTGACTAGTTAAAGAAAGGGGGCCCTGCATGGCTCCTAAGTACTTGACTACTGGTGGTTCAAGCCCAACCAAAAGCAACTTGGTAAACAGGCATAAATATCTGCTTCGGACAGGTCACAGACTTGACAATCCCATGAAGCAGTTTTAGTCTGTAGACGTGTGGTTACCACACGTAGGAATCAACTTGACCAACAAACAACAACAAATTAAATGGAATCAAACCCCCTAATTTGGAATTTAGAAAGCTAAAAGCCAGAATAACTGAAAATTTCACTTGAGGTTATAAAATTCTAATTATAAACTATAAACCACATTGATCATCATACCGAAATACTGCAACAACTTACACATATTTTGTGGCATTTTACAAGTTGAAATGACAAAATGGAAGTTGTGAGCAATAAAGAATGCTAAGGATAAAAGAACCACTTAAATTATAATTCATGGAGAAGTTGTACCAATCAAAAGAAACCTAGACAGTTTCTAGAAGATTTTTCATTGGCGTCAACTATCTTCTATTATTAGGATAGTGTTTTCTTCCAAATTCTCATCTAAGTGTAATTCAAACGTTCAATTGAGAATTTGAAAAATTAAAATTTCTATTAAGAATACTTTTTACCAATTTAAATAAATAATTTGAATAAAGACTCACCATATTTAAGATCATTTAGACCATGTCCTATGAATTTGGTAGTATTATTTCCCTTTCAACTTTTTACCTCCACCCCCTTTCAATTTCTTACAACATTTATAAATCTTACTCTCTTTTACATCTTTTCACTTAAAAAATGATTCTCAACTGAAAGACTAATTTAACGTAAACATTTAACTTGCTTATTAATGTTTAAAGAAAAAGGCTCTTTAAATTTTGGAATGCACGGTTTTTATTAATCTCTCTAAAAGTCACTCTGAAAATCTACAATTACCCCAAAACTGAGTGATGGTATAAATATAATAAAATGACTAACAGTCTTGAAACATTCCTAATAAAGTGTATTTGACAAGATGCATGATTTTGTGATTTAAATAAAATTATTTAAGCTCAAGGAGCCAAACCTCTAAAGAAATCTGATGTTTAGGGTAATGAATTACCTTGCAAATTATCTTTTGTTAAGAACAAACAAAAACATTTATGGCTATAAAAATAATTTAAGCATTTTAGAAACCAAAAGATATAATTTATAAACAATTTTTTAATTGGGGCTGTTATAACGCTTTTCACAACCCATACATATACCCATTGTGTCAAACACGTCTGTACATTGGTTGTCATTATCTTTCTACTTGAGCCTCTGGAATCAGCTCCCCCCCCCCCATGCCCCCTTGATAATTTATAAATTATTCATTTTTTTTCATGTCTTAAACTGACTGCTGTCTCATTTCACCCACTCTTCTGCTGTCCGTCCCTTGGAATAGGGGCTATACATCGATCACTGTGATCGGTTTCCCTTTAGTCCTCCCCAAGCCTTACCCTCCTACTGTCGCGGCTCCCCTTATTTTATTATATTAAAATATTTCAAATATTACCTTTCTAATTATTATTATTAAAGGACTAGAGAAAATTTACCTTTCTTCTGACTTTTAATTATCCTTTCATTTGTCCTTTCACAATTCTCGAGTTTCTTTGAAGACACGTTTTTATAGTTTTCTTTTCCTAATAATTCCTTCAAAACAAAGATACAAATTTCTATTTATTTATAGTCCTGACACATTCTTTTTTTATAGATACCCTTTTATTGGGGGCCCTTATAGCTCTTATCACAACCCATACATCCATTGTGTCAAGCACATTTGTACATGTTGCCATCATTTTCTAAACATTTCTTTCTTCTTGAGCCCTTGGTGTCAGCTATTCTTTTCCCACCCCGTCCTCCCAACCTCAGGGCCCCTTGATAATTTATAAATCATTACTTTCATATCTTACACTGTCTCCCTTCATCCACATTTCTGCTGTTCGTCTCTCTGTGAGTGTGTGTGTATAAGTCAATCATTGTAACCAGTTCCCCTTCTCTCCCCACACCTTCCACCTACCCTCAGTGTATGGCTACTGAGGGGTTTATCTATCCTGGCTTCTGTGTTGAAAGTTCTTTATCTGTACCAGTGCGCATGCTCCAGTCTAGCCGAGTTTGTATGGTAGAACTGGGGTCATGAGAGTGGGGGAAGGAAACATTAAAGAACTAGAGGAATTCTGTATGTTTCATCGGTGCTATACTGCACTCTGGCTGGCTCATCCCTTCCTTGTGACCCTTCTGTGAGGGTATGCCCAATTGTCTACAGATGGGTTTTGGGTCTCCACTCTGACCCACCTCGTTCGCATTGATAAGATTATTTGTTTTGGGCCTTCTGATACCTCATCCCATCAACACCTGGTGATCATACAGGCTGGTGTACTTACTTCCTTCATGTGGATTTTGTTGCTTCCCTGCTAGATAGCTTCTTGTGTAACTTCATGCCTGTAAGACCCCAGAAGCTATATCTTTTACTAGCCAGGAACCCTAAGCTTTTTTCACCACATTTGCTTCTACATCCATTTTGACTTCAGTAGTCGTGTCAGAAAGGTGAATATCACAGAATGCCAGGCTATTAGGACACAGTGTTCTTGCAGTGAGGGAGGAGTTGAGTAGAGGTCCAATGTCCATCTGCTACCTTGATACTTAACATATAGATATGTGTACAGACCTATATGCCTATCATTATATATTAATATATTTACATACATACATGTCTATATTTATACCTCTAAAAATGTCTTTTGTCTGCTAGGTCTTTCCTCTATTTCCTTTAACTTTCATCCTGTCCTGCTATCATGCTTGACCTTCATTTAGTTCTCAGTAATTCCTCTCAGCTATATTGTACTTGATATCAAACCTCACCAAGCATTCTTTACCCACTTCATCATCGATTTTAGATTTCTTGTTCTGTTGTCCCTGGGTTTGTTGGCTCCCCTCCTTCCCCCCATCTCACTGGCACTGTTGGCTCAGGATGATTTATTTTGCCTATCTTAAATAGATAGACAGGGGAAAAAAAGGGGGGGGGGACTAAAAATAGTTCCAGGTCTGTCTGTTGACACTTATATATGTTTTCTAATCGAGTCGACAAGGTGCCACGCCTTGTCCTCCGAGTCTGAAGTCTATTTTTGGGATTCCTCTGGGAATTTATTGCGTTTCTCCCTTTGCTGCTCTGGTTTGGGGAGGTCAGACCAGGCACAATTCCCGGACTGTCTCCAGTGCTATCCCCTGCAGCACTGGGGGTTATTGAGGGGATGCAGTGTCTCATGATGGAGCTGGCCCTACAGGGCTGACACATTCTGTAAAGAGCCATTCAAAAACTTATTTACCACAGTCTGCTTAAGCACCAAGTAGGAACTAACTGCTTCTCATATGTCTCTTCTACTGTTTTAACTCTGTGGGTTCTTTTTTTTAGTACAGTATATTCATATGTGTGTTTATATATAAATTTATAAAATATATACACACGTATATGTTAGAACTTTTGCTGTTGCTACATTTTCCCAAAGAGACTAGGAAAATAAATATCAACCCAAAATATACCTGTAATCTCAAAGCTAATAAAAAGCTAATACTGAACAAACAGAACTCACATCTTCTTATTTAACCATAAACTCGTTCAGCATTATCACACATACATATTTAATATACAATAAACACATACCTGATTGGATAAACCACGCCGCCCTCGATTTTGAATAGTATTATTTATTTGGTCATCTGAGGGGTTTAATGGTGGTTTCTTTGGGCAATTATGTTGGAAATCATTTGATGCTGTCGTTCCTGGAAGCATACAGCGCCTATTATTCTTTAATTCTATGAGTACAAAGATAGAGAGTCCCATAAATTATTGCAAACAAGGTAAACAGCCTTTCGACATTAAAATTTTGCTTTGAAACAAGTGGTCTCATCCAATGTCACAAATGTTTTTTTATGATTTTCATAAAAATAATTTTACTTGGTCAGAATCATTCTGCATAAGATCATGTTTTGTACTAATGACATGCCTGAGGGGGTTTAAAATGCATGTGAAAAAAATTCCAAAGAACCTTTGCAAACCCCTTGTATACAAGAGACATCTACGGTGATATCATCCTGATACATAGAAGCCTTGTATTTCAATTTTAATATAAATTATTTTGCTTAAATTAAAATTGTGTACAGAAACGAAATTATGTAATATGCGTATTTAACAAATGGTCGAGGTAAATTCTAGATAAGTTAAAAAGTATTCAAAATGTTAGATTTCTAGAAGCTGTACTTGAAGAGTACAATATTACATTATAACGGAGCATTTATCATTGATTCTGTTAGTTAAAATAAATAAGATACTTTAGGAGCAATATTATGATATATAGGTTACAGCACTAATATGGAAACTAAAATTTATAAATAATTGAGACACACAATCACTTCAAATTATTAAGAACTGGCACTTCATCGAATCCTAGTAGTTTAAAGTTAGACATAGTTTTATGTTATTTTGTAGTTCATTTTGTCTTGGAGTAAGCAATCACTGGTAATAACAACAACAACAATTACTCCCTTGTATTGTCAAGGTTCCTTAAGCTACTTAATGTCTAACAATTTGACAATCAAAAATCTAATGAATCAAACTAGAAAAATGAAACTACAATAAAATACAGTAATACCTGTTATAAACTTAACTCGAGGAATTATTTTATCTTATCCATCTCACCCATCTAACAATTGGCACAGATGCCAGCACCTATCATAAAGGTGCTATACGTTTCTTGAATGTGGACATAGTTGGTTTGTATTTACCTTAATTTTTAAACTCCACTTGCTACTTGTTTTCTCAAACATTTTACCAGTATTATTCACATTTAAGCTTAAATTCCCCAAAGTACTGTTCTAAGTGGAAATAAAGAGGAAAACAAATAAATCTAAGACTGAAGATTAACTAATGATTGAAAATGAAATGTACATTTTAAAGAATATGTTATTTGGAAGTAAAAAAGGAGAGAGCAGATGCTGCAGTGCCTGAATGGTCTAGCATCGACAACAACAATATGTCAAATTTAAATAGTATGACTTTGGATGAAGTGATGAAGGATTAAGGCACTCGAGCAAAAATAGTAAAAAGTTAATTTTCACAGCTCTGGGTAAGAAGTCATCTACATATTTAATTTATCCCTTCTCTGCAAAACAAACCACAAGCAAAGTATTTGGGAGGGATGAAGATGGAAAGTGGTGGGTGGGGAGAAGGGGGCGGATATTATGGGAGGATACAGAAGTAGATTTATATCCAACATAGTGCTTTGTTTTTGACAAAATTAAAGCTAAATTTTGAAGTTCTACAAAGACCAAGGTAAAGGTGAAATGAATAAAATGTATACAACATATTCTAGTAGCTTTTACTCATCTGTGGCATGCAGTAGGGCTGTTAAGTGTTCCGACCTGCGGCATGGGAAGGAGACTAAACGGTGACAGTCGCACAGTTGGCACAGAAAACAGATCTGCCTGCTCTCTTTATAGCAACAGTCACTCAAAAGGTACATGTTATTTGTCAAAGAACCATCATCAATAGAAACTGCACTTGACTTTTAGTATAAATGAAATTTGAAACAAAAATATAAGAATCTTTCATAAAGGTAAGCTAGAGCTAGCATTAAAACATCAAAAAGAACACTTAGCATACTTGAAATTGTAAGAGCTCAAGGAAAAATTCAAGCCATATTCAAAGATTCTATGGACAAACTATTGAATAATGCAAGAAGCATCAAAAGGCGGTGAGAAGAACACACTGTCACTGTACCTAAAAGAACCAGTCAGCATCCCACCATTTCGGGAGGCAGCACATGAGCAAGAACCAATGGTGCTGAAGAAGTTCTAACTTCACTAAAAGCACTGGCCGAAACCAAGGCCCAGGAATTGACAGAAGACAACGGAAATGTTTCAACCAGCCAATTAAGCACTAGACGCCCTCATCTATGCCATTACATTTAAAAGAAAGTTTCTCTGCTGACTGAGTGGAAGAGATCCATATTTTTACAATATAATTTATATCAAATGCAAGTAAAATTGTGTCAACAATCATCCAGCAATGGTTGCAGCAATAAACTGAAAGGAAACTGCTAGAGGTTCAGGCCAGATTCAGAAGAAAACAAGGAACACGGGACTGTGAGTGCTGATGTTGGAGAGATCCTAGTTGAAAGCAGACACCAGAAAGAGGTTTCCTTGCATTTTACTGACTGTGCTAAGGCAGTCATTGTGGGCATAACCTTGAGAAGAGGAATCCAAAAGCTGAACATGGATCAAGTGGCAGTTGTGTGAATAGAACAAGGGCTACTACATGGTTTAAAATCAATAAAGGTGTGTGCCCTCTCATCATCTTATTCAATCTACATGCTGAGAAAAGCATCAGAGAAGGTGAAGTATCTGAAGAAGAATGTAGCATCAACCTGCGATATGCATATGACACAACTTTGCTTGCTCGAAGTGAGGAGGAATTGAAGCACTTGCTGATGACGATCAAGAGTTGTAGGCTTCAGTGTGGCAGATTACAACTCAATGTAAAGGCCAACCTCCTCACAAATAGGGCAGTATGCAACATCATGACGAAGGGGGATAGAATGAAGTTGTCAAGGATTTAATCTTGCTTGGATCCACAACCAAGGCTCATGGAAACAGCACTCAGGAGACCAAAGGACGCACTGCATTAGATAAATCTGCTGCACAAGACCTGTAAAGTGTTGAAAATCATGAGGACAAAGGCGTGCCTGACCCAAGGTATTTTCCACTGCCTAATATGCATGTGCAAGTTGGGCACTGAATAAAGAAAACCAAAGAAAAATTAATGTATTTGAATTATGATACTGGTGAAGAACATTGAAAGTACCATGGGGCTGCTAAAAGAACAAACTGATCTGTCTTGGCAGAAGTACAGTCAGGGTACTCCTTAAAGCAGTGGTTCCTCAACCATCTTAATGTCACGACCCTTTAATACAGTTCCTCATGTTTTCGTGAGCCCATATGTGGGCGTATCTGCATGTGGGTGGACCCACCTGGAGATGGATAGAGGAGCGGTGTCTCAGTTCCAAAGACCATCAGAAATATGGTCTTAGGCGACCCCTGTGAAAGGGTCGTTAGATCCCCAATGGGGTCATGACGCACAGGTTGAGAGCTGCTGCCTTAGAGGCAAGTATGTCACCATTCTTGTCTTAAGGAATTTTGACATGTTGTCAGGAGAGAGCAGTCCTTGCTTGGTAAAACAGAGGGGTGGTGAGAAAGAGGCCGGCCCTCGATGGGATGGACTGACACAGAGGGTAAAACAAGGGGCTGCTGGAACAATTGTGAGGGTGGTGCAGAACCGAGCAGTGTTTTTTATCTGTCGCACACACGGTCACTATGAGTCAGAATTAACTCAATGGCTCCTAACTCCAATAAAAATAAAGGTTTGGACTAGGTGATAGTCTAAATACCGTGGGCCTATTAATCAGAAAAAACAACAATATTTCACTGATGTTTTTGGATTAATTAAAACACGATATTTACTAATGTCAGTTGGATAGTGAGTGACCAGTTGCAGTTTTTCCTTTATGGTTAATAAAAAAGGAATCTTAACTCAGTATGAATCAAAGAAGAGATTATTTTTATTTACACATTACGAAGAGTAAACAAGTAGAGTAGTGCACATATAAAAACTACTACAAGGGGGTACCCAAAAAAAACCCAGATGTGATGTGAGGGGGATAGTGCATTTGGAGTTCATTCCACCAGGTCAAACTGTTAATCAAGTTTTCTATTTATAGGTTCTGAAAACAGTTTGTAAGAGTGTGTAGCCAAAAAGGCCTGATTTGTGGCAGAAGGGGGGCCGTGGGGGGAGCTGGTTTTGTCACCACAACAATGAACATGCTCACGCAGCCAGCTTAGTGTGCCAATCTTTGGCAAAAAACAACATAATTCTCTTGTCCCATGCATCTTACTCACCTGGCCTCATTCCTTGCGAATTCTTTTTGTTTCTGCAAATAAAGAGGGACATGAAAGGACGACAAAGAAGAGGTGAAGAAAGAAACGAAGGATGTGCTGTCAGTCATGCAAGCAGATGAGTTTGAAAAATGTTTCCAAGAATGGAATCGCTGATTTGACAAATGTATTAAATGCAATGGTGAGTACCTTGAAGGTGATAAGGTTGTTTTATAAAATAATTTAAATACATAGTTTTGGAAAAAAAATTCAGGGATGTTTTTTTTGGGTACCCCCGTGTATACCCACAGAATAATGGACAAACATACCAAAAGTATCAGAATCAAGGTTATAAGTGGTACTGGCTTTCTGGAGGACATCTGTTTGAGTTTTTCGCGCATTCCTTTTCACGGATTTGAGATTATCATGGACCGATCTTCCAATTTTCTGTTTTTTTCTGGTTGTTTTCTTTTGATTTTCACAAGCCCTAAAACCAATAACACAATTCACACTCTAACAGTAATTCTCATAAACAAATTAAACTACTAAAGCCACAAATAACTAATAAAGCCTGCTGGGATAACGCTTCCCCCCAACCTAGCAATAATTATATTATTTAATTAGTCATGTTATTTAATTCTTTATAGCTACTAGCACACCCCATTAAGAGACTCAAGTATAACATCTTAATTGAAACAACTCAAACAGACCCTTCTTAAGTGTTTCCTATTCTGTGCTCTTATAATTCCTACTTAAACTGATATTATGTTTAGGGGTCAGAAAACTATGGAATAAATAAGGTTTTATTGGCACCCAGTCATATTCATGTATTTATTTAATGTTCATGATTGCTATTCCAACACAAAGAACTGAAGCATTTCAATAAAGGTAGTGTAATATTTAGAGAGGCCCACAAAAATATTTACTATCTCTAGCCTAGTAGACAAAAAAAGTTGCCAGCATCTATGTATAAGTTATTACATTGTAGCATGTTTACTTTATATATTTTCTGTATGCCCCATAAAATCCTTAGGGCCAGATTGAATCCATTCTGTATTTCTCCAGTTCCAACCAGTGTCTGCCAAGGAGCCGACTCAACAACTACTGACAAGGAATTAACGACTACATGCTCAGGAACATTAGAGTAGCAGTGAACAGCTACATGTCACTGCTCCCTAACGTATGCTAAAGGTCTATTTTTTTTAAGGTTGATTCCGTAAGATCAATTTTCTAGTAAGATATTGTCTATTGAGAGTATTTTCAGGTAAAAGTGAGCTTCAAAATGAGCATTTTAATGCCAAAATTGAAACCAATTTATATTTGTTGTACAAGATTTCTTCATCTCAACATTTTGAAGCCCCCTTGCATACATTCCTTTGAAAAAGTTCACTAAACTGTATACGCATTGTGTTTTAAAAATGTACATTATATAATAAAATTACAAGACACTTTACCTTATTTGTTCTAGAAAATTATCAATGTGCTCTTTCCAATTTCTAGGAAATCCATACATAAACTTCCTTATGAGATTCTTAGGATAACCTATATAACAATGAACAACAAAAAATGTGAAGATATTATATACCTTCTAAAGAAGTATCACTAATTCATTAAGTTACATATGAATTCATTAAATCACACATGTACTTATTAATTCCTGTGTGTCAAGAACTGTCATAAATACTAAGGATTCCACAATTAACAAAAGACAAAAAAAATTCTGCATACATGTAACCTTACTTTTAGTGTAAAACAAGATAAACCAATCTGTGTTACGGGGGAAAATTTTGTAAAGTAAGAGGATAAGGGCACAATATGGTAATGTGGGAGAAATGAGCCTAGGATTGGAAATGAGTTCAGAATGGTGAGTGAGGATTTTTCACTGAAGTGTCACTTGGGTTCAACACGGAAGAATTTGGGGGAAGGAGTGGGGTTAAAATATTGGAAGCAGATGGAACAGCAAGCAATGGGACACAATAGTTCAAATGCATCAATGCTTCTGATGTCTTGCTTATTCATTGTCCAACTTTCACATACACGAGACTGAAAACACTCTGGCTCAGTTCAGGTGCACCTTAGTCTTTAAAATGGCATCTTTCAATTTTAACAGTTTAGAGAGGTCTCTCACATCAGACTTGCTCAATTCAATGCATCATTTAATCCTGACTACTTATTCCATGGGTGTTGACAGTTAATGCAAGTACAAGGAAATCCTTGACAACTTAATTCTTCCTTCGTTTTCCTGGTGTCACTTACTGGTCCAGTTGTGAGGATATTTTCTTTGTGGAAGTATAATCTACATTGAAGTCTTATATTTTCATCAGTAAGTGCGTCAAGTCCTCTGCGTTTTTTGGCAAGCAAGGCTGTGTCAACAGGTTTTTAACAAGTACTCCTCAAAACCTGCTGTTGCTTTCGTCTCACACAGTCCAGCTTGTTAATTACTCGGCTCATGAACAGACTGAATGCATATGGTGAAAAGGATACAGTCCTGATGTATAACTTCCCTGACTTCAAACCACTGCTGCTATTCACACAAACTAACTCCGGGGCTTCATGAGCTCAATGGGAATATTCTAAAATTCTCATTCTTCACAATGTTGCCTATAAAATGTTAACATCCATATAGTGAATACCTTTGCACAGCAATAAAACCAAGGTAAAAATCTTTTTTATTTTTGTATTTTCTGCTTTCAGGCGAAATCCATGAGACATCAGCAATGCTATCCCCAGTGATAAGTCTGGCTTGAATTTCTGGCAGTTCCCTATGGATGTATTGCTACCATTACTCATAAATAAAGAGTATTTCACAAGATAATTTTTGTGATCACAAATCACTTAAACTAGCAAATACAACAAAAAGCTGCTGTCAGGTCAATTTGGGCCCCTGATTGGATAACGTAGAAGAGCCCTGTTATCAACAAGGCTGCAATCTTTATGGAAGCAGCTGCCAATCTGTTTCTCCTAGAGCAGCTGGTCGATTTGCAGAACGGCTGACCTTTGGGCTATCACCCAAGTGTTTAACCCCTGTACCACCAGCATTTATAAATAATCCTCGTAGTAATGATTTAAATCAGAAACAAATCATCATAGCTTATATAATGTGGTCAGCGCTATTTCATTGTTATTTTTGGTTGATTCATCATTTTAAAATACCCAATGAAAAAGTTAAAAACAACCAAAAAACTCCAAACTAGAAACTAGCCTAATAGCTTTACTTATTAAACACATTATCAGTTAATGATAGTACACAGGAGAGAGGGAGGGGGAGGCAGAGGAAAGGAAGAGGGGAGGGATGTCAACCAACCCAGGGACAAGGGAACAACAAGTGATCTAAAATCGATGGCGAGTAGGGTATAGGATGCCTGATGGGGCTGGATCAAGGGCAATGTAGCCAAGAGGAATTACTGAACCCTGAATGAAGACCGAACATGATAGTGGGACAAGAGGAAAGTAAAAGGAAATAGAGAAAAGAACTAGTTGGCAAAGGACATTTATAGAGGTCTAAATACAGGCATGTACATATGGAAATATGTTCATATATGACAACGGGGAAACTGATCTATGTACATATATTTATATGTTAAGTATTTATGTATTAGATGGACATTGGGTCTCTACTCAAGTCCTCCCTCAAGGCAAGAACACTTTGTTCTAATAATCTGGTCTTCTGTGATGCTCACTTTCCTAACAGGATCGCTGAAGACAAAATGGGTGCATAAACTAATGTGGTGAAGAAAGCTGATGGTGCCCAGCTATCAAAAGATATAGCATCTGGGGTCTTAAAGGCTTGAAGATAAATAAGCGGCCATCTATCTGAGAAGCAACAAAGTCCACATGGCAGAAGCACACCAGCCCGTGTGATCATGAGGTGCCGATGGGATCAGGTATCAGGCATCAAAGACCCAGAACAAAAAAGCAGATCAATGTGAATGAGGTGGAGTGCAGAGTAGAGACCCAAAGCCCATCTATAGACAGTTCGACAGCCCCTTATAGAAGGGTCACAAGGAAGAGAAGAGCCAGTCAGGGTGCAGGGTAGCAACGATGAAACATATAACTTTCCTCTAGTTCTTTAATGCCCCTCCCCACTATCATGATCCCAAATCCAGCTTGACCAGAGCATGTACACTGATACAAATAAGAGCTGGAAACACAGGGAATCCAGGGTAAACCCCTCAGGACGAATAATGAAAGTAGTGATATCAGGAGGGTTAGGTGGGTGGCAGGAGAAAGGGGAAACCGATCATAATTATCAACATATAACCCCCTCCCAGGTGGACAGACAACAAAAAAGTGGGTAAAGGGAGATAGCAGTCAATGTAAGACATGAAAAGAGTTTAAAAAAATAATAAATTATGAAGGGTTCATGAGTTAGGGAGGAAAATGACCTGATAGCAAGGGCTCAAGTAGAAAGAAAATGTTTTGAAAATGATGATGACAAACATTTGTACATAATGGATGTATGTATGGATTGTGATAAGAACTGCACGAAGCCCCCGATAAAATGATTAAAAAACAAATTACCTGCTGCTTTCATGGAAATCTGGTCTATCATTCCATTTAATATATAAATATTGCCTGACAAAGTCTTGAGTGTGTTGTACTCAATTCGTTCAATAATTATATTACTGTGCCAATATATGTCAGTGAAATCTCTAGGAGAAAAAAATAACTTAGTTACGGCCAAACCATTCACATTTTACCAGCAGTTACAATGTTATTTTTTTTAAAGTTTTATTGGCACTTTATTCACATCATACATTTCAATAATTCAATCATATAAAGAAGAGTTGTACAAGTATCACACCAATTAATTCTAGAGCATTTTCTTCTTCATTGTACTCATTGTTATTTATGTAACTTTTTTTAAATAAACAAAAATATACACAACAAAATATTCTCCAATTTAACGTCTACAAGTACCACTGATTATACTTAGTTTTGCACAACCATTATTGATATCCTATTCCAAATTATTCCATCACCATTAACATAAACTCATTGCCTCCTAAGTAAAAACTCTTCCTCCACCTATGGTAAACATTGATCAAGTTTGGTTTCCTTTAAAAAAAAAGTTTTCTAGATATAATATTCACATATCTTAGTTAAATCTCTTTTACAATGAGT
Source organism: Tenrec ecaudatus (assembly GCF_050624435.1). Classification (NCBI taxonomy): domain Eukaryota; kingdom Metazoa; phylum Chordata; class Mammalia; order Afrosoricida; family Tenrecidae; genus Tenrec; species Tenrec ecaudatus. The sequence continues at coordinate 60,414,061 of NC_134543.1, read as the reverse complement.
TGTATATACATAATCACAATCAGTTCTCAAGTTTCCTCCCCTCTCCCACATTCACTGTTTGCTTCCCAAATCCCCTCCCCCCAATAAACTATTGTATATCAGTTATTGTTCCTACACATCCATTCATTTTGTGAGTCTCAAACTGGTAAACTCAATAGAAACAATAGAAAACCAAAACCAAACCAAATAGCAAAAATACCATGATTCGATCCACCATAATCAAGTTTACAATGATCTCTGAGAATAAAACTTCTGAGCCTCTCCTGTGGCTCAAGGGGATCTACCCAAGGCTTAATCTGACTCGTTAGTATGCAGATGAATTTTGGGTTCCCACTATCTTCCATAGCCTCCTACAACTGGCTGTTCACAATTTAAGCTCTGATACTTTTCCCTTCAGCATATTTCAATTTTGTTATTGTCATCTTTGGATCACACAGGCTGGTGTGCTTCTTTGATATTGACTTAGTTCCAGGTGGACTTATATGATGCCTCACTTAGGCATCACTTATTTGATGGTTGCTTGCTTGAACACAAGGCTTTAAGACCCCAGACACTATTCCAATTGATAGCTGGGCGCCATCTGTTTTCTTCACCATACTTTGCTGTAGTATATCTTCAGTGATCTCTTCATGAAGGTGAGCATGAAGCAGGGCTATGTGATAAAAACGAACTGTTCTTGGATTGGGGCTACAAGTCAGTGGGAGCCCAGAATCCATCTGACAATGTATTTTATTTATACCCACAACCACTGAACTAATTCTATGCCGCAGTGACCCTATATAGGGCTTTCAAGCCTATAAATCTTCATGAGAGCAGATAGCCTCATCCTTTTCTCATAAGTGGTTGATGGGTTTGAACTGTTGACCTTGTGATTAGTAGCCCAACACTTACCCTTCATGCAGTGGTTCTCAACCTTCCTAATGCCGCGACCCTTTAATACAGTTCTTCATGTTGTAGTGACCCCCCCACCATAAAATTATTTTCGTTATTACTTCATCACTGTCATTTTGCTACTGTTATGAGTCGAGCGACCCCTGTGAAAGGGTCATCTGACCCCCAAAGGGGTCGTGACCACAGGTTGAGAACCACTGCATTATTGTCACCAAGGCTCATTTATGTAAGTATGAAACTTTGTATGTTTTACTCTAATTAAACTAAAAATACAATTTCAGAATATCTGAGGGCCAAAGATTTCAACAAACTCAAACTGTTGGCTAATGTCACACAGTATTTCTAAGAAATTATATTGTCACCAAACCATGTGACTGCTATAAAAGATATCATTAGCATATTAACAGGCTTCCTCAAAATTTGTGATGCCGCAATTTTGGCCTACCTAATATTCAACTATAAAATAATTATTTCCCTCTTTTCTTAGGGGTTTTACTGCTAAGATTTTATGCAACTATGTCATGTGAATTCATCTAACCACATATTCTTTTATCCTCTTTACATATTGGTATGTGATCTGCAAGGTCGACTGTTCAAAGTCACTAGCAGCTCTCTGGGAGAATGCCCGAGTTTATCACTCCCCAAAATGCTACAGTCTCAGAAAATCACAGGGCAGTTCTCCCCTATCCTACTGTGTTGCTATGAGTCAATATTGACTCGTTGGCAGTGAGCTGTTTGAGTTGACTTAATCAAATGTTTTTAGCTTCTAGTTTGTGAAATAAAAAAGAGGTAATACAAAATCTACTCTTTATACTTCTGTAAATGAAGTTGAGAATAAACATAAAACAGTGTAAAATATTAAGATGCATTAGATAAATTTTTAACAATTTTCATTCATGATATAAATAATAATAATTTACCTTCTAAGCAACAGCGTAATTAAGAAAGGCACTCTGAAATTTAATTTGGTTAACTGGCCTTAAATTTATACATTAAAAACACACACATTAAAGGAATACATTATATTTTAATATAATATTACTTCTCTCCCATTCTATTATCTGCTTTTCTTACAAAGTTGTATAGCATTTAAAATCACTATTCCAAGGCTTTCAGGTATTAACTAATTTAATTCTGAAAAACACTCACAAAGTAGGCAGCATTATTACCACCAGTGCACACATGAGGAAACCGAGACTGACTACAAGAGTCCACGTGACAAGGCAAAGCCATAAAGCAAGCAGTAAGCAGCAGCAATGGGAACAGAATGAAGGTAATCGACATTCAGGAAATCGGTAGAAAGAGGTAGAAGCAATAAGTACCACAGATTTCATACAGTTAACTGATGCAGGTCCAACTAAGTACCTTGACAGTGAAACTCTGTTATTGTCTTACAATCTATTATTTCCAAAATTTTACCACTAAGAAAGTTATTTTGAAAAACAGGAAGTTGTACTTAATAAAATAGTTAAAGTAGGCAAGACCTGCTTAACCTGATGATACCCTCACTTTAGGGAGATCAGAATGTACCAATGACTAATCAATATGTAACTGTACAGAAAAGTTAAAAACAATTTAATTCATTTTCTGGATCACTAATTTTTATCTGCTGGTTCTAATTTAGATGTGAGAGTTTGTAACTAAGTCCATGTACTAAAAATTAACTGATCACTCAAAACTAAGCAGGTAATATTAGTCTACTCTCTAGTACCTTTTAAAAGAATAAAATACATACAAATTTGAGCTGTCATAATTTTTTAAAAGCTTTAATAGGAAAAAACAAGAAAGCTGGTAATAATCAAGATGGTAAGGACCTGCATTCTCATTTTACCTTTCTGTATTCAGTTAATAGCTTAAATTATAAGGTGTTCACTTTGTTATTTCCAATGCATCTTTTAGGTGCTAATATAAAACAACTCTATTTTAATACAAGTTTTTTTAAAAATTGAATGGCATACTTACATTAATTTTCCTTCTACAATTATAGCAGTGTTATTATTGATTACTTTAATCATCCATTCCTGTAGTTGGATTACCTAATCAAGCATAAAACAAAGCACATATTTCTTGTATTACTTATAAAATAAACATTACCAATTTAGTTTACATAAAAGCATCTCATGCATGTAACCCAAATAATTCTTTAACACCCATCTACACAAGAATCATCTTTTATCTTAAATAACAACAAAGAAAAACTTTTGTATAAAAATGAAAAAAAATTGAAGGAAGAAAATGATCAAAGTGCAAAAATCCAAAAGCAATTACACTTCGACTACTCTTATGACCAAGAAAAAATTATTTTAACTCAACCACTAGAAAAACATTCACTTAAAACCCCAAGCACCCATTGGAACATCAAGTCCTACAAAGACCCAACAACTTGGGGGAGAAAAAGTCAACATTTTTGTTCTTAAAAAGTCAGTGTATTTTTTTTACTTTTTGTACTAGATTTGGAGTTTCATTTCAAATATTTATAAATTCTAAAGGTGATCGTAGTGACCTATCATTAACAATGTTCTATTTCAAAGCCAACATCTAATAGAATTATTTTAGCACATGTAAAAGGAGTGTGAAGGAAGCATTTCTATGAACATCTATGTAAAAAATGTTATTTTACAACATTGTACTGTTTCTCATGAGAAACTACATAAAGATTCATAGGAACTAATTGTATGGCCATTTACAAATAAATTATAAATGTATTTAGAGACAAATTCTCTAGTTTTTTATTGAGTTGGAGAAAGATGCTAAAATGAGACGGTACTCTTGTTATTTGTCCTCAACTAAGTTCATTTAAAGTAATTAAGGTAGGACTTAGGAAGGAAGCAAAAAGTACTATATATTTCTTTTCCCTGCTCCCACATATGGAACTATCTGAGACGGATTAAAGAGTCAGTCAAACAGAGATGATATAACTAAAAGCTAACACTAAGACAATGTTCTGGGCACTTCAGAACCAACTCCTATTATCCTCATAAGAGGCATTTTCCTTTAAAAGATAAAGCCTGGTAAGGTCTAGCGAAATAATTTGTCCATGTCAGGCAGTTAATGATAAAGATGGGTTACACATTTGAAAATTCTAGATCTATAACCCCTTTAGCCATACTGCTTATGTAAAATAAGAATTCATTTTCATTAAGCAAATACGGTATGCACGGAGTTCTCCTTGCCAAGCACTGCCATAAGCTGTAGCGCTTCAGTGAGCGCCCACAGCTGCCCTTCAAGCAAACATTCTAATAGCTTATTCTAGGGGTAGTGGACAGGGCGAGAAGAAGAAATCCAAACAAAGACATAATGTCAAGTAGTGACAATTGCTTATAAAAATCTAATGTGCTAAGACAGCTCAGGGTGCGTTTTTAGATAGGGTAGTGAGGGAAGGTCTCTGAACAGACTACTGAATGAAGGGAAAGATGAGTGAGTAGAGTCTTTTAGGCAGAGGGAACAAGTAGGTAAGATGAAGGCACAGTAGCTTCAAAGGAATAAGCATGAAGGAATGATCTACTTTAAAATTAGAAATCTCCTAGGACTGTATTATATAGAATCCAGGGAAACATGTGAAAGCTTGTCCCTCCATCTGGACCCCAAGCCCCTCTTCAGATTAGTTATTACTGGACAATTTTGAGCAGGAGAGTGTTTTGTCTAATTAGTCTTCTCTATTTTAACTCTAGGTTCTAATGTTCATTGCAATGGCTATACACAACTCACAGACAATATCAATGATTGAAGCGTTAACTAAGGAAGTGACAAGGTTTAGTAAAGTATCTTTTCAGATGGAACAGAAACCTGGCTTCCCAATAGAATCCTAAAATTGACACACAATCCAAGCAATGGCAATCAAGAGGCAGAAATGTTCCAACTACAGCCAAAGCAAACTGATGAAAGCTAAAAGTCACAGCAACAGTTTGTTTTGACACTCGAGGCAGTTTGCTTGTTGAATTTATGGAGAGCCAAATGATGGCAACAAGTGAGTATGTGTGAATTTGAGAAATTTAGCCAAACTTGGGAAAAACATACCCAGGCAAGTTTTACCAAAGGGTCCTTCTCCACCATGGCAATATTCCTGCACATTCTTCTAGTTTTAGCTCATGATCTCTACTTTACTTCACTAAGATCTCATATCCATTGCAGTTGCTACCCAAGAACCTATAGACAGAAATCACGGTTCAAGGGTTTATTAAAGAAGTTAACAGGCTGTAATGCTAGTGAGAAATGTTCAAGACTGTCTGCTAATAAATGCCCAAAGGGGCATATCACTCTGCTGAAAGACTCACTCAACCCAAAGGTATTCAGCTCAAACTCTGTGGGTCAGCAAACTCAGCACTCTGAATTAGGTGCCCAGAAGAGGCACCCTACTCCAGTAAGCCTCTGCCCAAAGGTACTCAGTTCCACTTTCATAGGTCAACAAACCCAGCTCCCCCAATTAAGTGTCCAGAGGCACTCCACTTTACAAATCAGCCTCCTCCACGAAAGTACTCAGCTTTACTTGCTGAGGGGTGGGAAGCTCACCACCCGGTTCCATGCTTTGGTTTCCAGTTGTGCTATTGTTCCTCTGATGTTAACAGCTGTCTTTTGGATCCTGGAGGTTCACTGCACAGGGACCTCAGGTCCAAAGGGTGCTCCCTTCTTGATTCTTGCTGGTAATGAGATCCCTCTTCCTGCTCCTGAGAGGGCTCACTTTATATGCAGGACAACAGCATTTGAGGGAATCTATTCACATTTACTCACAGATGAATCCTATCAGTATCTTCCCCCACCATCTTACCAAACCCATGCAGGAAAAGGTCATTTAGTGGGTGTTAGACTTTGGCTACAAGTCACATTAAATAATTCACTGCCCCTGCAGAGAGTAGCAATTTGTATTTTAAGGAGCGGTAGGGTAGAAAATAAACTACATGAAGGAACTATAAACTATATGGGTGAAACAGATATAGGTAGGGAAGATGGGCAATAATAGAAGCAAAGAGACCATTACTTTTAATAATCCGAGAGATTACTGTACTTGGATGCAATACTTAAACAATGAGAATTGGCCTATGGCCTGTGGAATATTGCCCAAGTACTTGGGGAATAGTATTATTAAGTATAGGTATTAGTACTGATAAGCACCATTAATGTGGGACACAATGAAGGTTTATGGGGAAAGAGGGGATCAAGTTTAGCTTTTATGTTAAATTTGAGATGCCTATTCGACTTCTAGCTTCCTAAACTGAGATAAATTCCAGTCAGAAAAGGTGTGTATCAGGATTGTATCCTTTCCCCATACTTATTAAACCTGTATGCTGAGTAAATAATTCAAGAAACTGGACTACATGAAGAACTCAGCATCAGTATTAGAGGAAGGCTTGTCAACAACCAGCAATATGCACAAGATACAACCTTGCTTGCTGAAAGTGGAATGCTTAAAGCATTTACTCATGACGATCAAAGACAACACCTTTAGTAGGGATTACACAAAGGAATGGATTATACATATAAACGAAACAAAATTCCTCACTAGACCAATTGACAAAACAGTGATAAAACCAGAAAGAATGAAGCTGTCAAAGATTTATTTACTTGGATCCACAAACAACGTTCATGAAATTAATAGTCAAGAAATCAATGTTTTGCACTTAGCAAAGCTGCTACACAAGGCTGCTTTAAAGAGGCAAAGAGCAAAGGTGTACCTGAACCAAGTATTTTCAAGTGCATGAGATGGTTGGACAGTGCATAAGGAAGAACAAAAAATTGATACACTTGAGTTACGATAGTGGAAAATAATAGTAAAAGTACTGTGGACCAGAACAAACACATCTGTTTTGAAGGAAGTACTGCCAGAATGCCGTTTAAAAGGATGGTAAGACTTTGTCTCGCATACTTTGGAAACGTTACCTATCATAAGAGACCAGTCCCTAAAAAAAGATAACATGCTAGGTAAAGCAGATAGCTAGTGAAAAAGAAGTGGAGTCTCTACAAAATAGATTCATACATTGGCTGCAACAATGAACTTAAATACACCAATTGTGAGGGTGGTGCAGGAATGGCACTGTTTCGCTCTGTTGTACTTGGGGGTACTAGGAGTCAGAGAACACTTGAAAGTAATAATCTGACCCGGGAGATACTGTCTTGCCATCCTTGCCTCTAAGGAGCACTCTGGCAGTACTTCTTCCAACACAGATCAATTCGTCCTTTCAGCACTCCACAGTACATTCAACACTCTTCTCCAGCACCACAATTCAAATGCATCCATTCTTCCACGGTCCTTCCTCCTTATTCAATGTCCAACTTTCACATGTACATGATGCAATGGGGAATGCCATGGCTTAGGCCAGGTGCTCATAAGTAACATTCCTGCTTTCAATACTCTAGGGTCTGTGCAGCACGTTGCCTATTGCACTGTGTCCTTTGATCCCTTGACCGCTGCTTCCATCAGCATTGATTGTGGATCCAAGTAAGACAAAACCCTCGACAACTTCAACCTTTTCTCCATTTCTCATGATGTTAAACTGGTTCTTACATTAAGCTGTAATCCATCCTGAAGCCCACAATCTTTGATCTTTATTAGCAAGTGCCTCAATTCCTCATCTTCAGCAAGCAAAGTTGTGCCATCTGAATACTGGTTAATAAGCCTTCCTCCAATCCTGATGCCACACTCTTCTTCATATAATCCAGCTTGATGATTTGTGCAGCATATAGACTGAATCAGTCTGATAAGAGGACACAATCCCGATGTACACCTATCTTGACTTTAAACCATGAAGTATTCCTTTATTCTCTTCCTACAACTGCCTCTCGGTCCATGCACAAGTTCCAAGTGAGCACAATGAAGTGTTCCAGGACTACCCTTTCTTCTTAAGGTTACCTATATGGTCCACACAGCCAAATGCCTTTCAGTCAACGAAATACCTGTAAACATCTTTCTAGTAGTCTCTGCTTTGAACCAAGATCCATCTGACATTGGCAATGATATTTGTTGCTTTATATCCTCTTCTGAATCTAGCCTGAACCTCTTACAGTTCCTGTCAATGTACTGCTGCAACTGTTTTTGGATGATATTAAGCAAAACTTTACTTTTGTGTAGTATCAATGATATTGTCCTACAGTTTGAGCATTCTGTTGGGCACCTTTCTTTGAAATGGGCACAAATATGGATCTCTTCCAGTCAGTTGGCCAGGTAGTTGTCTTCCAAATGTATGGCATATACAAATGAGTTCTTCCAGTGCTTCTACAATAGGTATCCCATCAATTCTTGAAGCCTCATTTTAGGCTAATAGATTCAGTGCTGCTTGAACTTCCTTCAGCACCATTGGTTCTTGCCATATGCTACCTTCTGAAATGGTGGACTATCAACTAGTTCTTTTTGATAAAGTGGCTGTGCTGAAATGGTGTACTATTGATTAGTTCTTTTTGATAAAGTGACTGTGTACTCGTTCCATCTTTTCTTGATGTTTCGTTCATCACTAAATATTTTGCCTATAGAATCTTTCAAAATTGCAATTTGAGGCTTGAATTTTCTCTTTAAGTTCTTTCAGTTTCAGACATGCTGAGTGTGTTCTTCCTTTTTGGTTCTGTAATTCTAGGTCCTTGCACATACTGTTCTACTTGACTATCTTCTCTTGAGCTGCGTTGTGAAACTTTCTATTCAGGTTCTTGACTTCATCCTTTCTCTTTCATTTGCTTTAGCTTCGCTATGATGAATAGCCAGTTTTAGTCTCTTCTGACACCCATTTTGATCTTTTCTTTAATTCCTTTTTAATGGCCTTTTTGCTTACTTCTTGCATGAGTCTTAATGTCCTCCCAAAGTTCATCTGTCATTAGTGTACAATGCATCAAGTCTGTTCTTGAAATTCAGGTGGGGCAGAGTCAGGGTCATATTTTGGCTCCTCTGGACTTGTTTTAATATCCTTCAGCTTTATCCAGAACTTACATATAAGGAATTGATGGTCTGTTTCACAGTTAGCAACTGATCTGGTTTCAGCTGCTGATATTGATCTACTCCATCATGTCTTCCCACAGATGTAATCAATTTGATTTCTGTGTATTCCATCTGGGAAAGTCCATGTGTATAATAACCTTTTGTGTTATTAAAAATATTTGCTATGAACGAGTCATTGCTTTTCAAAATTCTCTCACGCATCTAGTTTCATTTCTATCACCAAGTCCATATTTTCCAATTACTGTCCCTTTCTGTTTCTAACTTTTGCATTCCAATCAGCAATAACTATCAATGCATCTGGATTGCATGTTTAATCACTTTCCAATTGAAGTTGTTGGTAGAATTCTTCAATTTCTTCATAATTAGTTTGTGATTGGTGCATAAATTTGAATAATAGTTGTATTGACTGGGTTTTTCCTTGAAGGCAGATAGATATAATACAATCACATACAACATTGTACTTCATGATGGATTTAGCAAGATCCTTTATGACAATGAATGCGGCCATTCCTCGATTGTGTTACCCCCAGCATAGTAAATCATATAATTTTCTGATTCAATATGGCCAATACCAGTCCATTTCAGCTCACTAATGCCTAGAATATTGATATCAATGCATTCCATTTCATTTTTGACCACTTCCAATTTTCCTAACACCATACATCAGACATTCCAAGTTCCAATCATTAGAAGAAATACTTTGACTATCCCTCTTTGGTAAATTAACCTAAAACCTGGGTAGCATAAATTATACCAGGAAAATACTTAAATCTTCAGAAGCTGTAATTACTTTCTATTTCTGCTTTGGATGGTGAACTGAAATTTCCTAATATGCCTCTTCTATCCATGTCTCTGTTATTCTCACCAAATGATTGGGTGGAACTATACAAACAGGGTATATGAAACACTAAAGTGTAGGAGTTGGTTAGTTTTGATTGTTATTCCCCTGGCTATAAGGAAGCTATCTCAGAAGCAAGAATAGAGAATTCTTGAAACCATTTAGGAAGAATAGTCACTATAGTAGAAAACGGTCAAGGTTCTTCCTGCCTGAAACGACAGAGGTAGTAGAAGCCATGCCACATCAAGACCAGAGGACAAGGCAAGGAGACCATGAGACAGAGCAGAGCCAAGACAGAGAAGTGGGTGGGCTTCCCGGTTCAAGAAGGCACAGAGGCCAAGGAAACACATAGATGAAGAATAGACAGACTTGGCTGCTGAGAAGTGTTGCTGTAACCTTAATGTTTAATGATCCTGGCCTATGATAAACTATTGACTTCCCTAATTAAAAAATAAAAGCTCACTACCATCGAGTCAATTCTGATGCGGAGACTCTATAACAGGGTAAAGCCGCCACTGTGTGTTTCTGAGACGGCAACTCTTTACATGAGTGGAATGCCCTGTCTATCTCCTCCAGAACTGGCTGGTGGTTTCAAACTACTTCGATTAGAAGCCTAACTCTTAAAGTGTGTGACACCAGGGCCCCTGACTTCCCTACATAAAGCTCCTTAATTGTGAGTATAGCTGTAAGCTCTATGTGGTCATTACACCTAATTACTGAATCCAGCAGAGGAGTAGTGCTGTGGGAAGAACAGTTGGTGTCACAATAGGGTACATGTAGGATGGATGGGGGAGGTATGTCTGATCTCTGCCCTGTGCAGGTGGTCTTAGGTTGGTGTGCAGTTCGAGTCTCCTCCTTTGTGTAGCCCAAGGAAGTCAGTAATGGCTTTGGTACTGTTTTCTCATTCTCTTAATCCACCTCTCTGGCACTGAGTAGATTCCACCTCACTGTGACACTGTATAGGATTTCCAAGGCTGTAAATCTTTACAGGAGCAGACAGCCTCATCTTTCTCGCTTAGAACAGCTGGTGGGTTTGAAATATCCACCTTGTGGTTAGCAGTGCAACATTTACCCAAAACCACCACAAAAATCCCTTTATTAACATATCCCAAGAATCAGAGGAAAAAAAAAATAAAGGTAATTAAGAGCAAGAAGGGAGCCAGTGTTTATATTCAAAGTATATGAATTATTTAAATCTATACATCAATATAAGACTCAATACCCAGGTCTTAGTTTCAACCAGGACTCTTTTCACTCTAAGTGTTGATTTCAGAGGCCATCCTACCTCTACATTAAATCATTATAAAAATGACAATGAAGCAACTGTTAGAAATACGGAAAAAGCTCAAGCTCTTTAAAACCAGGGGTAAAAGTAGAAATATATCTGCCTTAAATATTTCCTTACCTTATATTTTTTAACTCCATTTGAAATAATTTGAAATATACCTGGAGAAGGGTTCTTCTTTCTTTCAGATCTTCGAGGTATTGTTATATTATGTGTTGGAGTTGCAAGCACAATTTTACACGTATTGTTCAAAGAAGATGCAAGAGCTGTTTCTTTGGATGTAGTGTTTTTATTTCTTTCCTTAGTTTCTTCTTCTGAAGTTCCTTTTGGTGTCACCACGCTCTTTGAAACTTTTAATTGAGTGTTATTAGTAGCAGGAACACAGTTACTACCGAGAGTCGCAAAAGTAGTATTTTGGGATTTTTCATTGGCAGAATCAATGCTTTTTAAAATATAAGTGTCCTTTGAGGACTTTGTGGTTGTGGCTGTATTTTCTAGTGAGTGAGTACTACCTAATGAGACTCCTGCAGCTGAGATATGTTCATGCTTTCGCTTCAGAATTACAAGCTCTGCAAAAAAAAACAACAAACAAAACCACAAAATAAAAATTAAAGAAGGGCCACATTAAATTTAAAAAGAGACATAAGAAAAGCAATTGAAAATCGTGTATATTAAAAAGAAGTCTTCAGGTTAGGAATGTTCTACCCTCCTGTGTACTCTTTCTCTGATTGCTCTTGGCTTTTAAGATCCACAGTCAATGTTTATTCCCCAAATGAAAACAACGAGTCCACTGAGGGGAGAGTATTGTATACATGTCCACAGGGAAAGAGGGATCAGACTTCAACCCAGTGCTCCAAGATGTGAATACAACATGCCGGTGTGGAGTAGGGAACCAGTGGAGAGGTCTGGGGGGCCGGCCCCAATCTGAACTACTAAGGGGACACCAACTACTAAGGCCTCAATCTCAACTACTGGGGGGATGAATTTATTTCAAAGGCTGGCATTGAATCTGCAGCTCCGGGAGTGGGACATATCTGATCAGAGCACATGGGAGCAGATAAAGTGGGAGGAGGAGAGAGTAGAGCACATCCTGGTCCACCAGGTCTTGAGGACGATGACCCGAATTAGAGCGGCCTGTCCACAGAGAGGACCACATGGCCAGCCCCACTATGAAACATGACACCCTTGCTTACCCATAGCCCTACAGGGGGGACAGCACTGAAGACTCAGTGTGGGAATTGCACCTGATCTGATCCTGCCACACCGAGACAAAGCAGTGTGTGGGGGTGGGGGTGTTACAACAGAACAGCAAAGGAATGGAGCAGTGAGGTCCCCAGGGAATGCTGAAGGTAGATTTTGGGGCCAGAGCATGGTGCCCCAACAGACTGGACTGGAAAACACTCCTAAAGGCCAATGGGCAATCCTTGAACTAACTACAAGCCTTTCTTCTTGCTGTGTTTTTTTTGTCATGGGTATGTTGTTACTGTTGCTGTTTTGTTGTATATTGTTGCTTGATTTTGCTCTGTCTTTTTTTGGGTGCATGTTATTATCTCCGCAGGTCTGTCTAAATAAGAAAGGCTGGATGAACAGTCTGGAGGAGAAAACAATGGGACCAACATTTCCGGAGGGCCATGGGAGAGGTGGAGGTGAGGGGAAAGGAAATGGTGTTAACAAACCCAGGGAACAAGTGATCTAAATCGGTGGTGAGAGTATGGGAGGCCTGGTAGGGTATAATCAAGGGTGATGTAACCAAGAGGGATTGGTGAAATCCTGGTGGGACTGAGCATGATAGTGGAACAGGAGGAAAGTCAAGGGAAATAGAAGAGGAAAGAGCTGGGAGGCAAAGGGAATTTATAAAGGTCTAGATAAAGACATGTACACATGCAAATATATCTATATATGATGGGGAAATAGATCTATGTGCATATATTTATAGGTTTAGTATTAAGGTAGCAGAAGGACATTGGGCCTCCACTCAAGTACTCCCTCAATGCAAGAATACTTTCTTCTATTAAATTGGCATTCTATGATGCTCACCTTCCTGACACAACTGCTGAAGACAAGTGGGTGAATAAGCAAATGTGGTGAAGAAAGCTGATGACGCCCAGCTATCAAAAGATATAACGTCTGGGGTCTTGAAGGCAGGAAGGTAAACAAGTGGCCATCTAGCTCAGAAGCAACAAAGCCCACACGGAAGAAGCACACCAGCTGGTGCGATCACGAGGTGTCAAAGGGATCAGGTATCAGGCCTCATCGGAACAAAAAATCTTATCATAGTGAATGAGGGTGGGATGTGTGGAGTAGAGACCTAAAGTCACTGGATATCCCCTTACAAAAGTTTCTCGGGGAGGAGACGAGCTAGTCAGGGTACGATGTAGCAACAACGAAAAAATACAACTTTCCTCTAGTTCCTAAATGCTTCCACCCCCACGCCCCAATATCATGATCCCAGTTCTACCTTGCAAGTCTGGCTAGACCAGAGGATGTTCACTGGTACAGATAGGAACAGGAAACACAGGGAATCCAGGGCGGATGATCCCTTCAGGACCAGTGGTGTGAGGGGTGATACTGGTAGAGTAGAGGGAGGGTGGGTTGGAAAGGGGGAACCGATTACAAGGATCTACATGTGACCTCCTCCCTGGAGGACGGACAACAGAAAAGTGGGTGAAGGGAGACGTCCGATAGGTCAAGATATGACAAAATAATAATTTATAAATTATCAAGGGTTCATGAGGAAGGGGGGAGCTGGGAGGGGAAAAAAAGAGGACCTGATGCTAAGGGCTTAAGTGGAGAGCAAAGGTTTTGAGAATAATGAGGGCAATGAATGTACAAAAGCGCTTTACACAATTGATGGATTACGTTAAAAGTTGTATGAACCCCTAATGAAACAATTAAAAAAAAGTTTATTTCGCCAGACAGAAAAATTATCTAGAATGGAGAACAATACATTTGAGTTACAAAATTCACACAACAAAAAGCACTTTCTAGAATTACCGAGGTAAAGGGACGAGCGCCCGTTATCGTTATCTCGCGGGTGATTGCCATTTCTCTGCTGTTCATTCAAAGCCCTGCTGAGACTGCAAGGCTTTGCATGTTTGTTTACTCACATCTAACCAATCAGAGCCGTGTTGACGAAAAGCAAGTGAGGGAGTGGCAGAAAATGAAGGCTGACTTGCAACAGATTCCAAAAGCTGAAAAAGCTCATCGTGGTTTAACGTTTTTTTATGGGGCTTTAGAGAGTGAATTGCATAAATGGGTTATGTAGTGTCATCAAAATGGTTACTGCGTAGCACGCATTGCTAAGGATGACAAATATAAAGCGCCAGGTATTGAAAAATTTGCTGCGTCAGCAGGATGGTGTACCCGCTTCATGAATAGGTTTGGCCTACTATGCTTGAGACAAAGAACAAAGATTTCCCAGAAATTGCCTGCTATAGTTTATTGTGCCAGCCTGGCCGATAAACACAAGTAAGATTAACTGAAGGGCAGAGGGATAAATGGCTCGGTGTGCTTCACCTTGGTTGTTCTGTGCCTCAGTTTAAAGGGATACACTACCTGTGGGATGCCTAGCCTGTGGACTGTGTCGCTGTAAGTTGAGGTCCCTTTAAACCCACACGATTGGAATGTTCATCTCTGGAGCTGGGGACCGACAGTTGATGACAGTTTGGGACCTGCCTTGCTGTTTGCTGCCTGGGTATATATAGCCCAGCTCTATCTACAGAAGGGGACTGGCAACTGGCAGCTCTCAAGCCTTGAAGGACTGCTAGTGTCTGACTGCTTTATAATTTAACTGTTAACTTCTTGTATTATCTATCTGTATATAATTTAACGGTTTATTTCTTGAATTATACATCTATCTTTATAAATATATTTATATATAATTACTAGCAATCTGGTTTGTCTCTCTAGAGAACCCTGTCCAATACATTGTCAATCCAGTCATTTATTATAAAACAAAGAAGGATTTATAATTATGACCTGGCAGATATTGGGAAATATGGTTGAAACTGCCATGACTTTTGATCTTCCAAGCAATAGAACTGTGGCAAGTTTAGGAGAAAAAAATCATTTTTCTCAAAACCACAGGAAATAAAAAACAAACAAACCACTTTACAGTTGTTCTATCGTGTTTGGCTAATGGAACTAAGCTGCGTCCTGTCATTCTTTTTAAAAGAAAGACCTTGCCTAAAAAGATCAATTTCCCACCAAGAATTACTGTGTGTGCACATGTTAAAAGCTGGATGGATGAAGACGGAACAAAAAAATGGCTAGAAGAAATTTGGAACCGATGACCAGCAGCAACCTTAAAGAAAAAGCCATCGTTACTTTGGGATATATTCAGAGACCACATATCGGATGACAAAAAAACTGGCAAAATCTAGTAAAGTTACTTTAGCCATTATTCCAGGTGGGCTTACATCTGTACTGCAGCCTCTGGATGTATCTTTGAATAAGCCTTTTAAAGACCGTGTGCGAAGAATGTGGCATGAATGGATGTCATCTGGTCAAGCCTGACTAACAAAAGGAGGAAATCTCATGAAGCCTGACATAGAGTTAGTTAATAGCAAAGTGGGTTCGAGATGGCATGGGAAGACATTCCAGAAGACATGGTGCGACGTGCCTTCCAGAAATGTAGTATTAATAATACTATGGATTACTATGACTGCGCTTTATATGAAAATGACAGCAGTGATGGTGATGATGGCGATCTCAGTGAGGACAGTGTCTGCATTGGGATACAGATAATGATGATGAGGAATCCAGTTTTGAAGGATTTTAACTCTTTATATTTTAGCTTGGTTGCTGATTGAGTTCAGGGAATAGTACTCTTAAGGTATCATTGTTGATACCTTATGGTTTTTGTTGAACCTATTTTCCACTTACTGTGCTGGTTTACTAATGTTAAATGACTTGTCCTTTTATTTATGTTTTTACCCCACTGATGTCTCAATTTTTAGTAATTTTATTTTCATTTGCGTTGATTATTGAAACACCAATAGCTTCTGCATTTTCCACCCTAGGCTTATACTTGAGTGAATCAGTTTTTCTGGTTTGCCAGGTAATAATTAGGTACCTCGACTTATACTCGGGTCAGCTTATATTCGATTATATACGGTGGGCAAGGATCATTTTTTAAAAACCTGATTATTGAATCTTGTTTGACTGGCAGGAAAATATTCTTTGATGAGTCTAGGAAAACTCCTTGGGTTGGTTCTGAAATTTTATTTAAAGAAATTGAGTTGTATTAGTTACTGAAATTTTTTAAAATGTATTTTAGAACCTTGGAACTGATATACTTAGGTTTAGTAATAATCAGACCAACATAGTATACCTTTCAAAACATATAGCATGTAGATACTTTTCCCTTTTACTATCCTCTTATGCCTTCATCCCACCATATATACCTATTATTCTGGGGAAGAACTTTGTTTTAAAACTTTTTCATGCTACAACTTGCCAGCTCTAGGCTAAAGTCTACTACTAAACTTGGAAGCCTGGCAACATAAAATATAACTCTGGTGCATCCAAAAATCAGAAAAGGATCTCTGAACACATGAAATGGCTTTTATGGGACCATTTCCTCCTTTAAAAATTCTGCTTCTGGTTAATAGAAGCTCCAAAGCACGAGTAACTGTGCAGTTGTAAATTATACTTTGTGTGTTAGGCAGGGTTCTCTAGAGAAACCAAACCAGGACACTTATGATCATTGTGGCAGTTATATAATTTCATGTCAACTTGGTAAGAATGAAGGGGTGGAATCCAGCTTGTCAATTAGGTCACAGCTTGGTGATCCCTCTTTGTGGTTGTGGTCTTCTCATAAGGATTCTGGGACTTCCTCTCGATGCTGCCATCAGAGGTGGGCCTCTCTCTCTCAGCTTCATATTCCTGTTGACAAGCCACATAGAGCCACACTGATGGCTGCCAGAGCCCTGGAGATGCTTCCACTGCCATTGGACCCACAGGACTTTCCATCCACTGGCCTGTGATCTTCCTGGATTCAGCATCATTGTATGTGCTGGGTGAGTCTGAAGATTTATGGGCTAATATAGAATTTATGGACTTGATCTAGACTGGACTGGGATGTTTTATTGATACATAATTACTTCTTGATATAAAGTTCTCTCTTCCATATATATGAGTGTCTCTGGATTTGTTTCTCTAGTCAACCTGGACTAAGGCACTTTAAAAATAAAAAGTTCAGAATGAATCGTGTACTCAACTGTAACATACCTGTCTGGTCGGACCTTGAATCTCCCCCACCCGTGGGGGGCTGACCAGAGCTGGCTGAAACAACTAGCAGCGAGTGACCTTGAATCTCCCACACACACCTGGGGAGCTGACTAACGTAAAGTAGCTTTGCAATTTTTTTTCTTTCTTTTACTCATGGCCCTTTTGGCTCGGTGCCCGCTTAGCTCTCGACCTGCCACTCTGCACCTGGCAAGGTCCACTTGGCTCAGTGTCCACTTTATTATCGCCCACCACTCTGCACCCGGCACAAATATACCCAGAACCAGGAAGACACCTTACATTCCAGAAAGCTGGACATACCTGTCTCCCAATCCCTGACTACTTTACCTTATATGGACTCAAGACAGCTCAGTCAGAGGAGCCCTGGTCATATAAGCACCACCCCTGTAGCCTGGAGAGCGACTCCCCCAGCCCAGACACTGTGGACTGTGGGACTTGCCCATGCTGGGTTTTTCTCCCCAATAAAGCCTGTTTGCTCTAATTTGACTGATTTGGTCTCTGGCGCCTCTCGACTACCTTACATGACCCCTCTGATATTTCTTTAGCAGGCCTTCAAAGGCACAAATGTGGTAGGCTTAGCAAATAGATGAGGGATGGGGAAACATTTTTCTGCCAAGGGCCATTTGAATATTTATAAAATCACTTGCGGGCCATACAAAATTAGTCTGCTATGTTTGGACAAACATTTAATGAACTGAGCCCTAAAATGATAGCTGGAACAGTTTCTCTTTGGCGAGGAGTGTGATTTTAACAGGAATTTGATGATTTCTTTGGTGTTATAAGGCCCCACGGATCAGATGTCCCTCACCCCTGAACTAGACAAATATGGACTAATAGTGTTCATTACATTTATTTTGCTTTATAGCCTAGGTCTTTATGATTTTGGTTTTGTTTTTTAATATAGAAATGGGTTTCTTTCACCAAAAAAGGTGGGGGTGGGTGGGGGGGTGCTGGAAGAATAAACTTACAAGGCGCACCAGGGAAGGATTTTTTTTTTTTTATTTCAAATCAGCCATCAGGTTGATTCTGAGTCATAATGACCTTACGTCGGGTTTCTGGGACTGCATGTCTTTATGGGAGCAGATAGCCTCATCTTTCTCCCAGAGGAGCTGGTGGCTTTGAACCACCAATCATGTGGTTAGCCCAACACCTAATGGTTATGCTTTCTTTAAGTAGGGTGCTTTGGCTTATGAATTCGAACAGACTATTATATTGATGTGTCATAAAAAAAGTGGTAAGGCCACGGTTCCATTAGACAGTTCAGTTAATGGGCCTAAGAATGTGTTTAGTCTTTTGTTCAATCTACCAATTCAGTGAGTAGTGGATGGGGTCTTACGAGCAATCATTCAAGACTGGACACTGGTCTCTATCTGCTTGGAGCAACAGATGAAGGAGAGTCAGGATAGAAGGAAAATATGGAATTGTGACTAATTATGTCCATAAGTAACTACTATCTTTTTTCATGAGACTAGAACTAGATGGTACCTAGTTATCATTAATGAATTTTTAGACAAAAAATTCTATAGCAGAACCTTGATTAAAAGGGGATACCACAGAATAGGATTCAAATTTTCATTTACTTCAAGATTTCTGTGGCCACAGAAGCGAGATAAACCCTGAAACTACTGCCCTGAGATAAGCTTTAATTTGTAAACCAAAATATTCCCTCAAATCTTAAAAACACAGTTTAACTAGTAAAGAATTTCTGCTTTGAGCAATGTGCTCTTTCAAAATCTATGTATATGAGATGATTTGTCAGTAGCAACTTGAAAACTTAGATAAGGAAACTTAGCGGGCAGTGGGTTTGTGTTAACAGAGGATGAACAGCCCAGAAGAGGAGAATGAGGATGACTGTACAACTCAAAGAATGCGATCAATGCGCATGACTGTATACATGGAAGTGGAATTGGGGGTGTTTTGCAGTCTATATTCTCGATAATGGAAACAAAATAAATAAATCAGTGTTCTATATTCCCCTTTTTGGCAAAACTTCTCAAAAAGAGTTATGTTCACCATTGTCACTATTTCTCCTCAAACTCTCTCAAATCAAGCTTTTGCTCCTACCACTTCCCCATAACTGGGATCATAAAAGCAATGATCCAATTGTCTTCATTTTGACTGAGGAGCAGCATTAAATGCAGCTCTTCACACCCTCCTCCTTAAAACATGTTGTTCTCTTTGCTCCCCAAATCTCTCTCCAGATTTCTTCCTTTAGCTTTTCAGTGACTTTCACTAGTCCAACTCTACAGTGATGCTAATGAATGCCAAATGGATTTTCTCGTGCTTGGATCTTTTTCCTAAACTCGAACTATTTTTTCAACAGTCTACCTGACCCCCGTACTGTGACTTTTATATCTGTATTGTTAAAATATATACAGAATTCAACCAGTTCTTACCTTTATTTCTACAACATGGACCAAGACAACATAATCTCTCATCTGGATTACTACAAAATCTCTTTATTTCAAACCAACAGCCAGAGTGGCTATTTTAAAAACATAAGCCATATTGAATCATCGCTCTGCTCAGAACACTCCAATGGCTCCTTATTTCACTCAGAGTATAGGCCCAAACTCTTGCATTCAATCTCTGTCTCTCATCTACTCCCTCCTTCCCACTTCTGTCTGTTCACTCCATGGCACATAACTAGAACTTGAATTTGTCAGATATTATCCTATCATAAATTAATGGTATTAATTGTTCATCTGGATTATCCTTTGCCATTCTCCAAAATGTCTACAACGATCATCATCTTCATTTTTAAAATGAATTTTTAAATTCACATGCCACCTTCAATTGAAACTTATTTTGACCATCTCATTAAATATTGCATGCTCCCACCCCCATCACATCATCGTCCTTATGTTTTTATTTCTGAAACACTTCTCTCCTTTTGAACTGTACCTTAAAAATGACTTTTCTTATGTTAATGCTCTGTTTCCCCACCACATACATATGAGTTAGCTGCACCAGGGCAGGATTTTTTCCTATTTTGTTCATTGTCTATCCCACATACCTACAACAGTGTCTGAAACATAAAACTTCCCAGTCAACGCATAAGAAACTCACCTCTTGGTGAGATGTTATCAGATTGGAATGGTCTGTGCCCTTCCTTTTCCTCACAGAGGTAGGTTTGCTGAAATAGTCTCTTCTTTTTTCTGCTTGCGGTTAAGTTTGTATAATTTTCACTTTGGGGTTGTTCCAATAAACTGTTTCTTGATGCTTGTTCTTGTTCATCATGCTGTATTTTTTCTTTCATTCTTTGAAATATTTTTCTTGGTGACGCATAGTTTGCACTATTTTGTATGTTCTCATTACTGGGCTTTATAGCACTGATATCAAAAGAACGGTTGGAGGTACTAGCTTCTCTTAGCACAGTAGACTGAAGTACTTTTTTATCATTCAAAGTTTTGATTTCTAGGCACTGATTCTTCATATGATCATTAAGCTCCAAAGATTTCTTATATTTCACCAAATCTTTTATAGGAGTAAGTGTGCCCGGAGGAATGTTGTCAAAGAAGATGGCCTGTATGGGCATATTTCTCCTTTCAGAGGTCTCTGAGGACAAATAAATTCCTGGATGTTTCAAAGGTGTTGTAATCATCTTGATCAAACAGTAGAAACCAAGTTCTTCTAACACAAAAATCCTGCAAGCACAGTTTTGAAAAGAGAAATTAAGTAAGGGCCTAGAAGTACCTATAATTGAACGTAAAACCATCTTTTACCATGCTTTTGTACAAAAGTTTAATTTAATTTCTAAAAAATTATACTAATTCAAAAAGGTATACATAACATATCAAAATGAGATGTTACTTTTTGTTTCATTTTTAATGTTGATTTTCAACAAATGAGCAGTTTGGTAATTAGATTTACTTCATAAAAAATGTTACACTCACCAAATCATTTATTTAAGCTCTAAGAATTTAATTTTATATATATCTGGTTTTGTAATTTACCTAAATCTTAAATCCTAAAGATTCCAATTTAATATCTGTATCAAGAAACATTAAACAACATCTGCATGCCCTAGTTTACATTTTAGAAGTTTTACGTATATGGAACTTAAACGTTAAGGCAGCAGGTACAATGTTATATCCTAACAAAGGCCAAAAATGCCCAATCCTGATTTTGTGATACTCTAGAATATTTTAATTACTGCAGGTTTTTTCTTTTTGCAAAAGCTTTATATTAAAAGTAAACTATATTCATTCTAATTTTTAAACATATAATGATATTTGGAATTTTTAAAGGAAATCTTATACTTGAACATGCATGATCTTATATTTGTTTCTATACTTGATCTTAGCCCCACATTTTTTTCTGCATAAATGTATCCTTTATTTTCCACACCTACAAATTAAGTTATGGTCAGAATTTGGTAAATGTCTTAGCTAGCCTGTGATGTCATAACAGGAATATCAAGTGGGCAGCTTCTAACAATAAAAAATCCTCAAGGAAGGAAACTGCCTATCTTTGTCCCCAGAGAGTGGCGGGGTGAGTAGCCCACACTTAACGGCACTACACCACCAGAGTTCCTTTCCAGAAAAGAACAAGCTACGCAAAAAGGCAGAGAGGGGCTAGACACATCCTCAGCCCTATGAAAATCACCCAGGAGAAAAAACTCAGAGACTAGAACTTTCCTTAAGAGCCAAAAGAGAGACAAAGCCTCCTCCCCAAAGCCAGCCACTGGAATTTGGACTTTTCTAGTCTCCTAAGTTTCTGTCTGTTAGAGCCACACACTTGTGGTTGTTCTTTTAGAGCACCCTTGTATAACCAAGACAACTGTTTAGATTTACACAACTCCTATTGTTGTATACAATTGTCCTAATCATTTTAGGAGATAACCCTGTGGTGTATGTAGTGAATTACACACTGGGTTGCTAACCACAGGTCGGTAGTTTGAAACCACCAGATGCTCTAAGAGAGCAAGATGATACTTTTTAGTCCCATAAAGCAGAGGTTCTCAACCTGGGGGCTGCGACCCCTTTGGGGAGGGAGGGGGTCAAATGACCCTTTCACAGGGGTGGCCCAATTCATAACAGTAGCAAAATTACAGTTATGAAGTAGCAACGATAATAATTTTATGGTTGGGAGAGTTGGGTCACCACAACATGAGGAACTATATTAAAGGGTCGCGGCCTCAGGAAGGTTGAGAACCACTGCCAGAAAAATTTAGTCTCAGAAACACACAGGGACAAGTTTACTCTGTCCTACAGAATTGCTGGAGACCTGGTGGCATAGCGGTTACGCAATGGGCTGCTTACTGCAAGGTCAGCAGTTCAAACCCACCATCCACTCTTAGTGAGAAAAATGGAGCTTTTTACTCCTATAAAGAGCACCAATTTGGGAAATCCACAGGGGCAGTTCTGTACTGTCCTTTAGGGTCATCATGAATTGGAATTGGCTTGATGGCAGGAAGTTATTTTGAGCTTGTTATTTTCATAGTCATTTTGAATTGGAATGGACCCAGTAACAATGAATTTACATTTGAATCATTTTGTTGTTGTTAGGTGCCTTTGAGTCTGTTCCAACTCATAGCTACCTGCATACAACAGAAGGAAATTCCACCTGGTCTTACGCCATTCTCACAATTGTTTTTATGTTTGAGTCCATTGTTGCTACTACTGTGTCAATCCATCTTGTTGAAGGCTTCCTCTTACAAATCATCTAAACAGAAAAACCTTGTCACAGAAAACAGAAAGGCTTGGTAGCACAGTGATTATGAGATGGGCTACTAACTCACAAGGTCAGCAACTAGAACCTACCAGCTACTTCTCAGGAAAAAAAGATGAAGCTTCCTACCCCACAGAGCAGTGGAGCTCAACCTTCCTAACGCTGCGACCCTTTCATACAGTTCCTCGTGTGGTGGTGACCACCCCCGACCATAAAATTATTTTCGTTGCTACTTCATAAATGTAATTTTGCTACTGTTATGAATTGGCGACCTCTTTGAAAGGGTCGTTCGACCCCCAAAGGGGCTGCTACCCACAGGTTGAGAACCGCTGCCATAGTCTCAAAAATCCACAGGGCAAGTTCTACCCTGTTCTTTTGGGTCACTGTGAGTTAAATCAACTTGATGGCAGTGCGTTTGGTTTGAGGTTTGGGACCACAGAGAATACTAATGCAATCAGACCAAAAGACATCAAGTTTCTACATCTAAAATAACTTCTGTGAGATATAAATTAAAAATTCATATACAAATTTCTATTTTAGCCAGAAAAGTACACTCTTAAGTAAAAGTGAAAAAGAAAGAAAATAGTCTCAATAGTACGAGCTGACAAAGTTATCTTGGGAGTCTGGACCTAAACACAAAAACTTCTGTAATTTTCCCATGGAATATTTATTCCATAAATAAATATTAACATATACTCATGTGCTAGGTGCCAGGAATAACATGCCAGGAGTTGTAAACTAATAGTTTTGTATAAATTTAAATTACACCACTAAACTGTATAATCTCTCAAAAAAATTAATAAACTAAACAATTACAGGGGAAAATAGCAGTCTGAGGTTTGTTGTTGCTAGCTCATGGCATTAAATGCTTGTTGGTTTGTTGTTGGTAGCTCATGGTACTAAATGCTGCCAGGTCCTGAAGGGGTTTTGACCTACAGGGCTTTCATTGGCTGATTTTTAGAAGTGGATCACAGGCCTCCTAGTCTGTCTTATTTGCCCCATTGAAGTCTTTTCATAACAATAATGCAAACCTCATATTGGTAAAGGGGTGGTGGCTATACATGAGGTGCACAGGCTGGGAATGGAAACTGGTCTACTGTATAGAAGGTAAGAATTTGACCACTGAACAAACACAATCACAATGACACAAGCCTAATGAGATGCTAAAAATTAGAAGCGAAAAAAACTGTGACGATGCTAGTAGCACCGAATACAGGCCTAACCTTACTAGAAATACAGAGCTGTTTCCATATGCAAGCAGATAATCATGGTGACACTGCACGGCTCCAAGACACAGCTCCTCACGTCCATGTTATTCCTGCTCTTCTCCCCAATCCATGCAATAGGATGGAAAAGCTGAATAGTCATGATTCCACTCTTTCTCCCAAAAAGACACAGGAAGTTTCTGCAGGCACCCTTCTTTGCTACTGTATAATAGACATCACGTCAAAAGAAATGCTAACATTTGCCAGTGTTAACAGTGTGGTTGCTGGTAAGCAACCCCCAAATCCCTCCTATAGAGTTAATTCTGCCAATATTCCTACGTAGGGTTTTCAAGATTGTAAATCTCGGAGGGGAACGGACAGCCTCATCTTTCTCCGAACAGTTGGTGGGTTTAAAATGCCAGCCTGCAGTTAGCAACTCAAGTCGCAGGCCCACCAAGCTTAGATGATGGCATTTCCGCTTGGAGTCGGAGCAGCTAATGCAGAGAGGACCATTAGTAATATAGGTCTATGTGTATATATATATATATATATATATATATATATATATATATATATATATATATATATATATTTATACATTAAGTATTAAGGTAGCAGCTGGACATTGGGCCTCTACTCAAGCCATCCCTCAACACAAGAACACTTTGCACCAATAACCTGGCATTCTATGATGCTCATCTTCCTGACACAATTGCTGAAGTTAAAATGGGTGCATAAACAAATGTGAAGCTGATGGGGTCTTAAAGGACTGAAATTAAACAAGTGGCCATCTAGCAGGGAAGCAACAAAACCCATATGGAAGAAACACACTAGCCCATGTGATCATGAGGTGTCCACAGGATCACGTATCAGAAGACCCCAAACAAATCATACTAATGCGAATGAGGGGAGTCGGAGTGGAGACCCAAAGTCCATCTGTAGACAATTGGACATCCCCTCACAGAAGGATCACAAGGAAGGGTTTACCCGGTCAGGGTGCAGTATAGCACCAACAAAACACACATGCCTATAGTTCTATTTTTTTAAAAATTATTTTATTGGGGGCTCATACAGCTCTTATCACAATCCACACATACATCCATTGTGTTATGTACATTTTCAAAACATTTTCTTTCTATTTGAGTCCTTGGTATTAGCTCATTTTCCTCTCCCTCCCCGATGAACCTTTGATAATTTATAAATTTATTTTTTCATAACTTATCTGTTATCACCCATTTTTCTGTTGTCCTTACCCCAGGGAGAAGGCTATATGTAGATCACTGTGATTGGTTTCCCCCTTTCTCCTCCCACTTTTCCCTTACTCTCCTGGTATCACTACTCTCATTATTGGTCCTGAGGGTAATATCTCTCCTGGATTCCCTGGGTTTCCAGCTCTGTACCCGACATGCTCTGGTCTAGCCGGATTTGTAAGGTAGAATTGGGATCATGATAGTGGATGAAGCATTAAAGAACTAGAGGAAAGTTGTATGTTTCATCGGTTGCTATACTGCACCCTGACTGGCTCATCTCTTGCTTGTGACCCTTCGGTGAGGGGATGTCCAATTGTCTACAGATGGGCTTTGGGCCTCCCCCCTCATTCACATTAATATAATTTTTTGTTCTGAACCTTTGATGCCTGATCCCTGATCCCATTCCTCTAGTTCTTTAATATTTCTTCCCCCCATGCCTTCACTATCATGACCCCACTTCTACCTTACAAATTCAGCTAGACCAGAGCATGTACACTGGTACAGAAAAGATCTCTGGACTCAGAATTCAGGGCAGATAAAACTCTCAGGAACAATAATGAGACTAGCCATTTCATGATAGGGGGATGGTGGGGGGAGAAGGGGTAACCAATTGCAATGAATAACATACACCCCCCCCACCTGCAGGGGGACAAACAACAGAACCATGGATGAAGGGTGACAGCAAATGGTGTAAAATATTAAAATAAAAATAATTTATAAATTATCAAGAGTTCATTAAAGTGAGAGGATGCGAGAGGGGAAAAAAAGAGTTGCTGATACCAAGAGCTCAAGTAGAAAAAATATTTTTGAAATGGTGACAGCAACATATGTACAAATGTGCTTGATACAACTGATGTATGGATTGTTCTAAGAGCTGTAAGAACCCCTAATAAAATGATTTGTTAAAATAAAACAAAAAAAGGAAAAAGACAACGGTATACCATGAGGCTTCAACATACATATCGACTAGAGGGTGCAGAATCCTGAAGGTGGACCAATGAAAAAGGGAGATGGAAGAATTGATGCATTTGACTTGTGGTGTTGACTAAGACTATTGAATACACCACAGACTGTCAGGTGAAAGAAATAAAGCTAGTTTGGGGTGGGGGTGCGGTGGGGCGGATAGCCAGAATGCTCCCTATAAACTAGTCTCCCCAATTGGGGCGTGTCACGCGGAGGGGCTAATTGCTGCGGAAGACATCACACTTGGTAGAGGATCAGCGTAAAAGGAGCCTCTCCAATGAGACAAGATTGGCACAATGGCTGGAACAATGGGCTCCGTATAGCAACAACTGAATATGGTGTGGTCCCGGCACTGTTTCTGAATCGTCAGGTCTCTGCAACGGAGCTGATTGCATCCCCTAACAACAGATTCCGATGTACAGCCGTCCTTTCCTTTTTTCTTTTCTGGGAGCGATTTTAGAACAGGCTAAAAGCTCAATATGGAGAGGAAACTGGGCAGAAATGAATCGGAACGAGTGTCTGACAAGTGCAGTGGACACGCAACAAGTACCCGCGGAGTGAATGAGCAGGTGTGCAAACCCTGCCGAAGTCCGAATCCACTACAGCCCGCGTGGGC
This sequence comes from Tenrec ecaudatus, assembly GCF_050624435.1. NCBI lineage: Eukaryota > Metazoa > Chordata > Mammalia > Afrosoricida > Tenrecidae > Tenrec > Tenrec ecaudatus. The sequence continues at coordinate 60,387,173 of NC_134543.1, read as the reverse complement.
CTGCAGGCTGCGAGGGGGCAGTACCTGGGTGGAGGGCGCCGCAGTCCAAGATCGGCGCCGCGTGGCGGGCCTGGCGCCCCCAAACTCGCGACTCGGCTCCCGGTGGTCCTCGGCCTGCGCGACTCGGTGAGATCCACCTTCCGTGAGGCTCCTCGGTACGCACAACAGTTTAGGAATTCAAATTCGAAGAGCCCGCCCTCCCACAAGCTCGGGATTGGCGCGCCCAGAAACGCGAGGAAACGTCTCTAAGGCGCTAGGAAACGTCTCTCTGCGGCGCCCAAAACCCTAAGAGCGGACCCCACGGCGCGTGGGCCTTGCTGTTTTCGCACCAGTGGCCGCCCCGAAGCCGCCGCGGGCCGGAGGCGCGCCCCTCCACGCAGCCGGAGCGTTCGTTTCGCCTCCAGAGGGTCAGGCGCGCGCGCCGCGCCCTGACGACGTTCCGCCACTCCTCCCGTCGTGCATGGCGGCCGGAAGTGACGTCAGACGTCGCCTGCTCATTCCGGCGCAATCGCAGTTAACTAAGTTTGGCCCTTCCTAGGTTCCTTCCTCCTAAGCAAGGGAACCTAGTGTCCCAGGGAGAGGTTCCAAGTACCTGGCGTGGTGGCACAGAGCATTAAGCGTCGGGCCGCGAGCCCTTCCCAAACCCCGATCAAACGTATTGCCATTGAGTTGATTCCTGCTCATCTGGACCACGTAGGATAGAGTGGAATTGCCCCCGTGCGTTTCTGAGACTAACGCCTTGAGTAGAAAGCGCAGTCTTTATCCCACAGAGCTGCTGAACCGAACAAACCACGTCACTAGGGCTCTCACCAAGCCCTCGAATTTCCGGGAGCAGTTGCGGCTCAGTCCAGTAGCCTCACTGTGAGTTCGCATTGTCCTGAAGACCTAGGTTTTGTCCCCTCCCCCTCATTGCTGTTCAGTCCTGGGTTCCCGAGCCCTGGTGGCATTGTGGTTATGAGTAGAAAGAAGAAAGGGGGAACCGAATACAAGGATCTACATGTGACCTCCTCCCTGGGGGACAGACAACAGAGAAGGGGGTGAAGGGAGACGCCGGATAGGGCAAGATATGACAAAATAACAATTTATAAATTATCAAGGGCTCATGAGGGAGCGGGGAGGGAGGGAAAAAAAAGAGGACCTGATGCCAAGGGCTTAAGTGGAGAGCAAATGCTTTGAAAATGATTAGGGCAAAGAATGTACAGATGTGCTTTATACAATTGATGTATGTATATGTATGGATTGTGATAAGAGTTGTATGAGCCCCTAATTTAAAAAAAAGAAGGCAAAAAAATATAAACAGGGAAACAAAATGAAAACTCAAACTGAACAAATACAAAATGTGTGGCACTCCAAAAAATATTGATTTTCAGATGGTTATCATGTTTGCACATTACACAGTATCTTCTAAAAATAAATAGATAGATTAGATAGATAGATAAATCCTTTTTCCAGGACTTCTGCTCCCGTAAGAGTTAGTCTTGGAAACCCCTGTTTTAGAGAGCTTTTTTTTTTTAACCAACAGATAAATCAATTTATTAAAATAGTTGATTTAAGCATCTGCAATGGTGACTTCAACCTCTACTCCAGGCTCAATACTGATGGAAGTAATCTGCTTCACTATCTCAGACGGACTGTGCAAGTCAATGAGACGTTTGTGGATCCTCGTCTGGAATCGATCCCAGGTCTTAGAACCTTCCCCACAGGGAGTTTTCCTGGCCGTAATTCTCAGAGTCTTGGTAGGCAGCCTAACTGGTCCCTTCACTTTCAGGTTTTTCTCCTTAGCCCCTCTGATCAAGTCAGCACACACTTTCTCCAAGGATTTCACGTTGCGGCTGGTCAGAGTAATTCTAATTCGGTGAATGGTCACCTCTGGTTCCACAGGTGTCTTTCCCGTGTCCTTAAATGCCATGGCGGCGGGGCGCTTCCTGACCGACTTGTTCCTCAGCGAGCGAACAGCGGTGAGTCAGGAATGGGAGCGGGGGACAGAGCATGGCGGCGGGAGGACAGCCGCGTCTTCCTCAAAGAGTTAGAGAGCTTTTATGAGTCGAATTGACTCGATGATGGCAGCTAGTTTGGTTTGTTGGCCCTTCCATTTCAGACTTTGTTGTATCAAGTCTCAGAAGACCAAGTAGGAGAAACAGTATTTTATGCTTGAAGGGGTAGGGATTGAACACCTTAATGCAATGTTATATTTCTTTGAGCTTTCCTAGAGGAGATCACCTCCACAAGTGCTAGGTTTCATATAGTTTGCGACTCTCGCTCCCATCGAGTTAATTTCGATTCATGGTGACCCTAGCCCTACGAGTTTCTGAGACTAACTCTTCAGGAGCAGAAAGCCTCATCTTTCTTGCGCAGAGCGGGCTGGTGGTTTGAAACTTCTGACCTTGCTGGTCACAGCCCAATGCATTACCACTCTGCCACCAGCGCTCCTAGTTTGCAATTAAACAAACCAAACTCATAGGGACCCCATAGGGCAGAGTAGACCCACCCCATCTGGGTTTCCAAAGCTATAAATCTTTACTGGATAAAAAGTATTATCTTTCTATTGGCCTTGCAATCAGAAACTCAAAGCATAATCTGCTTTCCCAGCTCTGTCATTCATGACAGTGGGCCTTCAGCTCAACCTCGCTGTAAGCCGTATCCATCGTGCCCTTCCTTACCTACTGTGTCAAGTGCTTGCTTGAGTCATGAAGGATGAAAAGGGGAGCGCCAGGGCAGTAAACTGACAGTTTCAGCTTTAACCCCACCCCCAGCTTCAATATCAAATCTTATTTTCATGAGCTCCCCTCTGAAACCACTATTGGGTACATGAAACTTTTTTATTAAAAATTCTATTTTTTAGAGTCATATTGCCTTTCCCCTTTATGTCTGTTAAACTAGACTGGAAGAGGTGGTAATAGGTTAATTTTATTTTAGTGAGGTTTTTCAGTTCGTCTAAGTCCTGTATCTGCTGAGCTTTGTGTACAGAATATTCAGAATCCATGTGCAAATGTAAAGCCTGCAAATGAACGCAAGTAAGGAAACTGGTTAAGTGAGTGAAGCCAAACTACGTGGGTCAAATGGAGTTCCTGCCTGTACAGTCCGAACAAAGGGGAAATGACAGGACTGAACCAAGCTGTAGGTAAGATCAAACTTAAATGTTATGTGGCAGCTTTGAAATAAACTTCATGGAATCCAGGGCCTTTGAAGAAGCACGTGTTCATCCTCTAGAGCATCTGAAATATGAAACAAAGATATGATGAAATGTAAAATGAAAGTATGAGAGGCTTCTATGCTGGAAGATGGAGATATAATGGCTTACAAATTTAGATAAAATGGGAACTCCTGAAGTTTTAAGGCCATCTCTGAAGATTACAATCTCTCTCTACCCCCACACCCTCTCTTTCCCTTTGCCCTCCCTAACATGCTACCTTGAGTGGGCATTTTTTAGTTTCTGTCTGGCTGGAGAAAGCTTCTCATGTTCCATAGTCAGTCACCTGACCGTTTTACTTGGATATCCCAGATACTTCAAATTTAACATGTTTACAATACAACCATCCATCTTCGATTTCCCTCCTCCCATGAATTTCTACTGTCAGAACTGTCTTCTGCTCTACATTCTTTATCTCAGTGAAAAGTTGTTCATCCAGCTGCTAAGTCAGCGGTATAAAGGACTATGTTTTCTCTCTGCCTCTCACACTCAATAGCCACTAATTTCCTATTTATTCCCTCCGTTATTCTACCACAGTCCGAATTAAGACTTTTAACTTCTCTTCCCGGAACTATTGTAGTTTTTCTCTCTCTCTTGCCAATCATCTTCCAACTTTATCCCATCTCAGAATTATCTATCATATTTCCTCAAGCATGATTGATCCTGAAACTCAAAGTTCTTCAGTGATTATATAGAACTCACAAGGTAAAGCCCAAGCTGCTTGATTTGGCTTATAAGGTGTCCTGTGAATTGACATCTGTCTGCTTCTAGGCTAATTTCTTCAGTCACAACCCATCTCTCAATAACACTTGTAACACTTACGGTTGCTGGAAAACAACGAATGATTTCATGGCTCTGGGCATTTGTTCGTGCTGTCTTGTTTTGTTTAAGAACAAACATAAGTAGATCTTTCTCTGGAGTTTACTAATAGAGGCAGCCTCAAAAACTTCCTGAGGTGGAGTGGTGGGACGGTGAGGTGAACAATGTGTGTGTGTATATTTATATGGGTCTGTAAGAAACAAATGGATTACACTAAGGGTGATTGAAGAGAGAAATAGAAGGGTTCCTTAAAGAGAATCTAATGAAGGAACTATTAAGAGAGGTGAAATACCCAAGGAAAAAATTAGTTGAAAGTTCTTACCTCCTGTAGGCCTCAGGTGACAGGGCAAAGGAACAGTGTTACTGGAACTTGGAGATACCTTTAGGTGTACATGAGAATGGACTATGTCCTTTTAGATGTGCCTAGAACAATTCTGTGACAGTTATATAATCTACTGTCAATTTGAGAAGAGGTGGAATCTAACCAAGAGGCCTCTGTGTGGGCATGGCCTTCTCCTGAGGATTCTGAGAACCCTGGTCTTTTTCCCTGGAGGTGGGACACACTCTTTGCTTCCTCTTCTTGCTGACAAGCTACATGGAGCTATGCTGATGGAGCCAGAGCCCTGGAGCTGAAAGAGCCATGTGGAGACCCATGCCAGCACTGAGATGCTTCCACAGCCACTGGATCCACAAGACTTTCCACCCACTGGCCTGTGATCTGCCTGCATTTGGCATCATTGCATGTGTTCTGTGAATGTGAAGAGGAATTTGTAGACTGGCATTGGACATATGAGCTAATATCAGACTTATGGACTGGGATATTTTCTCAATATACAATTGCTCTTTTATATAAGGATCTTTTAAAAAATCATTTTATTGGGGGCTCTTACCGCTTTTATCACAATCCATACATACGTCCATTGTGTCAAACACATCTGTATATATGCCATCATCGTTTTCAAAATATTTTCTTTCTACTTGAGCCCTTGTTATCAGCTCAATCCCCCACCTGCCACTCCCCCACACCTTGCCCTTACCTTCCTGATATCGTTACTCTCATTATTGGTGCTGAGGGGTTTATCTGTCCTGGATTTCCTGTGTTGCAAGCTCTTATCTGTACCTGTGTATATGCTCTGTTCTAGTCAGATTTGTAAGGTAGAATTGGGGTTATAGTTGGGGGTAGGAAACATTAAAGAACTAGAGGACAGTTGTATATTTCATCAGTGCTACATTGCACCCTGACTGGCTTTTTTCTTCCTTGTGACCCTTTGGAAAGGGAATGTCCAGTTGTCTATAGACAGGTTTTGAGTATTCACTCTGGGCTCCCCCTCATTCATATTGATATGATTTTTTTGTTCTGTCTTTGATGCCTGATACCTGATCCAATAAACTCCTCATGATCACACAGGCTGGTGTGCTTCGTCCATGTGGGCTTTGTTGCTTCTCAGCTAGATGGCTGCTTGTTTATCTTCAAGCCTTTAAGACCCCAGACAAAGTTCTTTCTTATACACATATGAATGTCTATGAATTTGTTTCTCTATTCTACCCGGATCAACACACATTCATTCTTAAAAATTTATGGGATTTGCAAGTCTAATCAGCTTGCTTCTCCTGGGCTTCCTTGCCCCTGAACACTTAAGCTATTTATACGTTTTATCTGCTAGTTTGGTTTTCACTCACCCATGTGATTTTTGCCTTCTAGGTTTCTGTGACACTTGTAATCAGCTGTCATTTCCGGTTCTCTTTGTCTTTTAGGTCTGAGTGTCACATTTGTGTCCTGAATGTTAGTGACAGTAACGAGGAAACTCAAACCAGATACACTGCTATTGAGTCACTTCTAGCTCATAGTCATTCTCATGGCTATGGATTAGCATATAAGAGCAGAGTAGAATCATCCTTGTGGGCTTACTAGGCTGTGATTCTTTATGGGAGAAGAAAGTCTTTCTCTTAAGAAGCAGCTGGTGTGTTGGAACTACTGACCTGGTAGTTAGCAGCCCAACACGTAACCACTATGTCACCAGAGTTCCTGCCTAAGGTGGTAGGTAGGGAGGAGATAATGTGAATCTTCAATTCACCACATATTTACTAGGAGCTCGTGATCCAGTGAATCTTAACTTTTCTCCATATAGTGACTCCTGGCTCATCTACCCAAACAATGAATCTTCAATCCTGACAAAACTGCATATAGATTCAAGCAAAATTTTACATATACTTTTTTGGGGGAATACATCTTCTCAAAATCTCCTTTTAGGCTTTTAAAATATGAACTTTGCTTATGAAGATATGTCTAAAATGTGTTTTATTATATTTGTGCTAGTATGTCTTTGACCAACATTACTTATGGTTAACTCCTTGATTTTGTGTGTTTGGCTTTTAGTCATATAAAAACTACCTTTTCTATTTTTATTCAAGTACTGTGAATCTCAGCCATTATAATCTGGCTGGTGAGATAATTTGAAATGAAAGTAGGGGAAAATTCTTAGAATAAACTCTGGCTAACTAATTGTAGCTCACCTCACTACAAACCTGCGATTAGATAGCAGATATCAATAGTCCTCAGCTGTTTCTCTGTGGCTGTAACAGATGCTGCTGTGATTTCATCGAACCCTGACCTTTTTTACTTTGAAACCAGCCAATCATGCCCTGGTGTTTAGCCCTTTCCATCCTATTTTTCAATTGGAATTGACAGTAAAGACACACATTTGCCTGTACAATGGGAACAAGGGTAACTAATGCTGCGTTATCACCTTGAAATTTTCACATTGTATTGGGCCATCTTGACCTTAAAACTCCTTTTGGATGATCCTTCTGGTGAACCATCTTGACCTACTCTACCTACATAAGTCACTGAAGTGGATCCTAGCTTGGCCTGTCTTATACTATGAGGTTGTGTGATCTTGAGGCAGTAACCTTTAGGAAGCAGACTGTCCCACTATTTTCCCATGGAATGGTCGATGGGTGCAATTTGCAGACTTTTCTTTAGCTGCAGAGTGCTTAACCACTGACCCCCCAGGACTTCTTCCACATCAAGTTGAAAGATGGCAATGTGGCTGGCTGTTGGGTGTCCCTGAGTCAGTTCCCATGCAAAGCGACTCCATGCACAGCAGAGCAAAACACTGCCAGGTCCTGTGCCATCTCATAATGGCTCTTAAGTTTGAGCTCATTGTTGAAGCCACTGTGTCCATTCATCCCATCAAGGGTCTTCCTGTTATTCACTGCCCCTCTGCCAACCATGCTGTTCTTCTCAAGGGACTGGTCTCTCCTGATAACAGGCCCACAGTACATGAGATGAATTTTTGCCATCCTTGCCTCTAAGGAGCATTCTGGCTGTACTTCTTCAAAGATAAATTTATTCTTTTGACAGTTCATGTTACTTTCAATATTCTTTACCAGCAATGCATTTCTTTGATGCAATTTAAAAGTCTGAAAGGTTCTTTTAAAAGCTAAACAAAAAATCCTTTGGTGGAAAATCCAGCTTGATTTGGTTTATGCAGCAAAGGAGATATATTGGAGGAATGGAGGTAGTTCACATGTTGAGGGAAATTGCTTCTGGAACCAGAGGGATTTTAGAGAACTCAAGGACTAGAATCTCGGTCTGCCAGCCTTTTCTCACACTCCATTTTGCTTTAGTTTATTCTCTCTCACTGGCTTGCTCTCTTGTTTAGGCATCATTCTTTTTTCTTGCCGACAGACATTCCTCATTCTGTGAAGAATGTGCGTGCCAGCTACTTCTACAGATATGTGCTATGATTCTAAAACCAAATTGATAAAACATTCTTCTCTCAGAACTTCTCAGTGTGAAAATCTCAGGGAAATTCTGATTAGAACTGTCATATGCTCAGGCTTTGGGTTGGTAACTGTTGCCAGGAGGGTACGATTCTGTGACTGGCCACCTGTAGAAAGAAGAGTAGACTGCTTCCAGGAGAGAAGTATCCCTGAGGTAATGGGAGCTGTATGTAACGTGTACTGTTGTGTCTACTGTACACATCAAAGTGCTACCTGTGGTTATTTCAATACGATGGAATTAGGAGTAAAGTTTAAGGAGCCCTGTGGTGTAGTGGTTTCAAGTTGGAATGAGATTAACATGTTTAGCAGTTTGAATCCACAAGCAGCTCTGAGGGAGAAAGTCTGGGCTCTCTGGCCTGTAAACAGTTAAAAATCTTGAAAATCCACTGGGGGAGGGAAGAGGGAGATGGGTAACTGTGAGTCATCATTGACTGGATGACAGTGAGTTTGTTTGTTTGTTTATATATATTTGTAGTAAAAAAATTATAGTGAGCATATTTTGCTAATTTAAAAAAGTTAATTCCAATATGAAACAACCCCTCCTACACACACAATTATTAAATAAATATATAGCAAAGAAGATTTTGGGGGTACATACTAGCCTTGTTTAAATATTTACTTGCTACCCCACATGCTCAGAACATGCTCAGCATGTCCCATGCCGAAAGAGCGGAGAAAAAATTCAAGTCAAGTTCCTATATTAAAGAATTATATATGATAAAATATTCAATGACACAGGAGTTATTAACAGAAAATGGAAGGAATACACTGAACTTCTATCCCCAAAACAGTTGGTCAATATTCAGCCATTTCAAGTGGCAGCACGTAATCAAGGACTGATGACACTGAAGAAAGAAGGCCACACTACCCTGAAGGCATTGGGGAAAAATAGGCTCCACGAATTGATGGAATACCAAAAGTTGGAACATTTTGATAAATGGATCCAATTCTGGAAGCATTCACCAATATATGTTCAGATATTTGAAGACAGTTTTCTGATCTACTGATTAAAGAGATCCATATTTGTGCCCATTCCAAAGAAAGGAGATCCAATAGAAGGGGACATTATCAAATAATATAAAAAATCACACATAAGCAGAATGTTGTTGAAGATAATTTTTAAAAGTAGTTTCAGCAGTTCATTTACAAGTAACTGCCAGAAATTCACACCAAATTCAGAAGAGGCCATGGAATGAGGGTAGCGTGCTGAGGTCAGATTAATCTTAAATGAAAGAGGAAGATGTTTATTTTTTACTGACAATGAAAAGTCATTTGACTGTGTGGATCATAACAAATTGTGGATAACATTGAGAAGAGCGGGATTCCAGAACATTAACTGTTCTCGTGCAGAACTTGTATAGCTTTTATCAGGAGATAATCCTTTGAACAGAGCAAAGGAATACTGTGTGACTTGAAATCAGGAAAGGGGTGCCTCAGAGTTCTATCTTTTCACCACACAGATGCAATCTCCATGCTGAACAAATAATTTGAGAAGGTGGATTATATGAAGAACGAAGCACCAAGATTAGAAGACTCAATAATAACCTGCAATATGCAGGTGACACAACCTTACTTGCTGAAAATTAAGAGGACTTTTTGTATTTCCTAATGAAGATTAACATAATAATAATAATGAAAAACTGCAGCATTCAGCATGTAAACCTCAACATAAAGAAAACAAAAAGCCCTCACACCCGAGTCAATGAACAACACGTTTGAAGTTGCCAACCATTTTATTTTACCCAGACCCATGATCAACACGCATGGAAACAGCAGTCAGGATACCAAATGATGGGTAAATCTGTACCAGACCTCCTTAGCGTGTTGAAGTACACTGATGTGGAAGTTAGACATTGAATATGGAATAAGAAAGACCCAAGAATCTTTGCATTTGAATCGTGACTGGAGAAGAATGTTAAACGCACCAAGGTCTTCTCAAAGGACAAACAAACCTGTCTTGGAAGAAGTACGGTGAGAATGCTTCTTAGAGGCAAGGATGGCAAGACTTGTCAGGAGAGACGAGTTGCTGAAGAAGGACATCGTGCTTGGTAGAGGAGGGGCATCAACAATGGAGGTCCTCGCGGAGATGGATTGACACAGTGGCTGCAGCAATGGGCTCGGGCATAGGATCCATGGTGAGGAGAATGGTGAGGATGGGGCTGGACCAGGCTGTGTTTCCTTCTGTTGTGCGTAGGTAGCCATGGGTTGGAATCAACTCGATGACACCCAACTGCAACTAATCCATGGTATTTTCTTTTTTCCCCCAACAGTTTTATTGGCATATAATTCACATATCATACAATTCAACAGTTCAATCACATCAAGAAGAATTGTACAGTCATTACCACAGTGAATTTTGGAACATTTTCTTCATTCTTGTACTCATTGTTATTGGCTCCTCATTTCCCTGCAACCTCCCTGCCATACTCCAAAGGAACCATTTGTCCAGTTACTGTCTCAATAGATTCACTTAGCCTGGATTTCATATGCAGAAAAACATTTAAAAAATGACAAGAACTAACAACAACAATAAAGTAAAACTGATAAAAATCTCAATTGAAAAGGAAGCAGGAAATATTAAAAAGTAGAACAAAATTAAATGGATCATTAGGGAGATCAAATGTTAGGGTGCTAAATTTTAACTGCATCTGCAGCAATCTACTTTCCAATGAGTTCTGGAAAGGCTATTCACATCCCTGGTCCATAGTAAGAGGGATTCACCAGGGACTTAATCTATGTGTATTTCCCCCTCCTTTTTTTTTTTCAAACTGAAACAGTTTTAACATGGGTCAAAGGGAAATCAGATGATGAGATATTATGCTTTGACCTAAATATGTCTGCCATGATCTACTTTATAATGCTCTCTGACTGATAACAGGCCTATTCACATGCATCAACTATGATTGAAGGTATTCACTGGGGGCTTAATCCATTTTTGCACCCTACAAATAGATTTTGGGCTTCCATAGTCACCCATTGTCTTCTGCAAACCAGGTGTTCATAATTTAAACTCTGATGCCATTCCCTTCTTTAGATTTGGATTATATTATTTACAATCCTTGGATCATACAGGCTGATGTGCTTCATCCACGTGGAGTAAATTGATGCCCCACTTCGATACCTTGTTTGAAAACTAACCTTTAAGCCCCAGCTGTCAAGTCATGGTATTTTCAATCACCTCCCATGCCTATGAGAACTGGACAGGGAATAATAAAGACAGAAGAATTGATGCCTTTGACTTTTGGTGTTGGCGAACATATTGAATATACCATTACTGTGAGGAGCCATGCTGGTGTAATGGTTACACATTGGGCTGCTAACTTCAAGCCAGCAGCTTGAAACCACAAGCCACTCCTCTGGAGAAAGATGAGATTTTCTATTCTTATAAAGTTCCAGTCTCAGAAACCCAGTGGGGCAGTTCTATCCTGTCTTAGAGGGCCACCATGAGTCAGAATCAACTCAGTGTTGGTGAACTGTGGGTTTGGCTAGGAGAATACATAAATCTGTCAGAATTTTCTGTCGAAGTGAGGATGGTGAGTGTGTTAGTCCTGTTGACTAGAGAAACAAATCCAGAGGCACTCGTGTGTATATCAAAGAGTAATTGTAAACATCCCAGCCCAGTCCAGATCAAGTCCATAAGTCTGATATTAGCTCATATGTCTGATACCAGTCTATCAATTCCTCTTCAGACTCATGCAACACATGCAATGATGCAGAATGCAGGAAGATCACAGACCGGTGGATGGAAAGTCCTTGGGATCCAGTGGTGGTAGATACATCTCCTGGGCTCTGGATGCCATCAGCACGGCTCCATGTGTCTTGTCAACAGGAAGGTGAAACAGAGAGAGTGTGGTCCTCTTCTCAGGAAAAAAAAATAGTAAGTTCCCAGAATCCTCCTGTTGGGTGTTATCTTGTGACCTGATTGACAGGGTAGCCTCCACTCCATTCACTCAAGTTGACAGGAGATTATGTAATTGCCACAGTGAGACTTTGTCTGATGTATTTTGGACATATTATTACAAGAGATCAGAACTGAAAAAAACATCAAGCTTGGTAAAGTAGAAGGTCAGTGAAAATGAGAAATATCCTCAGTGAGCTGGATTGGCACAGTGGAACAATGAGCTCAAACATATTGACTATTGTGAGCATGTGCAGGACCTAGCCATGCTTTGTTCTATTGTACATAAGGTCACTATGAGTAAGAAGTGACTCAAAAGTAACTCACACTCTGTAGAAATCGATTTGTATACCCCCTAAACTATACATGATATCATCCCTGAGAAAGAGATTTAGTGGATATAATGGCAGTGGGGGGTGGGGAGGAGGGAGGTCGGAGAACATCCTGCCAGGTCAGTTCCAACTCATATCGATGCTGGAGGACAAAGTAAAACTGCCCATGTGGATTTTCAAGATTGCAAATCTTTAAAGGAGTAGAAAAACCTCATTTGAATGGCTGTTAGTTTCAAATTGCTGAACTTAGAATTAGCAGCTCAAGTTGATACCCATTACCCCCACCAGGGTTCCTTGATTTAGTGGCTGGATGCTAGAATAAAGATGGGTAAGCATAAAAAGAATTTTGAAAACTAAAATTTTCTAAGGATGTAGTATATTGCCTTAAGAAATGTTAAGTTCTCACATAGGTTCAACTAGAGGCCAGGTGATCACTTGGAGAAGGTAGTGTCATGATGATTAAAACACCAAAAGACTGTTTGAACCCACATAACTTGAAGGCAACCCTGCAATTGTGTAATTTTCTAAAGTTTATAGCACTGTATCAGTATTTGTATATCAAGTGTAACAAATACACCACACTAATGCAAAGTGTCAATTATAGGGAGAACCTGGCACAGAAAGAAGAGGGTGCCTATAGGGGCACATTTCCAAATGATCATCAGTCATGGGTGGAATGGTACTTGGACTCAATGATCTTTATGTGGGAAAAGGCTGCCTCACATAAATAAATAGAGCCAAATAATGCAGTCAGGGAGGTAGCACGTTTTCTCATGTTTGGATACTTCTGCGAGTCAGTTCCAGAACTGTTCATGGGCTCTGGACTTCAGCTGAATGTCGGCTTGTAGTGTCAAAATCTCCCATTCCTTATGAAAGTGATACGTTTTTGTCTACTTACTTGGTCCAGCTCCCCCACTCCTTTTAATACCCTTTTTTATGTTTAAGAGAAAAAACAAAAACCAAGGTCTAAAAATTGGCGATAGCTTGGCTTGTCAGTTTTGCGCAGTTGTTTGTGCATGCGTTTGACACCTAAGATTGCATCTGATTGGCTGTGCTGTATATCAGTTAAATGACGGGATTGATGATAGGCTTACGTCTATTTTTTTAATGCCACGCGATCTACCCACACTACATTTGCGATTGACTAGTAGTTCGCGATCTGAGACCCCTGGTGTAAAGGATGATGAGCTGGTGGGCCCTATAGAATGTCCATTTAATTTACCTGCGACATTTGCAGAATTTCCATGGATTTTGGAGAATGACTGTAGACTCCCACAAACTCAGCTAAGTAGTACCCCTGATTTCACTAACTATCTCATGAGGTATCTTTTCTAGAGAGATTAACTTGACATCAGAACATGGCTATTGATTTGAAAAATTTCATCTAAATCATAATATCAAATTGTTAATATTCACAAGAAAGTGCTATTTGCAGGTTTCTCTCAAAGATGTTTCTGCCTAACGCCTTCTGTCATAATGCTACAGTCTCAAGATACCTAGACTTTCTTGAAATTTTGCACAACCTTGCTTTGATCCATTACATGGATGACATTATGCTGAGAAGGTTAGATTTGCAAGAGGTAGCTAGCACATTGGAGACCCTGTGGCAAGCGCTTGTGGAAAAACCATCACTCGAACCTCCAAGTGTTCAGAAGGAACCTTTGCCAATTCCAATGCCTTTGGATACAGTTTTTGATGTGCTCCTGACCCCTAATGGGGACATGATACCAGGCTCAGAGATATGTGTCTATGTAAGTAGAAATGACTCATCACCATCATGTCAGACCCCCTAGATTACAAATTCAGAGAAGCCCAGCTCCCAACAGTACATTGTAAAAGGGAAGTGGTACATCTAGGAGCGAGTATTAGCAGGATTCTATAGCATGAACAAGCTTCATGAGCTGGTATCACCAACTCCCGTGACAGCAATCACTATTGTATCAGTGCCCTTCCCTCAGCTCTAATTCATAGTTCTGTATGACCAACTGAAGGGTAAGGAAAAAGTACAAGCTTAATTTGTGGATTGGCCATCTTGGTATGGGATCTTGTTTCCTGGTTCCTTGGTATCTCCATGTGGCTTGTCATCAACAACCCCACATCTCTGCTTCTCCTGATTGCTTACTTTTTATGTCTCAAAAGAGATTGATTTAAGACATACCTTGTACTGATCATTTCTAATTAACATAAAACAGACAATCAATCCATTTCCAAGTTGTATTATGACCACAGACACAGAAGGTAGGATTTACAACACATGGTTTTTGAGAGATGCAATTCAATCCATAACACTCAATCACGGATGATCCTCAAATGTAATCAAAAAGAAAAAAATCCCTTCCAAGGGCAAAGTTTTGGGTAGTGCACATGGTTATCTACTTTGTATAGAAAGAGAAGTGACCAGAAATTTGAAAATATATGGTCAAGAGGATATTAAAAGATAGTGGATAAGGCATTAAAATAGTAACAATATTAATATTTTAGGGGAAAGTTTATACAGAAAATCAGGGCCTCATTTAGAAATTTTTTCAAAACTTGTTCAGTGAAAACAGTTACATTTTTTCATAATATGTTAACATTTTTTTTTCTTTTTTAAAAACATTTTATTAGGGGCTCATACAACTCTTATCATAATCCATACATCCATCCATTGTGTAAAGAACATCTATACAAAGTTTCTTACCTCACCACCATCAAGTATGACCATGTACAACAACCATGTACACCACCATCAGAATGACCATGTACAACTATCCCTGAGAGTTGCTTTTCTGAGACTATAACTTTTCTTTTTTTTTTTTTAATTTTAACAATTTATTAGGGGCTCATACAATTCTCATCACAGTTCATACATATACATACATCAGTTGTATAAAGCACATCTGTACAGTCTTTGCCCTAATCATTTTTTTTCTCCTCTTTTCATTTTTTACATTTTATTAGGGACTCATACAACTCTTATCACCATCCATACATATACATACATCAATTGTATAAAGCACATCCATACATTCCCTGCCCCAATCATTCTCAAGGCATTTGCTCTCCACTTAAGCCCCTTGCATCAGGTCCTCTTTTTTTTCCCCTCCCTCCCCTTTCCCCCCTCCCTCATGTGCCCTTGGTAATTTATACCTCGTTATTTTGTCATATCTTGCCCTAGCCGGAGTCTCCCTTCCCCCCTTCTCTGCTGTCCCTCTCCCAGGGAAGAGGTCACATGTGGATCCTTGTAATCAGTTCCCCCTTTCCAACCCACTCACCCTCCACTCTCCCAGCATCGTCCCTCACACCCTTGGTCCTGAAGGTATCATCCACCCTGGATTCCCTGTACCTCCAGCCCTCATATGTACCAGTGTACATCCTCTGTCCTATCCAGGCCTGCAAGGTAGAATTCGGATCATGGTAGTTGGGGGGAGGAAGCATCCAGGATCTGGGGGAAAGCTGTGTTCTTCATCGGTACTACCTCGCACCCTAATTAACCCATCTCCTCTCCTAAACGCCTCTATGAGGGGATCTCCATTGGCCGACACTTGGGCCTTGGGTCTCCACTCTGCACTTCCCCCTTCATTTAATATGGTATATATATATACATATACACATATATACACATACATACACACACTTATATCGTTGTGTTTTTTTTTTGCATGATGCCTTCTACCTGGTCCCTTGGCACCTCGTGATCGCACTGGCCGGTGTGCTTCTTCCATGTGGGCTTTTTTGCTTCTGAGCTAGATGGCCGCTTGTTCACCTTCAAGCCTTTAAGACCCCAGACACTATCTCTTTTGATAGCCGGGCACCATCAGCTTTCTTCACCACATTTGCTTATGCACCCATTTGTCTTCAGCGATCCTATCATGGAGGTGTGCAGTCAATGATATGATTTTTTGTTCTTTGATGCCTGGAAACTGATCCCTTTGGGACCACTCGATCACACAGGCTGGTGTGTTCTTCCATGTGGACTTTGTTGCTTCTGAGCTAGATGGCCGCTTGTTTATCTTCAAGCCTTTAAGACCCCAGTCACTATCTCTTTTGATAGCCAGGCACCATCAGCTTTCTTCACCACATTTGCTTATGCACCCATTTGTCTTCAGCGATCCTATCATGGAGGTGTGCTGTCAATGATATGATTTTTTGTTCTTTGATGCCTGGAAACTGATCCCTTTGGGACCACTCGATCACACAGGCTGGTGTGTTCTTCCATGTGGACTTTGTTGCTTCTGAGCTAGATGGCCGCTTGTTTATCTTCAAGCCTTTAAGACCCAGTCACTATCTCTTTTGATAGCCGGGCACCATCAGCTTTCTTCACCACATTTACTTGTTCACCCACTTTGGCTCCAGCCGTTGTGTCGGGAGAGTGAGCATCATAGAGTTCCAATTTAATAAAAGAAGGTATTCATGCATTGAGGGAGTGTTTGAGTAGAGGCCCAAGGTCCTTCCGCCACCTTAATACTTGACCTATAAATATAGACACATAGATCTATTTCCCCATCCTCCTATATATATTTGCATGTACATGTCTTTGTCTAGACCTCCACGAATGCCCTTTGACTCCTAGCTCTTTCCTCCATCTCCCTTGACTTTCCTCCTGCCCTACTAACCATGCTTCATCACCACCTGGGCTAGAGTATACCTCTTCTCTAAGCAACCTTACCCTTGATCATTTCCCACCAGGCCTGCCACTCCCCCTTCTCTACCATTTGGGGTCCCATGTTTTTCCCTTGTCCCTGGGTTTGTTAACACCACTTCCTTACCCCCCCTACCCCCCCACCCCAAGTCCCCCCGGAACTGTCGGTCCCGTTGTTTTTCCTCCAGATAGGATTGTTTTATTTCTAGTACTCTAGTTTCCCTTCTCTCTCATCTCTACTTTAAAGTAAATATTGACCTTTTGATCTTGGACAGATGAATTTTTAATAGAGCATCATTCTTATCCTTTATTTTGCCTGCCATTCAGCTATTTTGCTAATGGAGATCATTTTAGTTTAACATTTAGAGAGCATCTTAGGGGAATAGTTTCAAAGAGTCCTCTGGTAGTTAGTAGTCCAGCTATTCCAGCTATTCTTTTAAAAGAATTTTAATTATCTTCTACATTTTCCTCCCATTATATCCATAGCATTTACTGTGATCCTGATAAGAATGGTGAGTGGTAGGAGACACCATCTATGACTTATGGTTCTAGAGTATATGAAGACATGATTTCAGTGGGTTATAGTTTCTTTAGATTTGTTCCTTTTCTGAAATTTTGCTTCCCTTCTTACTTTTTTTGCTCCTGACAACTAGAGATCAATATTTGTATATTAAGTAGCTGTTCAAAAACTTTTAAGAATCCAGACATTACTCAGGGTACCAGGGGATAGAGCATGAGCTGTGTGAACTATTTCATATCAATTGACTGAGTTTTGGAACAAAGTATTTTTGAGTAGAGATATATAGATAAATATATGGGTGAGAGAATGATGAATGAAGATTTTTATATCAAATAGCTCTATATCTGTCATAGCACATCCACTTTAATCAGGCACTACACAATCACGTAGACAAATCGCCAGTCAGTTAACCGTAGCCCACCTGTCACTGGGCATTCTAGTGTTGGTACAGTGGGCTTTATAAGAGAGGCTTCAGTGGCAGGAATATTCTCATGACCCTTCACCCACTGAGTATGGACTCACATTTACTAAGGCTGTTCTAGGTACTGCTGTGCTGCCTACCGAATGCTCCAACTACTAGCCACGAAGATTAATCCTCATTCTTGAATATGCCATAATTCTTTGAAGGTGACCAGCTAACAGCTGGTAGCAAGGTGATGAGGCTGGTTCCTTAGAAAGGTTAGTGATTTTTCCTGTCAGTGATGGACAAATATTTCTTTCTTTTTTTTAAACATTTTATTAGGGGCTCATACAACTCTTATCACAATCCATGTATATACATACATCAATTGTATAAAGCACATCTGTACATTCTTTGCCCTAATCATTTTCTTTTTTTACATTTTATTAGGGGCTCATACAACTCTTATCACAATCCACACATATACATACATCAATTGTATAAAGCACATCCGTACATTCTTTGCCCTAATCACTCTCAAAGCATTTGCTCTCCACTTAAGCCCTCTGCATCAGGTCCTCTTTTTTTCCCCTCCCTCCACGCTCCCCCCGGACAAATATTTCTTATGTGTGTTTGCCTTTCCTTCCCCTGGGACCTTAGACTGTTCCACTATATAATGGCTTAGACAGTGTTTGACCCCGTGTAATCCGTGTAGAACAGAGGAAATATTGACATCCACTGCTGTGTAATATGTCACAGTACCCCAAATATGCCAGCCTGATCGAGTATTGGAGCAGCTTGCTGAAGGCATGGTTGAGTTGTCAGTTTGAAACATACTCCGTTTGGATGGAGCATCATTTTTCAGGATGCATATATGCATTCAATCAAAGGCATAATATGATCAAAGCCTCGGTGTCATCAGTAGGAAGACTACAGGGAGCTGGAAATGAAGAAACCAAAAGGTGGCAAGACATGTATTCTGGTTCGTCTTCACTCCCTCGTGCAGCGGTTCTCAACCTGTTGGTAGCAACCCCTTTGGGGGCTGAATAACCCTTTCACAGGGATCACGTAAGACCATCAGAAAACACATGATTTATATTATGATTCATAATACTAGCAAAATGACAGTTATGAAGTATCAATGAAAATAATTTTATGGTTGGGGGTCACCACAACATGAGGAACTGTATGAAAAGGTCATGGCATGAGGCACGAGGAAGGTTGAGAACCACTGCTCTAGTGGATTGACAGGAGCCCCTGGGCCTGATCCCTTCCTTGGCCCAATCTCTCACTTGTCCTCTTCCTTTCACAGATGTTGATCCCTGATAACCTTCTCAAACACCAGACTGTTTCATACTCTGCTTCTGGAGAACTCAAACTGTGAGACACAGACTTATTTAAGCACTTAAATTGTTTTCTTGGGAGGTACACCTCTTTGTTATTTTCTTGTTTAATCATAATTATGGTTGTTAATTGCTCTCAAGTCACATCTGACCCACAGTAATCCCATGAGTGCAGAGTAGAATTGCATCCCATAGGGTTTTCAAGGTGGCTGTATTTTGGAAGCAAATTGCGAGTCCTTTCTTCCAAGGCCCTTTAAAACTAATTAAATAAATACCTGGTCCTTAGAATTATCAGCATCCAAATTAGTGACTTTTCTAATGAATACATGATCCTTCTAAGTAACTTCCTTTCAGTTCATACCACAATGAAATCTCAGAGGAGTGTGGGAATAATGAAATATATTTCAGTGATGTTTAGTGTTGATAAAAATACCAAATTATTATTAATTACATTTAATATGATACTCACAAATGGCTGATAATGTTCTATGTAGACAACTTTCCCCTCAGTACTCACAATATCCATAAACAAAATATTTTTCTAGTTAATGTATTAATTCACCCATTCATTCAATAAATGTGGAGAGCCTACTGTGAGCTGTATAGTTCATTACAAAATATGGCCCTTTTGACTATCCTCTCATTTGCTGTAATCTGTTTTGGGATGTGTTTTAGATTCTATCATCTGTACTTGGTTATAATCCCATGCTTGAGAGAATTCTGTATTACAGGATTAGGGTGGGATGTCTTTGTTGTTGTTAGTTGCCATCTAGTCTGCTTGAACCCATGCCAAAAGTGTGCAGAACAGAAAACATACTGCCAGATGCTGCTTCAGCCTCACATCTGTTCTTATGCTTGAGCCCATTGATGCAGCCATTGTGTCAGTCCATCTTCTTGAGGACCTTTGTGTTAGACAGGGTTCTCTAGAGAAACAAAACCAGAATTCTAATACACACACACACACACACACACACGCAGATAGATAGAGAGATGTATAACATAAGAAATGAACAGTTAATTAGATTATAAAGTAGTACAAATGGCTCAGTGCAACTCACTCCCGTGAGACAGTTGTGAGACACTGGCAGTCCTTCAAGTCTTGAGGGCTGCCGGGTAGTCCCCTGTAGAGCAATTCAGGCTCTCTGGGCACAGGCAGCAACCAGCAAGGCAGGTCACCAAAAGTCAGCCAGATGGCAGGGTCCGACAGTCCCCAGCTCAAGAGATGTAAATTCCAATAGTGTGGCGAAGCAGGTCTTGAAAGAACTTCCGATTACAGTGATACAGCAATGGGTTAGGTGTCCCACAGGTAGTGTAGCTTGCAAAATGAGGCCCAGAACAAGCAAGGCAGCTGCACACTGGTCCGATGATCAAAGAAAAAAAAAAGATAAGAAAGGCGAGGCTTGCCAAGCCATTTATTTATCTCTCCGCCCTTCAATTAATCCCACTTGAGTTTATTGACCAGGTTGGCACAACAAACGAATTCCCTCAGCCTTCCTCTTTTTCACTGTTCTTCTATTTTTCTAAGCATGACATCCTTCTCCAGGGACTGATCTCTCCTGACAATCTGTCCAAAGTATGTAAGATAAAGTCTCACTATCCTTGCCTCTAAGGAGCGCTCTGTCCATATGTCTTCTAGGACAAGTCAGTTTGTCCTTTTAGCAGTCCATGGTATTTCAGAATTCTTCTCCAGAGCCACAGTTCAAATACATTGATTCCTCTTCAGCCTTCCTTATTCGTGAACCAAACCATGGTGTTTTCCATGATCTCTTATGAATGTGCAAGTTGGCAATCGATTAAGGATGTATCTTCAGATTCCACAAGAGGGTGAGGAGCACTGCTTGTTTAGTGGTTAGACCTTGGGCTGCTAATGGCAAGATCAGCAGTTTGAAACCACCAGCCACTCCTTGAGAGAATGTTGATACTTTCTATGCCCATAAAGTGTTAAATTCTGGGAAACCCACAGGGACAGTTGAACCCTGTCCTATAAAATAGTCCTGCTTGTATTCCTGAGGGTGTATAGTAAGAATGTTAAAAGTGTGGTCTTTGCTTATCATTCATGAATTCAGGTAGTGACTTTGCTTTTCAGTTGCTTTGTGACCTTCAACTGGTTATTTAATCTTTTTAGGCGTCATCTGTACAACAGTGATGTTAACAGTAGTATTGAATACATAGACTTATGGAGGCTCTCTGGTATGTACATGCTGGCCAGTATCATTATTATTAAGAAAAACCAACAAGCCATCTTTATAAGAGGCAAGTGTAAGCCAACATAGAGAAGTCTTATCTGTATGTACACTCATGCTTACTGTATGAGTAAAAACATGTTTTCTTTGGTGACAGGGAAGACAATAGTCCACAAAAGGAAGAGGAGAAAGAAAGAAAGAAAGAAAGAAAGAAAGAAAGAAAGAAAGAAAGAAAGAAAGAAAGAAAAGCAAGGGCCTGGTTCTTGATCATATTAAACATCTTCTCAGTATCGGGATAAATGCAGGACAAAGTGGGCAGGCAAGAAACATCACCATAAGGAAATCCTGACACTGAGATAAACTTTTATGCAAGCTAGAAGCCACGAACAAATGTTCTCTTCCAGGATGAAGCAATGAGTTAGCCTTTCTAGTACTTGCTTGTTGGAAGCAAGCTGTGACTGTCCTTGAGAATATGTGGGTATAAAATAAAGGGAGGCCCTGGGAATCATTTTCTTTCATCTCCTTTGCACAAATGCATTTCTCCCTATCCTCACTGGCACCATTTTCCTCCTAACCATAGCTCTTGGCTCGTTATATTTTAAGACCATTAACCTTTCAAGTAATTTTATGGCATCTACTTACTTAATTCTTTTAAGAATTATAACCCATAACTTTGTCAAGTTTCCTCCTTTGTAGAGAGCAGGAATCTAATTCAATATGTAGAACAGTTACTTTTTTGACCCAACAACTGTACATCACTGCTACAGTCAGGACCCTGCTAACATGATTCATTTTTTGATATATAGAGTAGTTCCATAAGACTTGGCTACTTCGGGGCCTTGCCTCTGTGGTGATTAAAAGAGTTATACTAAACTCAAGCCAAGAAATGCTTATTAAATGTGAAGATTGTTTAGGATTTATTTTTAATGATAAAGTGAAATAGTTTCTGGAAATACAAAATGGATTGGAACTCACTCCATGATCAGACTTTTATCCACAAAATGTTAATAGAGTGAGAAAAATGAAAGGCTACTTGCAAAACAGAAAATCTTGGCCTTAAAATCAGATAGCACCGTGGGAGCCTGAGTCTATTTATGTTCCTGGTGACAGGGTGGAAGATATTCTGACAACTCTGTATGCATATAGTTGTCTTTTGTATTGTTAATTAATTTCTAGAATTTTGTTTCAGGGTTAACTTCTTTTTTCATCAGAGAATAACTTGAGGCTCCTGATGCTTATTGTCATTATTAGTTGGCTCTATTATAAAACATTTAAATGTACCTTAAAATGTGAAGTTTCTAAAAAAAAGTTATAAAATGAAAACAGTTCACATGAATCTGATGGAACTCCAAAGAGCTTCAGGAATTTAACTGGCTTCCACTAGATGGCAAGCATTCTCTTTCAATTTCTTAGCAACATTACACTAAGTAAGAAATTGCTGCTATTTCAAACCCACATCTTTGCAGAAGACAGCTGCACTTGTATCAAAAAATGATAAGGACATTGATTCACAAATTCAGCCAAAATTAGAACCAAGTAATTCAAACTGAAACTACAAATATATTATGTTTAAAAGTTCTATTTGGAGATTCTATATTTGTTCATTCATTTGACAAATGTTAACCAAATGCCTCATACATATTTTTAATGTTTATTTCATTTCATTTGTTCTTCCTCAACAATGAGATTATGTAGTTCTATTTCATAGGCTGGGAAATTAAGGCTTAGAGAAATTACAGAATTTGTTAATCTAGAATATATAGGACATAGATGGAGATAGTTTGTCCCAGAACCCACTATATCTTGCTATCCAGAAATAAGATCTACTACACCAATGTGGTTAGCATGGTATTTGGTAATTGTAGTGCTCAACAATTGTTATTATTATTTTCTCTGTTGTATATATCACATGGTTAAACATTCTGGCATAACTGTTATAAAATATTTTATAAAATGTTTCTTTTATAAAGAAATAAAAGTATTTGAAAAGCACACAATATTAGAGCAAATAATGTCTGAACAGTCTGGTCTATATAAGCAATAAAATGATTTTTTTAAAAGAATGAAAAAAAAATTAAACTTAAGAATTCCTTAAAAAAAAAATAACAGAATGAAATAAAGATAGGTACCAGGTCAAGAAAATTTAGTGGAAAACAGCATTTAAAATCTAATAAATATATTAAAAGTAAAAGAAAAATAATTAAAATGCAAATGAATATAATTGAATAAAGGCACAAGATCCAAGAAAATGCAAAGGGAAACATAGATAAAAGTAATTAGTAAGAGAATTATAAAACTTGAATAACAGGGAGGTGAGCGAATGCGGGTAAAAAAAAAACTTGAATAACTGAAGTAGATTACAAATGACAAGAGAAAGCTATAGTATTAAAATTTGTCCTTAATAAGAAAGAAGATATGAATCTGAATATCAAAGAATACAGCATATAATTGGATAACGAATCAACATTGAGTCATGCCTTGGTTCTTACTGAACTTCAAGAATCAAAAAAGAAAGACTCGTTAGGTATGAAGCAGAAAAAGCAAGTTAGTTACAAAGAGGAAATATTGAAGTTGGTATCAGAGTTTTCACAGCAATGTTTAGTACTGAAATAGAGAGATGCCTACAACAGTCTTAGACAGAGAAAGACGGACTGAACTTATTATGTCCATCTCCATTGTCATTCCATTATAAAGGATTAAGGGAGTAAGTATCCAGGGGTTAGAAGACAAAGACCAACAGCAATACTATGGACGCATCAAATGGAGTCCAGCCAATCAAGAATTTAATGAAAATTAGAGAATTTAGGAATTGAGACCAATGTCTAGTAGAAATAACATCAAGTGCCTGGAAGTGTGTTATGTGCTGGGGTTGCAAAGATGAATACAGAATATTTTCCTCAAGGAATTCAGTCTAATGGAAGAAATATATCATTAAGTTAGAGTAGAGTGGAATAATGCTATTGCATTGGTGCAACAGAGAAAAGATTAATTGTACTACATAGAGTGGCTAGAATCCGAGTGTTAGGCTGAGTACCCAAAAGATAACTTATGCACAACGGAACAAAACATTTCCTGGTCCTGTGCATCCTCACAATTGTTCCTGTGCCCGAGCCCATTGTTGCAGCCACTGTGTCAGTCCATCTCCCTGAGTGCCTTCATTTTTTTCACTACCCCTCTACTTTAACAAGCACGATGTCATTCTCCAGAGGCTGATTGTTCCTGACAAGATGTCCCAAGTATGTAAGGTGAATGAAGTCTTTCCATCCTTGCCTCGAAGAAGCACCCTGGCCATACATCTTCTAAGACAGATTGGTTTTCCCTTTTAGCAGTATATGGTACTTTCAATATTCTTCTCCAGGATCACAATTCAAATACATTGATTCTTCTATGATCTTGCTTATTTAATGTCCAACTTTCATATGCATATGATGTGATGGAAAATACCATGGCTTTGGTCAGGAGTGCCTTACTCCTCAAAGTAACATCCTTGCTTTTCAAGACTTTAACGAGTTCTCATGGAGCAGATTTACCTAATGCAATGGTGCTTGCATGAGCATTGATTGTGGGTTCAAGCAACACAAAAATTCTTAATAACTTCACACTTTTCTCTCCTTATCTTGGTGTTACTTATTGGTCCAGTTGTGAGGATTTTGATCTTCTTTACATTGAGTTGTCACCCATACTGAAGACGGCAATCCTTGATTGTTATCAGCAAGTGTTTCAAGTTCTCCTCACTTTCAACAGGCAAGGTGTGTCACCTGCATATTGCAGGTTGCTAATAAACCTTCCTCCAATCCTCCTAAGCCACATTCATATACTCTAGCTTCTCTGATGAGTTGGCCAGCATACAGGTTGAATAAGTATGATGAGAATATACAGACCTGATGCACACCTTTCCTGATTTGAAACCATGCAGCCTTCTCTTGTTCTGTTCACACAACTGCTTCTTGATCTATGTACAAGTTGTGCATGAACACAATGAAGTGTTCCGAAATTTCCCTTCTTCTCAAGGTTACCCACGGTTTGTTATGATCCACACAGTCAAATACACTGACATAGTCAATAAAACACAAGTAAACATCTTTCTGGTATTCTCTGCTTTCATTCAAGATCTGTCAGATGTCACCAATGATACCCTCTTCTGAAACTGGTCTGAACCTCTGGCAGCTCCTTGTTAATGTTGTGCTGCAACCATTGTTGGATGATCACCAGCAAGATTTTACTTGCATGCGATATCAATGATCTTATTCTAGAGTTTGCACATTCTGTTGGGTCACTTTTCTTTGATATGCATGTAAATACAGATCTTCTCTAGTCACTTGCTCAAGTAGCTGTGTACTCCTGGATATAGGCGAGTAAGTGCTTCCAGAGTTTCATTAGCTTGTTGAAACATAGATAATTCTGATCTAGGAAGGGAGAAGAAAGAAATGCAGAGGCTGAATGGTTTTAGCTGGCTGTTTGGGATGACTTTATAATGGGACATGTGAAATGATAGAATATGAGCTTGTAAAAGCATAAACAGCTCTTGAAACAATACATGTACTCGCTAAGGGTTCTGGGAATTTCCTACTGGGATAGGCGGCTACAAAGGGTTTTAATCCAATACATGATTAAAATTTGCCTTTACATAATTTAAATCAATAAATGGCTACTGTCTCTACCTTAGACATAATCACTCTGGCAATAATATGGAGAGATTAACGGTATGTATACAAAACTATGGAATGGCCAACTGCTTGAAGGCAAATCGTTTAGGAGCAGTTTTTGCCCAGAGATAGGACAGAAGGCTCTCCTCATAACATACGGGCTAATTGGGGCATAAAGACAAAAGGAAAGGGCGCTAACAGGACCTCACTATTTTCTGTAACACTTAGAACATTGCAATGACCTCGTGTGCCTGCACAACAATTCTATTAATTGCCTTTCTCAAATGACCCTTTGTGTTTGGCATTATAATTTTCTTCTTCTCCTTGTATATGTTTCTTTGATTTACATATAACTGCTTTCCAAACATTGTCTGTCTGTTGTACTGTGGTGGCTTGCATGTTGCTGTGATTCTGGAAGCTATGCCACCAGAATTTCAAATACTAGCAGTGCAGCTTTTAGACTAAGACAGACTAGAAAGGGTGATTTGATGTTCTACATATGAACAAAGTAGCCCGTGGAAAACCTTATGAATAGCAGCAGAATATTGTCTGATATAGTGCCAAAAGATGAGTCCCTCAGGTTGGATGGCACTCAAAACACAACTGGGGAAGAGCTGCCTAAACCACCAACTGCTAGATCTGACTCACTGTGACCCTAAAGATAGAATTGAACCAACCCCGAGGGTTTCTGAAGCTATAAATCTTTACAGAAGGAGATGGCATTATTTTTTCTCCTAAGGAGCAGATGGTAGATTTGAACTGTTGACTTTGTGACTAGCAGCCCAACTTGTAACACACTGCGCCAACAGGGATCAAATCAGAGTTGACTTTAATGATGTAGATGGAGCAAAGCTGTTGGGACCTTCATTAGCTGATATGACATGACAGAAAATGAGAAGAAACAACTGCAAACATCTGTTGAAGATCAAAATGTGGAATGTGTAAAGTATAAATCTGTGAAAATTGTAAATTGTCAATAACAAAATGGAATTCATTAAAGATTTATATCTTAAGAATTAGTGAGCTGAAATAGACTGATAATGACCTTTTTGAATTGAGCAAGCAGATAGTCTATCCTGGGAATGGCAAATAGAGAGGAATGACATTGCATTTATCATAAAAAAGAACGTATCAAGATTTGTTCTGTAGTACAATGTTATCAGTGATAGAATAAAAAGCAGACCAGTTAATGTGGCTAATAGTCAACTGTATACACCAACCACTAATGCCAAGGATAAAGAGACTGAAGATTTTTATGACTTTTGCAATCTGAGATTGATCCAACAAGGAATAAACATGCACTGATAATTATTGTTGATTGGAATATAAAGGTTGGGAACAAAGAAAAAAGATCAGTAGCTTAAAAATATGGCCTTGGTGGTAGAAACAACACTGGTAATCTCAAGATAGAAATTTTCAAGACATTTCAAGACCAAAACAACTTCATAGCAAATACCTTTCTAAACAACGTAAATGTTTAGAAGATACAGGAGTCAAAGAGATGATGGAGAAACCCACCATCAGACAGAACAAGGATAAGGGTCAACTGCAAAACTGAATATCAACTTCTTATATGCAAGTTCAGGATGGAGGAAGAAAATTAAAACAATTCCACTGCAGTGAAAGTACACCCCTGAGTATATCCTACCTGAATTTAGAAAACATCTTCAGTATGGATTTGACATATGGAACATCAAGGATGTCGTATATGAAGAAAACTAACCGTCATTAAAAAGACAAGAAAGAAAAGGCCAAAGTGAATGCCAGCAGAGACTCTAAAATTGATCTTTGAATAAGGTTAGCTAGAGCAAGTGGAAGAAATTACACACGAAAGAGCTGAGTAGGAAAATTTAATGGGTGACTCAAGAATACAAAGTAAAGCAATATAATGAGATTGCAAAGACAGACCTGGAGTTAGAAAACCAAAAGGGAAGAACATTCTCAAACTAAAAAGAAGAAAAAATAATTCAAGCTTCAAGATGTATTTAAAGATTCTGTAGGCAAAGTATTGAACATTGAAGGAAACTTCACTGAAGATGGCAGAAATACAGTCAGTGTATCAAAAGCAATTTGTTGATGTTCAATCATTTCAGAAGGTAGCATGTGATCGTGATTCAATACCAATGGCATTGAAAGGAAAAATTCAAATTGCACTGATGATATTGGCAAGTGTAATACTCCAGGAATTGAGATGTATATGTAAATGGAAGCTGTGCTAGAAGTACTCACTCATCTGTGCTACTATATGAAGAAAAATGAAGCACTGTGATTGGAGGAAGACTCATTTACAACCTGCACTGTATGAAAGGACGCGAGTCACTTCCTGATAAAGATAAAAAGTCCTCACAAGTAGATCAATTACTAGCATTATGAAAAACACAAAATATTGAAGTTGTCAAGGATTTCATACTACCCTGATCTGCAACCAAAATTCACAGAAGCAGAAGTCATGAAATGCAACAATGTATTGTATTGGGCAAATCTTCTGAAGAAGACCTTTCTGAAGTATTCAAAAGCAAAAGTATTATTTTGAGAACGAAGGTGTGCTTGACCCAAGCCATGATATTTTAAATAATTTCATATGCATCAATGAAGAACTGAATTATGGTGTTGATGAAGAATACTGTAACAACAGAAAAATGAACAATTTTGTCTCACATTAAGTACAGCCAGAATGCTCCTTTGAATGTAGCAGACTTTGCCTCATGTATTTTGACTACTATCATCAGTCAGGACCAATTCCTGGAGAAAAGACATCGTGCTTGCTAAAGGAGGAGGTGAGTGAAAAAGCAGAAAACCCCCAATAAGATGCATTGAGATAATGGCTGCAGAGTGGTGCTCAAGTACTGTGTAAGGAGCAAGAGAGGACAGTGCTTTCCTCTGCTGCCCACAGGGATGGTGTTAGTTAGAACGGACTCAGTACTACCTAACAACCCAAAACGACCCCAGGATAACTATTACGTTTACTTAGTACATTTATAAGAAGTAAGCGTACCGAAAGTATGTGCTGCTCCCAGTAACATCATATCCACCAGATTTGTTTTCTCAGATTAACTATAATTTCACGTAAGCCATATTCTTGCCACAACAATAATATACATTATTTGCCAGCCGAAACCAAACTCATAGCCGTCGAGTGGATTTTGACTCACAGAGACCTATAGTGCAGGGTAGCATGAGCCCTGTGAGTTTTTGAGACTGCTAACTTTTTACAGGAGTAGAAAACGTTATTTCCCTCCCATTATTTGATAAGTTTGTACAAATGTTTGTTATACTAATTTAAAGGCAATGAAGGGCTCAGGAATCTACTATTTATATGTGTTAGTTATTTAAATGGAAGTAGAGGGACCTGGCTGTGGAAGATCAGAACTTAGCATAGACTATTAAAGTTTACTAAGCCAGAACCCTAATTATGCATTGGGCTGCTAACCCAGGTCAGCAATTCAAACCCACCAGCAGCTCTACAGGAGAAAGATGAAGCTTTCTGCTTCCACAAAGATTGAGTGCCATATAGGGGCTCTCTGAGTTCAGATCAACTCGATGGCAGAGGGAGGGCTTGGTTTGCTTGAAGACGGTGCTTGCGGAGCCCTGGCAGAGTAGTTTATAGTGTGTAGAGCTGCTAACAGCAAGGCTGGCAATTCAAACCCACCAGTGGCTCTGCGGGAGAAAGAGAACGAAAAGGTTTCTGCTCCAACAAAAATGTACAGCCTAGGGCGCAGTTCTGCTCTGCCCTACAGGGTCCCTGAGTCCAAATCAACTTGATGGCAGTGAGTTAAGACAGTTCTCAAATTTTATTGTGCACATGCATCATCCGTAGAACCGGTTAGAATGCAGATTCTGACCCAGGGAGTTGGAGGTGGGCTCGACATTCTGCATTCTAAACAAACTTCTGTAGTTAAGCATTGGACTACTCACTACAGGAAAGGTTGTTGATTCCGCTCCACAGAGACCCTTAGAAAAACAGGCCTCATGACCCGCTTCAATGACAGCAAAAAATTAAGGCTAATGTGGCTAGTCCACAAGCCATATTAGTGTAGTAAAGTACTCCAGTGTAGAAAAAACGCAATGGTAATCTTTCATATGGGCTATACATTTATTAGGAAGCTCAGAAAATGATACGAATCTAGCATGTCATTTAAATGAAAAACAGACCTTTCCTCTGAGTATTGTTTTGTTGTATATGTATTATATTAAAATTCAATTTACAAAGGCATGTTTGCTTTTTAATGTCTCACAATACCCTTAAGTGAAGTGACTTTTATGGTTAAGGCTGCCTTTGCTGGGTCATCTTCTTCTACCATTAATTAGACTCATGCAGCCACTTCATTTCCTAAGGCAAAGAAAACTCAGTACTTTTACCAAGTGATAGTTGTCTCAGTGGTACCTACATATAAACACTCAGCATGTCACATAAATAAAGCCTGATGTTATAAAACTTCATGGATTTAAATTCATTAGGAAGGAAAAAATGCTTGCATTATGCTGTTTTATTTTTTCCATCTGGTGGTACTCTGTATTGCCATTAAACTAAGCAATTTATTAAGTTTATATTTAATTTATATTCAGTGCTTATGGCAGTCTGGGTTAAATATAAAACTTTCTAAAGCAAATAGAAAAGGAGAACTAATTATTGGCAAACATTTTGTCACCTGAGTATCTGCGATTGAACTTGAAGCAATTTTGGAGTTGTGCTTATGGTTGTTAGGGGTCTCTGAGTGGGTTCTGACTCATAGCAGCTCTGTGTACAGCAAAATAAGACACTACCTAGCCCCGCGCCATCCTCACGATGGCTCTTATGTGTGAGTTCATTGTTGCAGCCACTGTGTCCATCCATCTTGTCAAGGATCGTCCGCTTTTTAGCTGCTCCTCCGCATTACCAAGTATGATGTCCTTCTTCAAGGACTGGTCTCGCCTGATAACATGTCTGAAGTATGTGAGACATCTCACTATCATTGCTTATACAGAACATTCTGGTTGTACTTCTTCCAAAGACTGTTCTTTTCACAGTCCGTGTTGCTTTCCGTATTCTTCACTGACACCATAGTTCAAATACATCAGTTTTTCGTCTCTCTTCCTTATCCAATGTCCACCTTTCATATGCTTATGAAATGACTGAAAAATAGCATGACGTATCTTAGTCCTCAAAGTAAAATCCTTGCTTTTCAACACTGTAAAGTGTTCTTGCACAGCAGATTTATCTAATGTTGTTGTGTTTTGAAACCATTTTGACTTTAACACAGTTGTGGTCCTTTTTTTCAACTCTGATAAAGGGCTTTAGTTTGGTTGGAAAGGAGTTACTCATGGTTTCCTTTCCCCCATGAATGCCCCAGACATAACCTGTGGGTTATAGAAATTGAGTTATGCATTTGACTTCTAATTTGGATCATAAATGTGACTTTCTTTCTTTTCCTTGTTGTAATTTTTGTCACACGGAAAATGACATATATTGTTTCTCCTACAAAGTGTCACAGCTGCCCACAATCTGTTGATATATAGGGAATGGGAGATAGTCTCTTTATGGTGCCAAAGACTGTTATTTTTGGCCTTACAAGGCTTTTTTTTTTGGTCTATAAACATCTGCAACTCCCTTAGGACTGTGTTATGCACTAAAAATAAAACAAGTACAGCTTATGATTCACTTCTTTTTCACTGAGTCAGGATTGTAGATTCTAAGGGAGATTCAGTGACAAAGCAGAGTTGTAAAACTGGAAATACAATTGCTGAATCCAAATGAATTTAAGAGTTGATTGCAGTAACGTGTGCATACCCTAAATCAAGTCTAATATCTTGAAGCTCTGACTTAGTCCAGATTTTACATGTTGTATTGTTCCTACTCTCATGATTAACTGGAGCCCTGAAGGACTCTTTTATGTGGAATTGTTTGCCATAGATGGTAACATAAGACGTAATACGTATTTGAAGTTTAAGCATGAAAGAAATCAGCAGATCATATTTCCTCCAAATCAGTCTCCCTAAAGGCCGTTATTTTACTGAAGTCTCTGCACAACTCAACCATAATTCTGGAATAAAAAACGTAGGTAAAAATACAACTAGTCAGATATATTGTTAGATGTCCTCAGGGTTCTGATCATAATGGCCCTATTTATAGCACACTGAAGTGCTGCCTGGTCTTTCATCACGATTGCGATTATGTCTGCGTCCGTTGTTGCAGCCGCTGTGCAACTGGTCTCCTTGAGGTCTTCCTCTTTTTTTGCTGCCTTCTGCTTCACCGACCGGATGCCCGTTTCCTACATGTTCAAATGATCCGTGCTTCTGAGGACCATTCTGACTGTACTTCTTTCATGTCAGATCTGCTTGGGTTTTTTTTTTTTCCTTTTTTGTAGTCGATGGTACTTTCAATATACTTTGCTAGCACCATCATTCAAATGCATAGATTCTGCTTAGGTTTTCCTTATCCACGTACAACTTTCATGCATATGAGGTGGTTGAAAATACCACGGCTTAAATCCAGTGCACCAGAGTCCTCATATTGGCATCATTGCTCTTCACCATTTAAAAAAAATATCATGTGCAATGCCCTGTGGTTGCTGGGTGCTGTTGTTCAGGTACAGCTTTCCAGTCGATGGCAATGGGCCAGAGCAATACTGTGATGTATGCATGGGGGCTGTGCCTTTTCAGCGGCCTCCATAGCCCAGTTACTGGTACATGGGGGGAAAAAAAAGAAAAAAATATCACGTGCAGCACATTTGTCCAATGCAAGGTGTTGTTTGATTTCTTGAGTACTACTCCATTAGCACTGATTGTGAATGCCAGCAAGACAGAATCCTTCACAACTTCAATCTTTTCTCTATTTATCATGATGTTACCTATTCATCTAATATTACCTATGAAAGGAGAATAGACAAATACAAGGAAATCTAGTCAATACAACTATTATTAAAATTTATGCACCAACCATTAAACCTAGCGAGGAAGAATTTGAGGAATTCTACCAACATTTTCTGTTGGAAATTTATCAAATATGCAACCAAAATGCATCATAATTATTGGAGATTCAAATGCAAAATTTGAAAAGAAAGAGGAATGAACAGTAGTTGGAAAATATAACCTTCGTGATAGAAATGAAGCTGGAGATGGTATGAGTTTGAAAGATCAACGACTTTTTCAACACAAATGACATTTTTCATCCCAATGACATTTTTCAACAACACACAAACTGCAACTGCCACATGGACTTCTCCAGATGGAATACACAGAAATAAAATTGACTAAATCTACGGGAAACCAAAATCAAACCATAATCAGGCTATGGCTGACTGTGGAACAGACCATCAATTGCTTATATGTAAGTTCAAGTTGAAGCTGAAGAACAAGTCCACATGACCCAAAATGTGACCCTGGTTCTATTAGTCAAGCATAGATGTATGAATACACAGATGGGGACATTATGGAAAGCTTTTTCCTAGAAGGAAATTGTCCCATAACTTTGACATTTCATCTTTAAAATTACTTTTTATTGGCCATATAGGTTTTTGTCTTTTAAGGGTTTACACCTTAAATATAATGCTTTTTAAAAGTACATTGTTAGTTGTTGCCATCGAATCACCTCTAACTCATGGAGAACCACGTACAACAGAATGAAAGTTGCTCAGCCCTCTGACATCTTCACAGTCGTTTTGTAAGTGGGTCCATTGTTTCCAAACTGTGGGGCTCATCTTCTAGTAATATCTCAAACAGTTGTCTGTTCTGATTCATAGGGTTTCATTGGCTATTTTCTGAAGTTGATAGCTCAGCCTTTCTTCCTATTGTATTTTATTCTGGAAGCTCCACAAAAACAAACCAAACTCACTGCCTGTCATCGAGCCAGTTATGACTCAGGGGCCCTGATAGGATTGAACAGAACTGTCCCTGTGGGTTTTTGGAGATTATAAAACTTTACAAGAGTAAAAAGCCTCATTTTTCTCTGTTGGAGTGAATGTTTGCCAACCTGGGGTTAGCACTGAGCCTGTAACCCACTTCACCAACAGAGCTCTTCAGAAGAGCCACAGAAGCCTGAAATATCATTGATAACTTAAGACTAAACCTATAAGTATATGCACATAAATTTGTTTCCCCACCATCCTATATAAATATATCTACACATGTACATGTTTGAATATAGACCACTATAAATGCCCTTTGCCTCCTAGTTATTTTCTCTATTTTTCCTTTTACTTTTCTCTTGCCCCACTATCATGTTCAGCCTCATTTGGGTTTCAGTAATTCCTCTCAGTTACATTGCCATTGAAGCAAGCCCTGCCAGGCCTCCTACACCCTCCTTGCCATCAATTTTAGATCACTTGTTGTTTCCTTGTCCCTGGGTTTGTTAACACCCACTTTCTTTCCCCTGCCTCCCCGTCTCCCATGTGCCCCCTGGAACTGTTAGTCCCGTTGTTTTCTCCTCCAGATTGTGTATCCCGCCTATTTTATCTAGATAGACTTGCAGAGATAATAATATGTACAAAAACCAGACAGAGAAAAACAAAGCAACAAAAGAAAACAAAACAACAACAATAAAACACCAACGATAAAATAAGAAAAGTCTGTTCCCTCGCTACCCATGTCTCCCCTCCACCCTTCTTTTTAGTAGGCTACCATATGTATCCCTGGATTTGATCTGGCTGCTGCCATACTACCTGGACCTCTCCCCAGGAATATACATGTACAGTAGCCTTTCCTTGCCCCTTTTGCATTTTTAAGCTTACCTCAGCGGACCATGTTGTACTTGTCTTTTTGTACATGGCTTACTTTGCTTAGCAAATTCCTCCAGTTCTTCCCATGCAGTGATGTGCTACATACGTTCATCACTGCTTTTTAGGGATGTGTAGTACTCTTTTATGTATATACCACAGGTTTTCAATCCATTCATTTATTGATGGAGATTTGGGTTGTTTCCAACTCCTTGCAATTGTGAACTGTGCCACGATGAACATTGGAGCACAGATGTCAGGCCGTGGCTTGTTTCATGTATTTTCTGGATATATGCCCAATTAGGGGGATTGCTGGGTCATATGGTAGCTCAATTTCCATCTGTTTTAGATATCACCAAATCAATTTACATAGTGGCTGTACATACCTACAGGCCCCCCAGAAGTGGGTGAGACTTCCTGTCTCCCCGCAGCCCCTCCAACACTTGCTGCTTTCTGATTTTTTGAATTGGGCTACCTTTGAGGGTGTCAAGTGGTACCTCATCGTTGTTTCAATTTGCATTTCTCTTATGACTAATGATCGCGATCATTTTCTCATATGTTTCTTGGCCATTTGGATTTCTGCCCCTGTGAAACTTCTGTTCAGGTCCTTTGTCCACCTCCTCAGTGGGCAATTCATTTTTTTCTTTTTGGAGGCTAGCAGAGTATTGTAGGTTTTAGTAATAAGGCCTCTGTCTGATGTATCATTGCTAAAGATGTTTTCCCAGTCTCGGGCCTCTCTTATTACTCTTTTGGTGAATTCTTTCAATGTACACAGGCGTTTTATCTTCAGTATATCCCACTTGTCAATTTGTGCCTCCTCTGAATTTGTGTTCTTCCCTATTTCTGATAGCCTGTGTATTCCCTGCATCAAAGTTGTCAGGTTTGTCCCATTTCCCTCAATTGATGGCCCTAATAGTTTGGGGTTTAACTTCAAGGTCTGTGATCCACATTGAGTTTATTCTTGTGCATGGAGTGAGATAAAGGTCTTGCTTCATTTTTCTGCAGGTATATATCCATTTTTCCCAGCACCACTTGGTAAAGAGGGCATCCACTTCCCATTGGATTTTTTTGGCCCCTTATCAAAGATCAGTTGTCTATATGCTGATGTTTTTATTTCTGCATTTTCAGTTCTTTTCCATTGGTCTGAGTATCTGTCATTATACTAATACCATGTGGTTTTGACCACTGTTGCTGTATAATAGGTAAAGCAAGCCCTCCCACTGTGTCCTTTTTTCTGGAGGAGTTCTCTGCTAATTCTGGGCTTCTTCCCTCTCTATATAAATTTGGTAATCAGTTTTTTTTCAATTATTTGAAGAAAGATGATCATAATTGTATTGGGATTGCATTCAACTTATATAGTGTCTTGGGTAGAACTGACATCCTTACTATATTGAGTCTTCTGATCCACGGGCATGAGATATTATTCCATTTGTTGGGTTACTCATGGTTTCTGTAATACTGTTCTGTAATTTTCCTCATAAACCTTTTGTTTTATTTTTTAGTCAGGTATATCCCTAGATATTTCAATTAGTGCTTCGCTATTGTGAAGGGTGGCACCTTTTTGATCCCCTCTTCTGTCGTCTCTTCCAATGTGGATAGCAATCTGAAAGTCTTCTGTTTGTTGATCTTGTATCCTACCACTCTCCCAACTTCCACTGTTGCTTCCAGTACTCTCCTTGTGGAGCTTTTGGGATTTTCCATATATAATGTCCTATCCTCTGCAAATAACGATAGTTTCAACTCTGCCTTCCCCAGGTGAATACCTTTGATGTTTTTTCTTTGCCTTATGCTGTTACCTAGACATCCAGTATGATGTTAAATAAGAGTGGGGCCAAGGGGCATCCTTGCCTGATCCCCTTTTTTCAGAGAGATTGTGTTTGTCTTTTCTCCATTGACTATCATTTTGGCTGTTGGTTTTCACATATAGCTTGTATTATATTGAGGAATTTACCTTCCATTCCTATCTTGAGTGTTTTAAACAGAAATAGGTGTCAGAAGTTGTTGATGTTTTTTCCGTATTTATCTATATTATCATGTGGTTCATATACTTTTTTTTTGTCAATGAGGTGAATGATACTAATGGTCTTTCATATGTTGAACCACCCCCTGCATCCCTGGTATAAATCCCACTTGGTCATGGTGAATTATTTGTTTTATATACTTTTGTAATCTATTGGCCAGTATTTTGTTAAGGATATTTGCATCAATGTTCATTAGGGATATTGGTCTGTCGTTCTCAATTCTTTTGGGATGCTTGTCCAGTTTTAGTATCACAGTTATACTAGCTTCATAGAGTTTGGGAGTTTGTTGTCTTTTTCTATGTTCTGAAAGAGTTTGTGTAGGATTTGGTGTCAGTTCTTCTCTGAATGCTTGGTAGAATTTTCCTGTGAAGCCATCTGGTCCAGGGGATTTTTTGTTGGTAATCCCTTGAAAACCTTGTCTATTTCTTCTATTGCTAGGGTCTGTTGATATCCTTACAGTCTACCTTGGATAGTCTGGGGATTGATGGTTCTTCCAAGAATTTGTCCATGTCTTCCAAGTTGTTGAATTCATTGGAGTACAGTCCTTCGTAGTACTGTGTAATTATTTTTTTTTAATTTCATTAGGGTCTGTTATAATGTCTCCTCTTTCATCCCACATCCTTGCTAATGAAATTTGTTCCTTCCTTTCTTTGGTTAGGTTTGCCAGCGGTTGTCAAAGAACCAACTTTTAACAGCATTAATTTTTTCCTTAGTGCTCTTATTTTCCCTCTCTTGAATCTCAGCCCTGATTTTTATTATATCTTTTCTTTTTCTATTCATAGGATTGTCCTGTTGACTTTGCTCTAGTTGCTATAAATTTTGTGCCAGAATATCAATCATAAGTCTCTCTTCCTTTTTCATATGGGTATGTATTGCTATGAAACTTTTTCTGATAACTGCCTTTGCTGTGCCCATAAGTTTTGGTATGTCGTGTTCTCATTCTTATTGATTTCTAGAAATTTCCTAATTTAATATCTGTTCTGGGCCAATACACACTCCTTTTGAAATTATTTAGAGTTATTCAGCTGCCCACTGTTTGCCTTTGTCTTCTTCATCCCCCTTTTGTTGATTTCCTGCCTTATGGCACAATGGTCAGAGAGAGAGGGCTGTATAATATCAATGTGCTTAAATTTATGCAGATTTGACTTATGCCCCAGCATGTGGTCTATCTTCAAATATGGACCCTGTGGGCTTGAAAAGAATGTAGTTTGTTTTTGGTATTTGGGTGGAGTGCTCTGTAGATATCTATCAGGTCAAATTGTCTAATTGTAGTTTTCAGATCTGTAGCCTCCTTGTTGATTTTCTTTCCCTGTGATCTATCTTTCTCAGAGAGTGGTGTATTGAAGTCATCTGCTATAATGGTTGAGTCTGTTCTATTTTCTAAGGCACTTTGCTAGCCTCAGCCTTTTAATGCCTGAGTTCAGTAAATTGATATTCAGGACTAATATATCCATCTGTGGACTTTGTGATGTCATCTTATACCTTTTGTGTTGTTTTTTTCCTTCCTCCCTTTCTTATCAGTGTGTTGTGCATGTGTGTGTGCATAAGCCTGTGTGTGTGTGTGGTTCATTCTCGACTTCTTCCCATCCTTAAGTCAATGCTGTCTTCGGGGCTGTTTTCCCTTTGTTGCCCTCTGGGTGGGGTGGTTCTATGTGAAGCTCTCTTATTTGTGCTCAGTGAGTGCTGTTCTTCTGCCCATACTGGGTTGGCAAAAATCTTTTGTAGGGCTGGGTTTCTTTTAATGTATTCTTTGAACTTTTCCTTGTCTGGGAAGACTTATTTCTCCATCTATCTTGATAGATAATTTGGCTTGGTAGAGTATTCTTTGGTTTGCAATATTTTCCTTCAATTTTTGGAATATGTTACTCCACTTTCTCCTCTTCTTCATATTATCCACTGATAGGTCTGAGCATATGCTTAATTGGGAACCTTTATATGTGATTGCTTGTTTTTCCCTACCTGTCTCATGATTTTCTACTTTTCCTCAAAGTTGGATAACTTAACTATTATGTGCGTTGGAGAGTTCTTTGGATTCAGTCTACCTGGTGTTCTTTCAGTCTCTTGAATGGTTGCCTGGTTTTCATTCATTAAGTTTTCCTCCAAGAATTCTCTCACTATTGTTGCAGAGACTTCTCTGTTGTGTCCTCCCCTGGTAATCAAATTATTCTGATGTTCTTCCTTTTCATATCATCAGACATAGCTCTTAGGTTTTCTTCATCTTCTCTGATGATTTTTATTTCACACTTGTTAAAGTCTGCTTGGCTGTCCTCTAGGTCACTGGTGCAGTTTTTTTGCCACCTCCAGTTGGTTGGAAAAGGCTGTGAGTCTGCTACTTGTTTTTGTTATCTCGTCCCTAAGCTCTTGTATTTCTCTTTGGTGTGTTATCATTATCACATCTATCATTTCATCCTTTTTTATATTGTTTTCCTCATATCCTATATGACTCTAAGCAGCATTCTGAAAATTTATTTCGGTGGCAGATCAATATCTGCTTCTTCTATGCACATCATTAGGTTCAGGACATCTTTTGACATTGCCTTTTTTTACCCTGTTTTTTCATCGAGGTCATAGGGGCTGATTTCTGTTTGCATTGTGGTGTTTTAGAGGAGCCCGGTGCCATTTTCCATAGAGTTGAAGAGCACTGGGCTCTCTTTGGGAGACTCATAGGAATGCTTCTGCGAACTGCCTGCAGCTAGTTTCACTATGGGATTGGCCTACTGCTTTATCCTCCTGTGGCTACATTTTTTTCTCTAGTCAGCCAGTATTCTGTTATTTGGAGGGAAAGTTGTATTTTCCTCTCAGGGGATGCTGGTTGGATGGTTTTGGACCTGCAAGAATGGTGCTGCACTGGATGAGCTCACAAGAAGCCGTGATGGTGTGGCCCAAAGCAGTTTGGGGTGCTAGAGAGGGCTGCAGGGGAGTTCTGCTGCAATGGGAGTGCCATGGAAGGCAGGTGGATACATCCACTTTGGTGTAGAGCACTGCCAATGGAGGTAGGAATTGCCCTTGTCAGGGAGATTGCTGCAGCAGTTGGGCAGAGGTTCCTGCAGCAGAATGGAATGTTGGAGAGTCTAGTCTAAATTTGGAGGCAGAACTGGGGTCATGATAGTGGGGAGTGAGGAGGCCTCAATGGATCAGAGATATATTGCATGACCCATTAGTGTTCTATTGCACCTTGATTTACTCATCCCCTCCCTGTGACCCATCTGTGGGGGGATGTTCCATTGTTCACAGATGGACCTTGGGTCTCCGCTCCAACCCTCCTTCATTCTCACGAATGCATTTTTGTTTGTTTGTTTACTATTTGTTGTGAATCTTCTGATGCCCATTGCTCAATCTTGATGACACCTTATGATTTCACTGGCTGGTGTGCTTCTTCCACGTGGGCTTGTTGCTTCACTGTTGGATGGCCGCTTTTTTAACTTCAATCCTTTAAGACACCAGGCACTATATCTTTTAATAGCCAGGCACCATCCTCTGTCTTCACCACATCTTCTTATGCACCTATTTTGTCTTTAGTGATTGTGTCGGGGATCTATGGATCACAGAATGCCAGGTTATTATAACAAAGTGTTCTTGTGTTGTGGGATTATTTGAGTAGAGGCCCCCCAAAACACAGTACTTTTAAAGCATTGGAACTGGTTTGAAGGCTGTGTTTAAATAGTTTAAATAGTACCTACCATGTAGTTTTAGTATGTCTTTAGAAATTTTGTTGTCAGTATTTTAAAAAAATTTAATGATAGGTTCATTAGACTGGCAAATGAAAATGCCTGAAAACAGAGTTAATATGTTGAACAACCAAATAAAAGTGTGAGTAACTTTGATGAGGTGGAATAGGAGATGAGAGGTCAATAACAGAAGAAAATGAAATTCCTAACTCTACATTTAAGGAGCCCTATTGGTGTAGTGGTGATGCATTGTGTTATGATCCACTTTGTTGGCAGTTTGTAAACCCCTGGAAGCTCCGTGGGAGATAAGCTGGGCTTTATACTCTTGGAAACAGTGACAGTCTCAGAAATCCACTAGGGGTCGCTGTGAGTCAGCTTTGATTCGATTGTAGCAAGAACTTTACATTTAAAATACTGTATGTAGTTAGGAACAAAACCTACCATATGCATAATATAACATATGCTTTAAAAAAGTCTTAGGGAGTTTTCTTGGCTAAAAACTTAAAAATACAGTGACAAGTATGATGTAACACAATCATTGGTTCTATTATAAAGGAATTAATATCTTCTTTTTTACTTTAGATCACAACTGGTAATTTGTGTTTAATTCTGAATGTCATATTGCCAAATGATCTTGACTAACAAGTGTATAGAAGGTGAGTGAGTTGAAGGCACATCATATGATGGATTGTTGGGAAAAGTGAAAATATATAACAGAGGAGAGAAAAGTTGTTGGATTTGATTTTGTATCTAAGTAGCTGGAAGACTTTCATGTAGCAGAATTGAATATATTCTTGGTGCCTCAGAGATCAATCTAGAAGCAGCCTCAAGAGGATTAGAGAGAAATAATTTGCTTAATGGGTTATCTGAAACTGAGTGTGCTGCTTTAGGAGGACGTCTGCCATTAAAAACATTCAAGCATTCATGTTGAGCCTTATCAACTTGTTAGGGATCCTGTGGAAGAGATTCTATGTTTAATTCTTTCTTGTTAGTGTTAATGAACATCTCAAAGAAGATTAAGGCAAAACCAAGAGCAGGACACAGTGGGACATATGGAGAGTCAGGGAAAAGAATAATTCCAGAGGAGAAATCATCTTCACAAGAAAGATCACCACGCTAAATGTTTACCTGTGCAATTATTCCCAAGAGGCAGCCTGCATGGCTGGTGGAGGGGAAGTGAAGTGAGATGATTCAGGGTAGTGTAAAAATGTCATTCATTCAGCAAAATACCTACCGTGCATGAGACATTTTGCTAGGCATTGGAGATAAATAAGATGTAATTCCTGCCAGCAGAGCTCATATTCTGGTAGAGGAACTAAGACACATGGACCAACACAGTACACTACGGCAAGTGCTTTGGTAGCACGTGGTAGGACTGCACTGATGGAGCCCAGTGTCAACTGAAACCTAAACGGTGAGCTAATCTGGACAAGCAACACAAGAAAAGTCTTTGAGGCATGAAATATACACAGTAATTGATTTGAACCATCATTCATTTTGTTGGTGGGGATTCAAGCTGGATTATCGTTTGAGGAGAAGTGACTCCAAATCTAGTAAGGAAAAGAAGATTGTTTCCTCTGTCTTTTTAGGGGAAGGTTTAAAAGATACCTTTTTTAAGATTTGTAATTTGAAGGAAGGAGAGAGGAAAGTTTAATAATTTAAGTCCCCCAAACAAATATACTTTCCTTCCTTGTGATTTTCTATACAATGTGAATTTTACATATTTCTAAAAATTCTTCTTTCTCTTCATACAACAAAATGAGCAAAGCAAACTTAAAGAGAGGTCTTTTCTGCAGAGTGAATGCCCACAATCTGGGCATGAGAAATTCCTTTTCTATAAAGTCAAATTTGAATTTGTTTACCCCAGTTTAGTAGTTGTATCTATTTATAACTACACATTTTTCCCTCAAAATGTTATTATTTATACATCAATGATTTGGTTTTTGCTCCAGCATGTACTTTATATATTTTTTCATTATCATGAACAAAAGAAGCAAGTCCAGGGGCTGGTAATTCTGATTCCAGTGATAATTAGTTGGTTGTGTTGCCTACAGTTTTTAACATCTTTTATTATATAATTTAATCCAATGAATATTCCAGGCTCATAAACATGAATATACCTACTCCTCGTATCACTCCTTCCCACCTGGCCAAAGTTTTGATGTTTTTATAAGTTTAAAAATATTTTTAGAACTTTCTCTCTCTCTTTTCAAGGGTCCCAGGAGCTTCATAACTCACTGCTATTGAGTTGATTCCAAATCACTGTGAGTAACACAGGGTAGAACTGACTCTTTTGGGGTTCCCAACCTTTAATTCTTTATGGGATTAGATAGCCATGTGCTGTAGTGGTTCCATGCTTGACTTCAAACCACAATTAGCAGTCGGAAAACACTAGCTGCTCCTAGGAAGACAAAGGAGGCTTTCAATTCTGGGGAAGAATTCATTTTGGAAACTTACAGGGGCAATTCTACCCTGTCCTAAAGGGTCACTATGAGTTTGAATCAACTTGATGGCAGTGAGATTGGTTTTGGTTTGGTTTCTTCCACAGTAGCTCCATATGTGGGAGAATCTCTGTTCTGAGAATGACTTTTTAATGAGCAATTCAAATTCACCACTCTTAGAAACCCTAAGGAGAAGTTCTGGTATATCCTATGGCACTCCATAGCACTGGGTCAATGTGAAGATAAATCAGTATTTTCAAACATTTCTAATTGTTAAAAGACTTTATATCCTATTGATTTTGCAAATCAATGGATATATACATTAAGGGAAGTAAAACTAAATAGACAAGAAATCTCGTTTATATTTTAAAAGAGTTTGCATATATAAGGGACTATGTACGAAACAAGGAGCCTTGGTGTCTCAATGGTTAAAGCACACAGATGCTAACTGAAAGGCCACAGGTTAGAACTCATTAAATGCTCAGTGGGATAAAGATGTGGCAGTTTGTTTCCTTAAAGTTTTGTGGCCTTGGAAACCCAATGAAAATCCTTTCATGCTACCAATCAGAATCAGCTTGACAATGAAGAGGCTTGGTATTTTGGTTTAGGTGAGAACATGCCTGTAAACAGGAAACAAATTCACACAAATGGAGCATTGGTTGGAACTCTTTTGACACTGATCTGATTCAGAGATACCATCCACTTTGGGTAGGCAGTTGATCAGATGATTTCAAAGTATCTTTCCAATTATAAGTTGCTAGAACTTTATAAACCATTTTTAATGGAGGCCTAATATGGAAAATCCATTCTTTATTTTGATTTATGTAGGAAGTTCCAATAAAGTTGGTCTTTCTGAGTCAAAATGTATCATTAAGGTAATTGACATGGAAGAGGTATATGAGTCACAGAGATCAATGAGTTTATAAACATGCCAATCCAAACTGGCAACACAAAAACCCTTTTGGTTTATTGTCAGCTAAAGCATACACTCAGAAAGTCTGGTGTAGTCTTCATAGGATATTTATAGCAAGAAGAGCTTACTTCAGCACAGTCCATGCAGAACACCTAAGGATTTTATTTCACTGCAAACTCAATGTGAGTCACAGTGTGATATGGCAAGCTAATGCAACAATACATATAGCATTCAGAATAGTGTAGGTCACATGAAACCATATCTCACATATGTGAAGTACCATGATTTAAGAGGAATATTAATGATTAATCAAGATCATTTTTAAAGCAACACAGAATACAATGGGAGTGTCCTAGTTACCCAGTGCTGCAAAAGCAGAAATACCACAAGTTGGTAGCTTTGACAAGGAGAAATTTATTCTCTCTTAATTTAGGAG
Source organism: Tenrec ecaudatus (assembly GCF_050624435.1). NCBI lineage: Eukaryota > Metazoa > Chordata > Mammalia > Afrosoricida > Tenrecidae > Tenrec > Tenrec ecaudatus. The sequence continues at coordinate 60,343,266 of NC_134543.1, read as the reverse complement.
GCTCCAAGTCCAAATTCATGGAAGCTGTCGAGAGGAAGGTTCTTTCTTGGTGTCAGCTCTTGGGGAAGGTCTTTGCCACCTTTCAACATCTGTGGGCTGGAATTCCTGGGACATTCCCTTGTGTCTTGACATAATCTTCCCATAGGTCTAGGAGGTTCTGAGCATAAGGAACATGGGTCCAAAGGATGTGTCCCATTCCTGATCCTTCTTTCTTGGTGGGAATCAGGTCTCTTCTCTGATCAACTTTATTTTCTACTATCTCTTGTAAGATAAAAGAAGATACAGACCCCACTCCACTCCCTTTACATTGGATCAGGGCTGTGCTGTGAGTAAGGGTGTTACATCCCATCTTACGACGATTAGTTGATCACAACAAATTATGTCATGGGGATGACTACATCCTTACGTAACTGCCAACCTATTGAGAATCATGACTTAGCCACGTTGACATATATTTGGGAGCATACAATTCAATCCATCATAGGAAGAAACTTAGGTGTGTGTGAGTGTGTTTAGCTTGCAAAATATATGATTTATAAGGAACCGAATACATTATTTTAAAAGCCTCTAATGTAAGGTAGAAGAATGATTGGACTTATATAGTTGTAGCTTCAGAGGTGTTAAAGAGAGGCGAGTTTGGGCTCAATTCCAAGTATATCTTTCTGATAATTGAAAAGCACTGCCTTCTAATCTAGTAAAATCCCTGTGGATGATGACAATGATCAAATTGCCCACCACACCCTTTACGGTACCTTAACATTTTCTGACCTGATCTGCTGAAACCTGTTAACTTCCCTAGTTAAGCCCCATAAACATGAGTATTGTCTTTCAGTTCTGTGTGGACATTGCAGCAGATTATAGCCTAACTATAATCTAACTAGTGAACCCAGATGAGAAGTAGAGTGCTATGGGAAGAAAGGTTAGTGCCAGAATAGGGTAAAGGAATTGGAGGATAGAGGCATGTCTGAATTCTTCCTCACAGGTATCATCCTTGGTCAGATATGGAGTTGGATTCTCCTTTTTTCTGTAGCCAGAGGAGAGCAGATGCGACCCTATGTCATTTCCTCAGATGTGGAGTTTGTGTATTATTTCATTTCTTGAAAAGAAGAAAACTTGTAGCAGTGACATATCGTAATCTCCTGTCAATTTGAGCGAAGAGGTGCAGGCCAGCCTGTCAATCTGGTCATGCCAATGAGGCCTCTGTGTGAGGATGGCCTTATCCTGAGGATTCGGGGAACTCCTGGTTTCCTTCCTGGAGTCAGGACTCATACTCTCTCTGCTTTGTCTTCCTGCTGACAAGCCACATGGAGCCATGCTGATGGCAGCCAGCACTCTGGAGATGGATCCACAAGACTTTTCCACCCACCAGGCTGTGATCTTCCTGCATTCGGCATCATTGCATGTGTTGCATGAGTCTGAAGAGGAATTTATGGACTAGTATTGGACATAGGGGTTAGTATGGGACTTATGGACTTGATCTGGACTGGGCTGGGGTGTTTTTAATATGAAATTACTCTTTGATATAAAGCTCTCTTACACATATTTGAGTGTCTCTGGGTTTGTTTCTCTAGTCAACCCAGACTAACACATCACTCTTGAAAAACAACCTTAATGCAAGTCATCTCTGGTTTCTGTCACACATTTACAAAAGAACTATGAGGGAGTACCCTCCTCCCCCAAAGCTGGAACTGCACTGGGCAGAGTGGAGTTTTTGTAGTATGCATTTTTCCAGCTAGGTGAGCATCAAGCAACTCATTCTGAGTAAGTGTACCCAGTGGTGTCACCTGGGAAGGTTCTCTCTGGTTACAGTGAGTTTTTTTTTTTTGTAAAAGCAGTTTTGCTAGAATCTTGTTTTTTGTTATGGCCAATTTAAGTGAACAGTGTTCAACTGTGACATTTTGCTTCCAGCATGGGGAAAAATGCTGCAGAAATTGTTGAAATATTGAACACAATTTACAAGGACAATGCGATGGGTGTAGCTTAAGTGTATGAGTGGTTTTCTCATTTCAAAAAAGGTGAAATGTCGATAGATGACAAACCTTGCCGAGAAAGCCACAGGGCCAATGACCCAGAGGGTCTTGGGGAAAGAAGGTGGGTGGTGATGGGGGTTGGTGGGTATGGGAGGGTGTGGTGAGCAAACTATGCCATAGACAGGGGAACCACTAGGGAATTAGAATCAACATCTAGGAGGTTGTAGAGATCTAGAGCAATAGCAATGTAGCTCAGAGGAAGTACTAAGAGGTGGTAGAAGGGGGTGGCATGATGGTGGGGCAGGGAGAGGCAAAAGAGAACAGAAGAAAGCTCTAGAAAGCAAAGCTGTAGATAGAGGTATTACCAGATGTGTGTAAATACATTAATTCATTAAAACAAAGGTATTGGCCTACGTACATATATTTATAAGGTATGGGATATAAAAATACTTTCCCCCAGCTTTGTCTCCCCCAAAGATATGCCAAACATTAGCGGCTGTTTGCCAGCACATGGTGGGAGATCAGATGCTTAGAGATATTCTCCCTGAAGGCATTCAGCCATTAGCCATCAGTCTGGTCCACTGTAGGTTGGGCTCATACCCTACTGATAAGGACAGTAATTGTTTCCATGGAGAGCCAGAGAGCAGGTCAAACCTGCTCAGTGACATCCAAAGCTAGGCTGTCATCCTTAATCTAGGATCCGCCCTTCTTGTCACATGAGTACCCCCAATCCCTCCCCTTTCTATTTCGTGTATACCCTTAGATCTCCCCCTTATTATTAACGTACAACCCCCTACCTGTGATATATGTCTTTACCTGTAATTAGGGGGCTTGCACGCCCCCAAAAGATATATAAGCCTTGATTAGTAATAAATCTCTCTCGCTCCTGCAATTCCTACCTTCCAGATCCTCACATGGACCACCAAGTGGGGCTGAGGTGAGCGTGCTACCATGAGATGTGTCTGGCTCCATTATTTCAGTCTCTCTTCTATCTCTCTCATTCTCTATGACTTTACTATCATCTTTACATCTGATCACTGTTCAATTGTGCCTGCTGGGCCTGTGATGATTTCTTAGGGGCTGGCTCCCCTGACAATGAGGCAATATACTGAGACTGTGGAAGGGCCTTGGGCCTCAGCTCACACCCTCCCTCAATACAAGAACACTTTGTTTGAACAAAATGGCATTTTGTGATGATCATTCTGCCCCACTCCACGTGATTGCTGAAGGCAAAATGGGTGCATAAGCAAATGTGGTAACGATAGTGGATGATGCCCAGCTATTAAAAGATGTAGCATCTGGGGTCTTTAAGGCTTGAAGGTAAACAAGCAGCCATCAAGCCCACATGGAAGAAGCACACCAGCCAGTGCAATGATGAGGTGTCATCAAGATTGAGCAATGGGCATTAGAAGATTCACAACAAATAGTAAACAAACAAACAAAAATGCATTAGATGAGAGCATGTATATAGGTATAGGCAAGAGCTAAAGCTCACGACACATGGAACCCAGGAACAGGAATGGTAATAGAGATACCAAAAGGGGAATGGCAAGTGAGAAAGAGATGGGGAGGAAGGGGTTGCTGATTGAAATGAATGACACATAACCACATCCTTCCATTCAGGGGGAAGAACAGCAGAAACTAAAGAGGAAGAGAGACAGCAGTCAGTGCAAGATATGAAAATAATATCACTATAAATCTGCCGAGGGGGCATGAGTGATGGGAGGGAGGGGAAAAAGAGGAGCTGATCCCAAGGGCTCAATGGAAAGTAAATGTCTAGAAAAGAATGTTGGCAGTATACGTACTAATATGTCTGATACAATTGATGTGTAGATTGTAACAAGAGTTGTAAGAGCCTCCAATAAAATGATCTTAAAAAAAAAGCTTGGTTATTTACTTCAGACATGAGTTTATTGTGATGGTGTAAACGAGCCACAGAGGGTTCCTGCCCAGTGTGCACAGAAATCCAATTTCTGAGCGCTGAGAAAAGAGAAAGTAGCTTTTTTTGCAAAGAATAGAGCAAGGAGAGATGAGGGCAGTTCCTTAGACCTGGCTCCCTGAATTCTGAAGTTTTACATATTTAGAGAGTAGTGGACTAGACAATAATACATATTCATAAAGGGGTGAGGCACTACCTAGGATTGGTTGGACTCAAGTATACTTTGATTTAAAGGACCATGCATTTTAATCTTCTGTACAGATGTATAGAAGGGCTTGGAGTTTTGTGTTCCAGGAAACTAGGTGGGTTTGCTGGGCAGTTGAATAAGTTGGTTCTGTTGACTGAAAGGCTCTGCACAAGGGTGTAGGCCTGAACTAATTGAGTCTGGTTTTGACTGGTTATCTGCTGAATGCTGAAAAACCAAAAGGGAAACTACGTACCAAAAGGATTAGCAAAAACAAGGCAACATTAGCCCCAGATGAGGAGGTTGTAGTGGCATACTAGGTTACACACATGGATCCCTGTTTGCCTAGTGGTGGATAAACACAGGGTTAGTAGTTCAAAACCACCAGCCACTCCCAGGCAGAAAGGTGAGACTTTCTACTGTTGTGCAAAGGTAGTCTCAGAAACCCACAAGAGAAAGTATGCCCTGCCTTGTAGGGCTGCTCTGAGTCAGAATTGATTTGAAGGTAGTGAATTGAGTATTATTAGTAATTGCAATGGGCATTTGAACTGGGTTATCTTATACCAAAGGTGCCCAACAGAATGCTCAAATTATAGAACAATATCATTGATATCACATGCAGGTACACTTTTGTTGAAGATCATCCAATAAGAGTAGCAGTAGTTCATTAACAAGGAGCTGCTATAAACTCAGGCTGGATTCAGAAGAGAGTGTAGAACAAAGGGTATCATTCCTGATGTCAGACGGATCCTGCCTGAAACCAGGGAGTAACAGATTATATATATATATATATTTACTTGTGTTTTATTGATTATGCAGAGGTATTATACTGGGTTTATCATAAGAAACTAGGGGCAGAATGGGCATTCCAGAGCTCATGTTTCAGTGCTCGTGTGGAATGTGTACATCAATCAAGAGGCAGTAAGTGAATTGAAGAAGGGAAATGCTGCTTGATTTAATGTCAGGAAAGGTGTGTGTCAGGGTTGTATCCCATCACCAGACTTATTCAATCTATATTCTGACCAAATCATAAGAGAAGATGGGTTATATGCAGAAGAATGAGACATCAGGTTTGGAGGAAGGCTTATTAAAACAAATTTCGATATGCAGATGATACAAACTTGCTTGCTGAAAATGAGGAGGATCTGAAGCACTTGCTGATGAAGATAAGATGGTAGCCTTCCGTATGGATTACAGCTCAATGTAAAGAAAACGAAAATCCTCCAATTGGACCGATAAAGCGGGTGGAGAAGAGATTGGACTTGTGAGGGATTTGGGTCGCGTTGGGTGAATCTGCTGCTTAAGACCTCCTTAGAGTCCTGAAAAGCAAGGGTGTGACTTTGAGGACTAAGCTGTGCCTGACCCAAGTCACGATATTTTCAATTACTCTATATGCATGGAAGGTTGGACATTGAATAAGGAAGACCGAAGAAGAATCAATGCACTTGAATTGTGATACTGGAGAATATTGAAAGTACTATGGACAATTAAAAGGACAAACATCTGTTTTGGATGAAATACGGCCAGAGTGCTCCTTAGAGCAAGAGTTGCAAGACTTCATCCTACATACTTTGGACATGTTGTCAGGAGAGACCAGTGCCTTTCAGAAGGACATCATGCTTGGTAAAGCAGAGGGACAGCGAAAAAGAGGAAGGCCCTTAGGTAGATGGATTGCCTCAATATAAAGTAATTGAAAATATCAGGCACACCTGAGTTTTCAACAAGGGTTCAAGCATTGGACCAATTGTGAGGATGGCGCAGGACTAGGCAGTTTCATTCTGGGTATTTGCTATGGGTCAGAACGCACTCAATGCTACTTAACACACCAATACCAAAGCTGATGGGATTTTGATGGTTAATTTACCAATTTTCTATGAATTTGCTCACAATTAGCTTTCACACCTGTGGGTGGACGTCTCTATTAAATTAAGGATAAATTAAGTGGAAGCCAAAATTTCGGCAAGATATGCTACGTCTATAGCAAATATGTCGCTATGCCACGGATGGGAGATATGGCTATTACCTCTAATTGATAATTGCTTTTCCCTTGCCCCAGTGCTCTAAGCAGCTGCTGCCAATTGATTGAAGTGCAGACAAGTTCAGTGCTGGAATTGTACTGAGCTGAGAAATGTCCAGAGGACTGATCAGAGGTATAATGCATCAGAATAGTAACAGCTGCTGAGCATGGACTTGTCATTGGGCTCAGTGTTACACTTGCAATTTCTCATTGTTTTCACAACAGCCTTATGAAGTAGGTACTCTCCTTTTCCCCAATTTATAGATGAAGAAATGGGTGTGAAGGGTTTCAGTAAATGATCAAAGTTAAGTTGGAGGTGGCATTATTTAGACTCTGGTCGGTCTGACTTCACAACCCTGGCTATTATCCACTCTTTGATATCCTGTCTTTTGGCTTCAAGCTTGTGTGGCAAATCAACAGCACTCAATTCGACGCTGTCTCCCTACTGTGCTGAGGGCACAGTCTCGGGCTGGCTCCCTAGAAGTAGGAGGGAGGACCCTGTTTCTTTCTTTTTTTAATTTTTTATTAAAAAACATTTTATTAGGGGCTCATACAACTCTTATCACAATCCATACATATACATACATCAATTGTATAAAACCCATCTGTACATTCTTTGCCCTAATCATTTTCTTTTTTTAAAAATTTTTTTTATTTTAACAATTTATTGGGGCTGATACAATTCTTTTCACAGTTCATACATATACATACATCGATTGTATAAAGCACATCTGTACAGTCTTTGCCCTAATCATTTTTTTCTCTTTTCTTCTTTTACATTTTATTAGGGACTCAAACAACTCTTACCACCTAATAATTTTCTTTTTAATTTTTTTTAATTTTAACAATTTATTAGGGGCTCATACAATTCTTATCACAGTTCATACATATACATACATCAATTGTATAAAGCACATCTGTACAGTCCCTGCTCTAATCATTTTTTTTCTCCTCTTTTCTTTTTTTACATTTTATTAGGGACCCATACAACTCTTATCACCATCCATACATATACATACATCAATTGTATAAAGCACATCCATACATTCCCTGCCCCAATCATTCTCAAGGCATTTGCTCTCCACTTAAGCCCCTTGCATCAGGTCCTCTTTCCCCCCCCCCTCCCCTTTCCCCCCTCCCTCATGTGCCCTTGGTAATTTATACCTCGTTATTTTGTCATATCTTGCCCTAGCCGGAGTCTCCCTTCCCCCCTTCTCTGCTGTCCCTCTCCCAGGGAAGAGGTCACATGTGGATCCTTGTAATCAGTTCCCCCCTTCCAACCCACTCACCCTCCACTCTCCCAGCATCGCCCCTCACACCCTTGGTCCTGAAGGTATCATCCACCCTGGATTCCCTGTACCTCCAGCCCTCATATGTACCAGTGTACAGCCTCTGCCCTATCCAGTCCTGCAAGGTAGAATTCGGATCATGGTAATTGGGGGGAGGAAGCATCCAGGATCTGGGGGAAAGCTGTGTTCTTCATCAGTACTACCTCGCACCCTAATTAACCCATCTCCTCTCCTAAACCCCTCTATGAGGGGATCTCCATTGGCCAACACTTGGGCCTTGGGTCTCCACTCTGCACTTCCCCCTTCATTTAATATGGTATATATATACATATACACATATATACACATATATACACACACTTATATCGTTGTATTTTTTGCATGATGCCTTATACCTGGTCCCTTGGGCACCTCGTGATCGCACTGGCCGGTGTGCTTCTTCCATGTGGGCTTTTTTGCTTCTGAGCTAGATGGCCGCTTGTTCACCTTCAAGCCTTTAAGACCCCAGACACTATCTCTTTTGATAGCCGGGCACCATCAGCTTTCTTCACCACATTTGCTTATGCACCCATTTGTCTTCAGCGATCCTATCATGGAGGTGTGCAGTCAATGATATGATTTTTTGTTCTTTGATGCCTGGTAACTGATCCCTTTGGGACCACTCGATCACACAGGCTGGTGTATTCTTCCATGTGGACTTTGTTGCTTCTGAGCTAGATGGCCGCTTGTTTATCTTCAAGCCTTTAAGACCCCAGTCACTATCTCTTTTGATAGCCGGGCACCATCAGCTTTCTTCACCACATTTACTTGTTCACCCACTTTGGCTCCAGCCGTTGTGTCGGGAGAGTGAGCATCATAGAGTTACAATTTAATAAAAGAAGGTATTCATGCATTGAGGGAGTGTTTGAGTAGAGGCCCAAGGTCCTTCCGCCACCTTAATACTTGACCTATAAATATAGACACATAGATCTATTTCCCCATCCTCCTATATATATTTTCATGTACATGTCTTTGTCTAGACCTCCACGAATGCCCTTTGACTCCTAGCTCTTTCCTCCATCTCCCTTGACTTTCCTCCTGCCCTACTACCATGCTTCATCACCACCTGGGCTAGAGTATACCTCTTCTCTAAGCAACCTTACCCTTGATCATTTCCCACCAGGCCTGCCACTCCCCCTTCTCTACCATTTGGGGTCCCATGTTTTTCCCTTGTCCCTGGGTTTGTTAACACCACTTCCTTATCCCCCCTACCCCCCCACCCCAAGTCCCCCCGGAACTGTCGGTCCCGTTGTTTTTCCTCCAGATAGTTCATCCAGCCTGTCCTATTCAGACAGACCTGTGGAGTCACTAACATGCACGAAAACAAGACAGAGGAAAACAAAGCAACAGTATACAACCAGACAACAGACCCTGTTTCTTTCATGAAAGAAATGGCCAGAAAGCAAATTATGAAAGTTCCTTATAACACAGTGTTGGGAATTTGTAAAACTGTAATGATTTTGAAATTACATAAAAAGTTGTTCTAATATATTTAAAACAAAACAAAACAAAATCCTAGTCCTTTTATTAAGAAAGCATAACCTTTGTTTTGGGGGGTTGAAATTGTACTTCATTGATGATTCTGTGAAAGGTAGTTTTGAAATGAAACCAATACCTTAAATGGTGCCCGAATGTGTTATTCGAGCTGACATTGCGTGCAGCCCTGTAGAACATTAATTCAGAGAGAATAGCCGATGTTCATGGCCTGCTTAGTACCCGTGTCATGGGATTCTGTAGGGAGTCGATGGAGTATTTCATGCTTCTAGAAAGGGCCTCGACGCTCACAAATGCATGCAGGTTATCATTCCTTTTATAAGTCAGAATGCCTTTAAAAATTAAATATACAATTATATTTCAGATAGGGACATTATATTTTTACCAACTTTTTGGTTTATGAAAGAAATTTCTATATTAATGTGTGAACTTAAAATTTTATGATCAATCAAACTTGTGAAACTTAAGGTATCCATGCAAATGATGACAATTCCCTATGCATTGAAGCCCCCTTTATAAGAGCGATGATTGTTTTCTAATTGTAATGTTACTGAGTTGCACAATGAGAATGCAAAGCATTAAATGTACCCACTTTCATTTATTACTAGTCTTATTTGACCTTTCCCATTTTCATTGTGTAAATTTTGAGCTTTTCAGACTAGTCTTGACATTCCCCTCGGTGCTAATTAATGAAATTCTGGTACTAGCATTAAAACTGTAGGGGCTTCCAACTGCTGATGAAAATCTCAGCAAGACAAGGATAAAATATTCCCTTCTCCTCTAAAGCGGCAGAACTGCAAGTATAATTTTGGTTTTGTCATAAAACTACTAACAAATGTTAGCTCTAAGAAAGGACAACAGGACTTTGTGAATTGTTGCCATGCTCTGCAGAAGTAAGCTGGGAGTTCTAAAAGTTTGTAATTCTGTTGCTCATCGTACATAATGCCTAATTTGCTGTTTTTGTTTATTTCAGTGCTTCAATGTTTTGAAAGGTAAAAGTACTTAGGATTTGTCTTTGTTAAGCCAGGAGACAATTATCAGCACTCCGGAGTAGGAAAGGGGGGAGAAAAAGACCTGATGGATTTCTTATCTCAGCTATGAGTTTAGAGTGCAGTTATTTAATTAGCATTTTTATTTATTGAATGCATGCCTATGTTTTTCTGGAGAAGGAGGTTGAAGAGCTGTTATAACAATATTATAGTGTGTACCATGTTTATAGAGCACAGAGAAGTCGTTTGTGTGTGTCCATGAATAAAGCAAGCAGATTGTGTTTTGTTTTGTTTTGTAATTTAAAGAAGTGGGACTGTGAGGTGCTACTTAGTGGAATACGCCAGTCCAGATCAGCTCAAGTGGGGAGATAACTCCAGCGGTGCTGAGGCAAGGACAAGCAGGACCTGACCCAGGCTCCCCATGCAGATGAGTCCCGTGTGTCCCAATAAGTGGGCTTTGTTTCTGTAGTTTTCAAGGGAGTTGGACAATTAAAGGAGGAATTTCCTTTGGTGTTATGGCTATCCTTTGTTGTCGTTCCCCCCCACCCACCCACACATACACAAGCTGCAACAGTGCATTCAGACGTAAACTATGGAGATGGTGTGGGGCAGGGCAGTGTTTCATTCTAGGGAACCTTGGGTCTCTGAGTTGTAGCTGACTTGCAAGTACCCAGCAACAACCCCAACAGCGATCTTCCCTTTTTAATTTCCAGTGGTCGTGTGTCACCCTTAGCTGCCCTGGTGATGCAATAGTTCAGAACTGGACTGCTAATCAAAGAAAAGCAGTTTGGATTTCGCTGCTGCTCCGTGGAAATCGTGGCAATCTGCTTCTGTAAAGATAGCAGCCTTGGAAATCCTCTGAGATTGTTCTACTCTGCTATATAGGGCCTTTATGACCTGGAATCAATTGACCTGCAACACAATTAAAAAAAATGTTTTGTACTTAATCTGACCTTGACCATCACATTGTTGTTGTTAGGTGCCTGTCCATTCGGTTCCAACTCATAGAAACCCAAGGTACAAAAGAAGGAAACACTGCCCAGAACTGTGCCTTCCTCAGGACCATTCTTATGTTTGAGCTCATTGTTGAAGCCACTGTGTCGGCCCATCTTGTAGAGCATCTTCCTCTTCTCACTGTCTCTCTACTTTACAAGAATGATGTCCTTTCCCAAGAACTAACTGGTTTCTCATGACCCCAAGTGGCTTAGTGATTACACTTTTGGCTGCTAACCTAAAGTCAGTAGTTCAAAACCACAGGGCTTTCTACTCTAATAAAGTGACAGTCTTGGAAACTCAGAGAGAGAATTCTACCCTGTCCTCTCAGTTTGCTTTAAGTCGCATCAATTTGGCAGCAAAGAATTTGGTGATCATTATTTTGGTCTTTCCTGATAACATGTCCACAATATGTGAGACAGAAGTTCACCATCCTTGCTTAAAAGGAGCACTCTGGTTGTGTTTATTCCAAGGTAAACTTTCGCTTGTTCTTTTGGCAGTCCATGGTATTTTCAGTACTCTCCACCAGCTCCATACTTCAATATTCTTCACCAGTTCCACAATTCCTCTCAGATCTTTCCTATTTAATCTCCAACTTTCACATGCATATGAAGCGATTGAAAGTACCATGATTTGGGTGATGCACACTTCAGTCCTTAGTTAATCTTTGCCCTTCAACACCTCAACGAGGTCTTGTACAGCAGATTTACCTAATGCAATGCGTTCTTTGATCTCTTGATTGGTGCTTCTGTAAGCATTGATTGTGAATACAAACAAAATGAGATCCTTGACAACTTCAATCTTTTCTTCATTTATCATGATGTTACCTAGGGCTCCAATTGTGAGGTGTTTTTTTTTTTTTTTACATTGAGTTGTGATCCATACTGAAGGGTGCAGACATTGATTTTCATCAGTATGTGCTTCATATCATCCACACTTTTAGCAAGCAAAGTTGTGTATATCACAACTGTAGGTCACAAATTGTTAACAAGCCTTCCTCCGATACTGGTGTCTTCTTCATATATTCCTTCTTCATATTCTTCATATAATCTCACAATTCTCCTTCATATTATCCAGTTTCTCCATTTGCTCAGCATATAGATTGAATAAGTATGGTGAAAAATACAAGCCTTACCCTTACCTTTCTTGATTTTAAACTATGCAAAATTCCCTTGTTCAGTTCTCACAACTGGCTTTTATCCATGTATAATTCTGCATGAGTGCAGTGAAATAATTCACATTCTGTAATTCACAGTCTTTTCAAGACTATCCTTAGTTTCTGATGACTCACACAGTATAGAAATGCCTTCGCACCATCAATGAAACACGGTGAACAACTGTCTAGTACTCTCTGCTTCCAGCCGAGACCCATCTGACATATTTGTTTCATGTCCTTGTCTGAATCCCACCTGAACTTCTGGCATCACCCTGTCAGTGTACTGCTGCAACTATCGTTGGATGATCTTCAGTGAAATTTTAATGGAATGTGCTATTAATGATATTTATGTGAGTCTGGGTAGACTAGAGAAACAAATCCATAGACATGCATATGTGAATAAGAAAAAACTTCATATGCAAGAGCAATTGAATATTGAGAAAGCATCCCAACCCAGTCCAGTCTAAGCCCATAAGTCCAATATTGGCCCATATGTCTGATACCAATCTATAAAGTCCTCTTCAGACTCACAAAACACATGCAAGGACACTGAATTCAGGATAATCACAGGCCAGTGGGTAGAAAGTCTTTGGATCTAGTGGCATTGTAAGCATCTCAGTGCTGGCAGAGGTCTCGACGTGACTTCTCTGGCTTGAGAGGTCTGGTTGCATCAGGGTAGGTCCATGTGGCTTCTCCAGCTCAGGGCACTAGTGTAGTTCCATGTGTCTCGTCAGCTGCAGAGGAACGAGGAGAGAGAGAGAGAGAGAGAGAGAGAGAGAGAGAGAGAGAGAGAGAGAGGTGGATTCCGCCTCCCAGGAGGAAATATTGATTTCCCAGAATTCTCAGGAGAAGGCTATGCCTACACAGAGGCCTCATTGGCTATAACCCAATTGACAGACTAGACTTCACCCCTTCACTCTCAATCCTCTCAAACACCAGATTATGTAACTACCACAATATTATTCTATTATTTTGTGCATTCTGTTGGGTCATTTTTCTTTGAAATGGGTGCAAATAGGTCTCTTCCAGTCAGTTGACTTAGTAGCTTTCTTCCAAACTTCTTGGCAAAGATGAGTGTGGTAGTTACATAATTGCATGTCAACTTGAAGATGTAAAAAAGTGTGGGGGTGATAATCTACCTCTCAGTCAGGTCAAAGCCTGATGGTGCCTCCTTGTTGGCATGGCCTTCTCAGAAGGAGGGTCCTGGGAACCTCCCCTCTCTCTCTGCCACTCTGGAGACATGCCTGTGATATTTATACCACCATTGGACCCACATGACTTTGCACTCACCGGCCAGTGATATTCCTGCATTCTGCATCTTTACATGTGACTACAGGAGTCTGAATAAGGACTTATGGATGAGTATTGGACCTATGGATTAGAGTTGGATTGGACTGAGATATTTTTGGATATATAATTACTTCTTGATATAAGCTCTCTCTTACACATATATGAGTGTCTCTGGATTTGTTTCTCTAGCCAAATTGGCCTAACACAACAAGTGAGTGTTTCCAGTGCTTTCATCAGCGAGTTGACACATTTCAATTAGTATTCTATTAATTCCTGGAGTCTTGTTTTTGGCTAATTCATTCCGTTTAGCTTGAACTTTTCCCTTCAGTACCATAGGCCCTTTATCATATGCTGCCTCTTGAAATGGTTGAATGTCAACTAATTCTTTTATGGTACAGCGACTCTGTATTCGTTCTATTTTATTTGATGCTTCCTACACCATCCAATATTTCCCCATAGAATCTTTCAAAATGCAACTTGAGCCTTGTATTTCTTCTACAATTCTCTCAGTTTAAGATATGCTAAGGGTGTTCTTCTTTCTTGGTTTCAAACTCTTGGTCTCTTCACATTTCATTATAATACTTTACATTCTAAAGCACTTGGTTTGTGCAAGGCTCTGGTCTACAGCTGCTTATATAAGTCTATTCATCACTTGAGTTCTCTGCTACTAACCATTGAACTAGCAATGTGGTGGTTATGCTTAGATCAATGTGAAACAAGCATGGGATGGGCAGTTTGCCCTCAGGAAGAGAGTGGTAAAAAGTGATTAATTAGAATGCAGAAGAAAGCTCTCACAAAGAACTAGGGACTTTCCTGGGCATTTACTAAAAGTAGTCAATAGACTCATGCTACCTACTTTAAGTTAAGATTGGGGTCCTGGTATTGTGTATACTCACCTTGTGGCTATGCCCCAAGGTTACACGACCACGTCTGTTGTCTTACCTGTGACAGTGATGAATTGGCCTGTCACCAATCATGATCTTGTGACAATCCCTTTTGTTTTTGATGGTATTCATGAAAACCATGGCTATGAGGTTGCAACTGTTATTAGTCTGTGCATAGTCTGTGCAGTGCTGGCATGTCTATAGTTTCCCTCATCCCTAAGATTATGTTTGTTTTGTCTTTTTCTTGTTCAAGGCTTAAGAAAAAGGCTCCTATAGAACAGGTTTGAATTTTGCCTTTTATTCCCTAGCACACTATAGAAGTAGGAGGAAACTTTTGGATAATTCTAATTTTTCCTTTTCAAGAATGCTTCTAAGTGGTCAGTGTAAAAATATGAACATAATAATAGTAAATTATTTATTTTTTAGAAAATAATGATGATAACATATACAAATATGCTTGATACAATTGATGTATGGATTGTTATAAGAGCTGTAATCTGTAAGCGCCCAATAAAATTATCTTTAATAAAAAACTATACTATTAATTTCTGAAAAAAGAGAAGAAATGCTTCTACTCATTCTAAATTATATCTTTCCTCTCTGCTTTCCCCTAAGCCATCAAACTTACTCACTGCCACTGAGTCAATTCCAACTCATGGTGACCCTGTATAATAAGGTAGAACTGTCCCTATGAGTGTCTGAGACTGTAATTCTTTATGGGAGTAGAAACTCTTGTCTTTTTTCTTAGAGTGGATGGTGGATTCAAACTTCTGACCTTGCAAGTTTGCAGACCAATGCATAACCTATCATCTAAGCTATCAGGAAATCAAACTTTCAAGCATAAAACCAGCTATTCTATAGACAAGAAGTCCTGAAATGTGTTTGGTTTACCATCCCCTTTTCAGAAAATATAAATGATTCAGTGTACCTGTGCTAATTATAATTTTTTACTATAGACTATAATTCCGGATAAAGTGTAGGTGTCTCCTTTTGTAGTACCCGTTGGGAAGCACTTCTTCAGACCAATGAGGACCGCTAGTCTTAAGAGGAGTGGTACATTCTCTTTTCTTTTCGTTGTAGCTCCCTTCTGGGAAGATTCAGAAAAGGGAAATTAGTAAGCATCTCTTGAGATTCGCAGTTAACAAGGTGCAGACAGGCTGGAATTTTTCTGTATCTAAGCCTGATAATAATAATTCTGTTGACCTTTCTAAAACAAAAAAAAATAATGTTCATCATTATGGTATTGCGAAGCGTTTTTCGCATGCATCAACCTCAGTCTTTGTTAGCTCATGGTAAAATGGCATTAGTGGTCGATAGATGGAGGTCAGAATTTCAGACCATTAAGTTGTGTGTTTTCACCTCAATTTAGGTTACAATTTTTAATTTTCGTTTGAGGAATACTATCTGTAAGAAATAGAAACTATGATTGTTAAATATCTTGATGCATCTGTAATGCAGTACTGGGCCATTTTGAAGAAACAATAATGAAATCTTAGATCAAGACAGTTATGTGGTGATTTTAGCCACTTAACATAAAAAATTGATGAACTATATTCATAAAAATCATCTGATTGTGAATATGGAATTTTAAAATGCCCTACATCAGTTATGCAAATAGCCCACATGAAACCCAAATATGTAGAATTTCAACTTGATGCATTGGTACCAATATTCACTTTACAAAAGTTTACCACAGTATAACTTTAAATATTGTGTTCTAATTAATTTTACATGATTATAATACAAGATTTGTTTGGAATGAAGAAGTAAAACATTTTTCACATGATACTAGTACTTCTTTCTTTTAAATATTAAATAATATTACAAGAGGAATAATCACTAACCTGGCCGTCACCTTCAAAGCATAGGTGAGCTCCCTGTGCGACGTGGTTGAGACAGCTTAGGCACCAAAGGCCAAGCACTGAGTTCAGGTGACAGAGAAGAGGTGTCTTGCAAAGCCCGTGAGATAGAATGGTGGGTTTCCCAGACCAAGAATGGCTTCAGGCAGAGAGGGGTGCCCTGTAGGCACTTCTCAGCAATAAAGCAGCATTATAACACTTCCCCAAGCATGTCCATTCCTCAAGGAGCCTTGAAAGTATAGTGGGTTAGGCTCCGGGCTGCCAACCTCAAGGTTACCAGTTCAAAACCACTATGTGCTCCTCCAGAGAAAGATGAGGCTTTCTACTGCTGTAAAGATTTGCAGTCTCAGGAGCTGGCAGGGCAGTTCCACCCTGTCCTGCAGAGGCGCTATGAATGGCAATTGACTAGATGGCAGCAAGGTTTTTCTTTTGTTTTGCTTTGGGTTCTTTACTCATTTAAAAATTGTATTATTTGTCTTTTGTTGTTGAGATGTTGAAGTTTTCAGAAAATTCTAGAGATTAGTCTCTTGTCTTCTATGTCATTGGCAAGGCTTTCTTCTGTATGGATTATCTTTTTGTTTTTTGGTAAAATCTTTTGATGAACATTAAATGGCTAATTATTATTTTTTCAAAATTATTTTATTGGGGATCATACAACTCTTATCACAATCCATCCATCCATCCATCCATCCATTGTGTCAAGAATATTTGTACATTTGTTGCCATCATAATTTTCAAAAATTTTCTTTCTACTTGAGCCCTTAATATCAGCTCCTGATTTTTTCCCCTCACTCCCCATCCCTCCCTCCCTCACAAACTTTTGATCATTTATAAATTATTGTTAATTTTTCATGTCTTACACTGACCGATGTCTCCCTTAACCCATTTTTCTGTTGTCCATCCCCCAGGGAGGGGATTATATGTACATCATTGTGATCGGTTCCCTCTTTCTCCCCCAACCTCCCCTTCCCCTCCTGGTATTGATACTCCCATTTTTGGTCCTGAGGGATTTATCTGTCCTGCATTCCCTCAGTTTCCAGCTCTGTTCCAGATTTGTTAGGTAGACTTGGGGTCATGATAGTGATGGGGAGGAGGCATTAAAGAACTAGAGGAAAGTTGTGTTTCATCGGTGCTATACTACACCCTCACTGGCTCATCTCTCCCTTGTGACCTTTTGTTAAGGGGATGTCCAGTTGCCTACAGATGAGCTTTGGCTCTCCACTCCACCCAGATGCTATATCTTTTGATAGCCAGGCACCATCAGCTTTCTTCACCACATTTGCTTATGCACTCAGATTGTCTTCAGCAATCATGTTGGGAAGGTGAGCATCATGGAATGCCAGGTTAACAGAACAATGCATTCTTGCATTAGAGGCCTATTGTCCATCTGTTACCTTGATACTTAACATATAAATATATGTACATAGATCTATTTCCCCATCATCACATATAAATATATTACATATGTACATGCCTGTATTTAGACCTCTAGAAATTTCCTTTGCTTGCTAGTTCTTTCCTCTATTTCCTTTGACTTTCCTGTTGTCCCACTATCATGCTCAGCCTTCATTTGAGTTTCAGTAATTCTTTTCGGTGACATTGCCCTTGATCAAGCCCTGCCAGGCCTCCTACACTCTCTTCATCATCAATTATAGATCACTTGTTTTTCCCTTGTCCTGGATTTGCTAACACAACTGCCTTTCCCCCATCTCCCTCTTATCCAGGTCCCCCTGGACTGTCAGTCACATTGTTGTCTCCTCCAGACTGTTTATCCTACCTATCTTATCTAGATATGCAGAGATAATAATATGCACAAAACAAGACAGAGCTAAACAAAGCAACAAAAGAAACCAAAACTACAACAAAACCAATTTAAAAAAAAGAAAGAAAAGCCTATAGTTCCAGGTCTGTTTGTTGGCTTCTCAGAGTGTTTTCCTGTCAAGTTTGATGGGATGCCATGCCCTGGCCCCAAAGTCTATTTTTGTATTCCCTGGGGATTTCCTTGCTCTGCTCCCCTTGCCATTCTGTTGCATGCCCTTAGTGTTTCACCTCGATGTGGTGGGGTCAGATCTGGCACAATTCCTGCACTGTGTCTCCAGTGTTGTCCCCTGTAGTGCTATGGGTCAGTGAGGGGCATTGTATCTGATAGTGGGGCTGCCTAAATGCCTAATTATTACAAGGTTATAGATGATATTCTACCATTCCATTTTCCATTTCTCCTATCTTGATGATGATTTTGAACAATCTCCAAATATCCTGGGTCAGGAGAGAAACAATTTGGTAGGTTGAACAATCAGATAGAATGTCTTTAAGTTATTGGCTTTGTTTTTGCTTTCCTACGTGTCAATTACTTATTTGAAAAATGAAGGTGAATAATATTATCTGCACTACCAATATATAGTTTGGATTAAATGGTACAAAGTATGTAAGTGCTGTTGTAAAATTGCTAAGAACTTTGAAAATGATATTTAATAACACTTCCATTCAGTTTCTCCTCCCTCATTCATTTTTTCTTCTATTTATGTCAGTTTTAGATAGTATAATGACATATTTGGGGATTAAAAGTTGAGACTAAAGTGAAATTGATTTATTCTTCTCTGTGGGAAGTTCTATATGCCTCTGTTAGCCTTTCCATTTCTTTTGGATTTAGAGATCTTGCAGATGAGAATAAATTATTTTCTTAGGAAGAAATTGCTTAAATAACACCTCTAGGAAGCAAACAACCAGTCTTATGACTGTTCCAGGTTAGACTATAGAGCACATAACATTTCCCAACACCATTTAAGGGGGAAGAAAGGGAAACAATAAAATAATGGACAGTTTGGGTGATGAGGGCGACTGTCCTACCTGCTCCTGGTCTAATTTCAGGCAGTTTTAGCCCCGTGAGGTGGGTCTTTCTAGGGTGAATAAGCAGGAAGCAGCAGGATTGTCATGAACAAGAAGGAAAACATATATTACACAAGACAGTCTGTGTTCCTTGTCTGCTGTCTGACTGGCCACAGGAATTTGTCCGACTTGTACGGACAGTTTATAATAACTGGTAGCATATTCCTTTCATGCTTTCTCCTCACACTGTAAAAGGTAACGGCCAATTACCCACTGAGTAATTATGGACAGGTCCAATGTCCCCATATTAATAAGAAATACTATTCCACACTTACAAAGAAAGCACTGGTGACACGATGGATTAATTCTTAGGCTGATAACTGAAAGATCGATAAGTTGAACCCACCAGCTGCTCTACTATATATTAACTGCCATTTCTTTAGGTCTATAAAAATGTTTATACATAAGGGAGGTGAAAGGTTTAGGTGTCTATATACAGAATGTCCACTGCCTTTGAGTCGATCCCATCTCATAGCAACACTGTAGGACAGGGCAGAACTGCAACAGAGGGTTTCTGATGCCGTAAGTGGTCATGGAAGCAGGCTACCTCACCTTTCTCCCTGTTGGTAGGTTACATTCTGACCTTTCAGTTCAATGCAGACCTGGTTGTGGTTCTTTGACTGCTGGAATGACCCGAGCTATCTTTCCTGAAGGATCAGAGCCTCTGGTAATGATGTTGGAATTTGTTGCTAGAGTTCACTATTGGCTTTCATCACATGATCAAATCATGGGGAATTATTATACATTGTTAGGGGCTGTCAAATGAGTTCTGACTTAGAGAGACTATCTGCACAACAGAATAAACATGACCTTGTCCTGCAGTGTGCTCACAATTGTTTATTTGACTCCATTGTCAACTGGTCCAGGGTCCTCTTCTTTTTAGCTCACCTCTTTTTAGTTTTACTAAGAATGATTTATTTTTCCAGGGATTGGTCTCTCCTGACAATGTCTAAGGTTGGTGGGAAAAAGTCTCACCATTCTTCCTTCCAAGAAACATTCTGGTGGTGTTCTTCCAGAGATTTGTTCTTCTAGCAGTCTAGGGTACTTTCAGTATTCTTTGCTAGCACCACAATTCAAATGCATTGATCCTTCTTGGGTCTTCTTTGTTCAATATCTAACTTTCACATGCACATTAGGCCATAGAAAATACAATGGCTAGGGTCAGGCTTACTTTCTTTCTCAAAGTGACTTCATTGCTCTTGACCACTTTAAGGAGTTTGTTTTTGCAGTGTCATAGCCAGGTTTGGTGTCAACTTGGTTGGGCCAGGGTCTTCAGTGGCTTGATAGTCATCCCTATGATGTGATCTAACAGAGTAATTAAAGTCATGATGAGATCTAACATGACATAATCAACTTAGTGAGCAGCCAGCAATTGTGGTGGAATGCAGTCCTAACCTCCTCCTTGAGTAGGTCACGCTTTGATGCAGTTGGAAGAAAGACTGGTGGTGTGTGTGGCCTGCTTCCTTTTAAGCAGAATCCATGGGAAGGCTTCACTTTTCCTGACTCTGGATCCTGCATCTGGTTTGTTGACTTCTTGTCATATTGCTTAATGATCCCAGAAGTCATCAGCAAACTACTGACCTTACATAACTTTGACTCATCTACCAGCCTGTGGTTTTTCTATTTCTTGGTTTATTATCCCACAAATCAGAAGAAGCTTCCATCTTATCATCTAACCTACAGACATGAACCAGACTGGACTTGTTTCTACAACTATGTGAGACATTTATTATTTTTCCCCAAGAATTTTACTGGCATATAATTGATATATCATTCAATTCAATAGTTCAGTTATATCAAGATTAGTTGTACAATTGTCACCACAGTCAGTTTTAGAACATTTTTTATCAATCTTATACTCATTGTTATTAATTCTCCATTTCTCCCTAACCTCCCGTGACAGTGACTGTATCTCTATAGAGCTATCTATCCTTAATTTCATATACCATAAATAAATAAATAAATAAACCAAAATTAACAAGAATAACAAAATAAAGCAGATTAAAAACCTCAATCAAAATGAAAGTGAAAAGATTAAGAACTAGACCAAATTTAAATGAATCATAAGGGATATCAAATAATGGGGTTATAAAATTAAAAATCATTTTATTGGGGGCTCATACAACTCATCACAATCCATACATCAATTGAGTCAGGCATGTTTGTATATATGTTGCCTTAATTCTTTCCTAGACATTTATTTTCTATTGAGCCTTTGGTATCAGCTCTTTTTTTACCCTCTCTCCCTTACCACCCTCATAATCCCCGATAGATTGTACATTTTTATTATTTTCATCTCTCACACCAACTGCTGTCTCCTTTCCCCCATGTTTTCTGTTATGCTTCCCCCTGTAGAGAGGTTATGTGTCCATCATTGTGATCGGTTCCCCCTTTCTCCCTTCCTCTCTCCCTCTTCCCCCTACCCTTCTGGTATCACTATTCCCACTCCTGTTCCTGGATTCTGTATGCTGTGAGCCCCCATCCCTTTCTATACCTCTGTACATGCTCCGGTCAGTCTGAATTGAGAAGCAGCACTGGGGTCATGGTAGTGGGGGGTGAGGAAGCCTCAAGGAACCAGAGGAATATAGTATGTTTCATCAGTGCCTTCCTGTATAGGGTGATACATTTTAACCCAACTGCATCTGCAACAATCCACTTTCCAAATGCACTCTATATGTTAGCCAGGCTAGTCACATTCTCCCTGGCTCACCATTACAGGGGACACCCCAGGGGCTTACTTCATGTGTATTTCCCCTTCACATTAAAAAGAAAAAGACAAAACAGCTCTAAAGGGAGAGCAAATGATAATATATTTTAACCTAACTATGTTTGCCAATAGAGCTATTCACACCTCTCAATAAAGTTGGAGGGGATTTCCTGGAGGTCAAATCCATGTATGAACTCTGCCATTGGATTTTGGGCTTCCACTGTCATGCATAATCTTCTGCAAATCATGTGTTCACGATTTAAACTCTGATGCCATTTCCTCCTTTAGATTTGGATTATATTATTTAACTATCACAGACTGGTTTGCTCATTCCATGTGGACTTCGTTGATGCCGCAGATGACTGTTTGAAAACAAACCCCAGATGTAT
The DNA here is from genome assembly GCF_050624435.1 of Tenrec ecaudatus. NCBI lineage: Eukaryota > Metazoa > Chordata > Mammalia > Afrosoricida > Tenrecidae > Tenrec > Tenrec ecaudatus. The sequence goes on along the minus strand of NC_134543.1, from coordinate 60,321,181 downwards.
TCTTTGTGGCAGCTGAGCACCATCTAGTTTCTTCACCACACTTTGCTATAGCACCTCTATCTTTAGTGATCTCTTCATGAGGGCGAGCATGAAGCAGGGTCATCTGGGAGACATTTTTAAAATACATAAGTCTCTTTCTATATACATACACATATAAGTATCACTAATTTTGTTTCTTTAGAGAACTCATCTTAACAGATTTGGTAACAGGAGTGGTTCTAGAGAAACAAAATCATAATGATGAGTTTTAGAAATTTGTTCTCAAATCTGCTTAGGCTTAAAGTCACAGAGAACTTGGCTTCTGACACTTTTGGTATTATTCGGTCTTTCACTATTAGTAAAGAGGGAGCCATTAGTCCATAGTGTGAGATGGCAAAGTTAATAGCCCCAAAATCACCACCAAGAGACGAAGTGTTGAGGAATAGAGGAGAAGGGAAAGATGAGAAAATTGCTGAACAGGAAGGGGAGGCTGACCATGAGAGAGAAGTGGAAACACTGGAAGGAGGGAATGAGGAGTCCACCTCAAATCATAAATGGCAAATGCGTGCATGACGACATCTATTGTAGGAAACCGTGAAGCATGGCCAATTTCTAAGAAGAAAGGAAAAATTAGATTATTGGGGTTGTTTTAATAGCCCTTACAATTAAATAGGCCAGTTAACATTTGGAATCTACTAGAATGGTCTGGAAAGTTTTCTTCTACAAGAAATCGGTGTCTGTTCATGACTATGGGAGAATTTGTGAGTATTAAGCAACTATTTTTGTTGAGTTTAATTTGCTCTGAGTTTACAGTTAATTCTAAAAGATACACAATTTTGCCCTTTCCCCATTTCCTGTATTTAGAAATTATCACTGTGGAACAGACCAGGAGTCTTATAGAGTAGGGTGAAATCCCTCAGTAAGTCATTTGATCACATTTGTAGTGCTATTCCGGAGAAAGCAAAAATAACCTCACTCCAATCCCAGCTAGAAGTCAGCTTATTCATTAAAGTTTCAGGACCGAGATCCTTTGTATACTTTTACCAAGAAAATACGTTGTTATAAACTCATGCCTTGTCAAGGGGGAGAATCTGATAGGCCTTTTCTATCTCTTCCGTGAAGCTATTTCCCCAGTGGCAGGCTGATACATACAGCTGTATTCCTAGACTCTCTTTTCAGTTTAACCTTGAAAAAAATTGGCTGTGAACAAACAAATTAAAAAATTTTATAAATTAGGAAGTATTGTTTATATCTTGTGCTCTGAGTGGCCAGTTGTATGTAGTTGTCCAATGTTATGGGAGCTGAACTCTTCAATGGTTTGCTATTATTTAAAATAATTCTGTTCTTTGATCATCCTAAATCACCTAAAATATAAACAATAACAAAAAATGTTGGTACTCTCTTGGATATTGCTGATGTTGTTAGCAGTTGTTGAGTTGTTATCAGCTCACAGCAGCCTTATGTAGAGCGGAATGAAACACTGCGCAGTCGTGCTACAGCCTCACAACTTTTCCTGTGCTCATTGTGATAGCCACGGTTTCAATCCATCTCTTTGAAGCTCTTCCTATTTTTGACTATACTTTACCAAGGCGATGTCCTTCTCAATGGACTGGTTCCTCCTGATAGCATGAGGATGTCTCAAGGATGTTTCCTACATCCTTGAGGCAAAGTCTCGCCATCCTCAATTCTAAGAAACACATGACTTGTACTTCTTTCAACATAGATTTGTTTGTTTCTCTGGCAGTCCATGTTACATTCAACATTCTTCACCAACACCCTAATTCAAAGGCATCAATTCTTCTTTGGGTTTCCTTAATTATTAGTCAGCATTTGCATACAAATAGGGCAAATACCATGGCTTGGGTCAGGTATACCTTAGTTCTGAAAGTGTTATCTTTGATCTTTTAACATTTTAAAGAATTTTTGTTTTGTTTTGTTTTGCAGATTTTCCCAATGTATTAAATACTCTGAATTCTTACCTGCTTCTTTCCAGGGTACTCATTGTGGACTCAAGTAAAATGAACTTCAACTTCAGTTTTCTCCAATTGTCATGATATTGGTTTATTGGTGCAGTTGTGAGGAATTTTGTTTTCTTTATGGGAAAATGTAATCCATAGTCACGGTTGTAGCCATTGATTTTTCACGAGGAAGCGTTTTACACCCCCTTCACATTTAGCAAATAAGATTGTATCCTTTGCGGACTGCAGGCTGCTAATAACACTCCTCCTTCTGATGCCTCTCTCTCATGTAGTCTAGTTTCTCAGATTATTTGCTTATCATTTTGAATAAGTATGGTGATAGACTATGTGAATAAACTGTTATAATTTGTAAGATAGAGTTTGAATAAAACACTTAAGATAAAGTACAAAATGGAGTGTGGCAAACATGAGGTCGACAGGGTCTATGGAATATGGTTTTTGACATTCTTCTACAGTGTGCTACTTTTTCCTATTTGAGTCTGGTTTGAGGCTTAAAGGTGTATATTTGTTCATATGTATGTGTTAGGAGAATGAAAGGGAGATAATTGGTTATTTTACAATCAGATTATTATCATAAAAGACAGACAATTGGATTCTCAGCATGCTAAACCTAGCCACACTGAGTAATAGAAAAAATATTCAAATCACAGTTTTATAATAAACGTTGGGAAATATACTAGTCTAATAGTTTGGGAAATCAATATACCAAGATATTTGTTGCTAAAAGTAATAATTCTTTTATCTTAAACTGCTGTCACAATACTTTTTTTGTTGTCACAACTGAACTTTTTTTAAATTCAGAATTGGAGTGAAGTTTATTCATTTAACATTCATGTAGCATAAAGTTTTCCTTATATGAAAACTTAATTTTATTTATTTACTTATTAGTATCCTTTTATTGGGAACTCTTACAGATATCATAACATTCCATAGTTCCATCACCTCCAGCAGTATTGCACAATTGCTACCACAATCAGTTTCAAACATTTTCTTTCATCCTGGTTTCTAAGGTGTGTTCTGGCTGCCTTTCTTCTGATACAAATTCATTTGCTCTTCTTTTTATAAAAATCATTTTATTGGGTGCTCATACAGCTCTTATCACAATCCATACGTCCATCCATTGTGTCAAGCACATTTGTACATTTGTTGCCCTCATAATTTGCTCTTCTTGAAGTGCATGGCAAATCCAATGTTGTTTCCAATACCACTTGTCAAATGAATCAAGCCTTCTTCTTCTTTTTAAGATCATTTTATCGGGGTCTCTTAAAACTCTGTAACAATCCATACATCAATTGTATCAGTCATATTAGTACATATATTGTCATTGTTCTTTTCTAGACATTTACTTTCTATTGACCCCTTGGGACCAGCTCTTCCTTTTTCCCTCCTCCTTTCCCCTCCCCCTTGGCCCCTTGATAGATTGTAGATTCTTATTATTTTCATATATCTCACACCGACTGCTGTCTTCCTTCCCCTCTGGTTGCTGTTGTTCTTCCTTATACAAACGAACTTTTGTTGTACTAAATATTTTGTGAAAAAAAAGAAACAAACTTGGGTTGATTTTGTGTTGTTAATTGTGTTAAGTCCCTTTATTTATTTAACACATTTCTATTGCAGTGCTCCAATGGATCACGCACTGTGCTAGGTGCTCAGGCTATAACTGGGAACAAAATAAATAATATCTGTGCCTTCTTGGTTCTGAAAATCTAGTGGAAGGGACTGTAGCTGGACAGTATGACTTACGTTTATTGGTGATGCAGATTCCTGAATGGAATAGAAGACTGAAAGGAACATCACAGTCGTTCCAGTCCATTCTCTTAAATGTAGATAAAAGGTAAAAACCTAGATAAATTAACTTACTTGAGGAAGGTAAAACTCAAGCTAGTAGTAGATCCAGAAATAAAACCAAGTTCTCAAATCACTTCCAGGATCTTTACCACCCCTTATATCAGGATATATAATTCACAAACAATTCAATTCAATATTTTAATATTAAGAAGGGTTATACAATTATCACCACAATTGATTTTAGAATATTTTCTTCACTCTTATACTCATTGTGAGTAGCTCTCATTTCCCCCATAATCCCTTCCCATCTCCCAAGAAGCCATCTATTGCAGTTACTATTGCTATAGATTTACCTATCCTGGATTTCACACACAGAAAAAGATTGAAAACAAATCAAAAATAAAAACTAGCAATAACAACAAAACAACATAAAAACCTCAATAAAAATGAAAGACAAATATATAAACTTTTTTAGAGAATATTAAAAACTAGAACAAATTTAAAAGGAGGTCAAATTAAAAAATTTTAATTAAATACTTTTATTGGGGTTCTTACTTATCTTATCACAATCCATGCATTCATCCAGGGTGTCAAGCACATTTGCACATATGCTGCCATCATCATTTTCAAAGCATTCTCTTCCCACTTGAGCCCCTGATATCAACTCCCAATTTCTTCCCACTCCTTCCTCTGCCCTCCCTCACGAACTCTTGATAAGTTATCGATGATTATTTTCATATCTTACATCATCCTCTGTTACTTCTCACCTACTTTTCCATTGTTCGTCCCCCTGTGAGGGGTTTATAGGCTGATCCTTGTGATCCATTTCCCCCTTTTCCTTCCATCCTCTCCTAATCCTCCTGGTTTCTTTACTCTCATTGTTGACCCTGAGGGGTTTATCTGTCCTGGATTCCCTGTGTTGCAGGCTCTTGTCTGTAACATTGTGCATGTTCTGGTCCAATTTATAAGGTAGAATTGAGGTCATGATAGTGGGGTGAAGGAAGCACCAAAGAACTAGAGGAAAGTTGTGTGTTTCATCGGTACTACACTGCACCCTGACTGGCTCATTTCTTCCCTGTGACCCCTCTGGAGGGGGATGTTGAATTGTTTCCAGATGGGCATTGGGTCTCTTCTTCATGGCACTCCCACGCCCCCCATTCACCTTGGGTTTTGTTTTGTTCTGGGTCTTAGATACCTGGTACCTGATCCCATCAACACCTCATGATCACATTGGCTAGTATGCTTCTTCCATGTGGACTTTGTTGCTTCTCAGCTAGATGGTCACTTGTTTATCTTCAAGCTTTTAAGACCCAGATGCTATATCTTTTGATAGCCGGGCACCATCAGTTTTCTTCACCACATTTACTTATGCACCCATTTTGTCTTTAGCGATTGTGTAGGGTAGGAGAGCATCACAGAATGCTGGGTTGTTAGAACAAAGTGTTTTTGTGTTGAGGGAGTACTTGAGTTGAGGCCCAATGTTCATCTGCAACCTTCATTCTTAACATATAGATATGAGTACATAGTTCTATTCCCCTCTTGTTATATATGTATATAAGTATGTGCATATATTTACATATGCACATGCTTGTATTTAAACCTTTATAAATGTTAGGGTGTTAATATTTTAACCTAACTGCATCTGCACCCACCCACTTTCCAATGCCTTCGGTATGATAGCAAGGACGTTCACATCCTGGTCTATTGTTGGATGAGATTAATCAGATGTGGATTTCCCCTGCAAGAAAACAAAAATTAGGAACCCTGGTGGCATAGTGGTGATGGGCTGAGCTGTTTAACCACAAGATTGCCGGTTTGAAACCACCAGCCACTCTGTGGGAAAAAGACCAGACTTTGTACTCTTGTAAAGAGTTAGTCTCTGAACCCACAGGGGCAGTTCTACCCTGTCCTATAGGGTCACTATTAGTTGACATCAACTCCATGATAGTGAGGTTTTGTTTTGTTTTTTAACTGAAACAACTTTGTGTCAAAAGAGAGATCAAATGATTAGATAGTACATTTTCACCTAAATTCATCTGCCAAGATGGACTTCATAATGCTTTCTGTTTGATAGCAAGGCTATTCAGATCCCTTAGCTCTGGTCAGAGGGTGTTGATTCACCAGAGGCTTCATCCATAAGTGGACCCTGCAAATGGATTTTGGGATTTCCCTGTCATCCAGAGCACTTCCGCCTGGTTGTTGGTGACCTTGATCAAGTGATAGGCAAGGAATGCAACACAATGCATCCCAGAGCAACAGGGGCCATGCCAATTTACTCTTGGAATTCTAATCCATCCCTAAATCAGATCTTGTGTGTCCAGACTTCCCTGGCCATTGTGTCACTTTTAAAATTCAGGAAGGTAGGTTTGCATAATATTATATTATAAAAACAAACATTTTGAAGACAAAGTAGCCTTGAAAGGGTGATAATTTTTCAAATAAATGAGCTAGTTTAGTAGATAAGGCATATACCCCCCCCCCCCAAATGCAGTTGATACATCTTTGCAATCATTCTACATTGTTTCAGCTGGCTGTGAGGAAACTGCCAAAGAAACAGGAAGAATTAGGTTTCATGAATAATTCATTGGATTCAATTTAACACCCTCATTATTTATAGTGCTTCAGGTTAGTCTCTGGTGCTATTTGCCTTAATAAGGATGGGAATAATGAGTTGGCAGTGTATCTGTTTGCATTAGTGTGTGTTATTGTTTACTGAAATAAAGTCCAAGGTATTTTCAGAAATATGCCTCTTTAACAATAGTCTTGGCAGAAAAATATTACATTTCAAACTTTGGGGCCTAAAACTTTTATTTGTATAAGATATTTTATCCTTTAATGAATAGGATTAATATAAGTGAGCAGCATTCACACTTAGGGTAGCATTGCTTATTGTTCAGCTAAAACACAAGGGATTGTATAAAGCTTTCTAAATCTGGTTTATCTTGGATTTAAGAAAATAATATCTTAAAAGAAAAGCTAAAACTATTTTGACTGAATGCACTTTTGGAACCATTGCTTTACTATTTGAATTTCAATGATAGGTTTTTTATTTTAGAGAGCAAAATTTACTTTAGATATTAAATGATACTAATTATGTTTCAGTTATTTGTTAGATTAAGTTTAAGAAGCATATTCTGTTCACAGGGTAAAACATGTCACTTGGCCAATTCTGCAGAATGCAATTTAATAAATATTAAAATGAAGGGGAAATGCTTGCATGAATGCTTATGATTTTTGAGTGTTCCATTAATTTGAACTAATAATCCCATTCTAAAGGAATACAAGAAATTTAGAAGAGAAGAAAAAGACAGTTAGATGGAAATGTAAGAATCTATAGATTATTAATTATACCTAAGGAGCCCTGGTGAGTTACATGTTGGCCTGCTAATTGTAAGGTCACCGTTTTGAAACCACAAGCTACTCCACTGGAAAAACATGAAGTTTTCTACCCATAAGGAGTTACATACAGTCTTGGAAAACCAAAAGGGCACTTTGTTCTGCAGAGTCACCATGAGCTACTTTGAATTGACTGGATGGCAGTGAAAAGGAGGCGAGGTGATGCTAATCCCAAGATCAGCTGTTCAATACCTAAAGCGGATCTGCAGGAGAAAGATGCGGCCATCCGCTCCTGTAAAGGTTCACAGCCTCAGAAACTGCAGAGTTGCTATATGAGTCTGATTAATCTGCTAATAGTGAAGATTTTTTTTTGTTTTTAAAAAAATATATATTTATATTGGGCAAATTTGCTCCACAAGGCCTCTTTAAAGTATTGATGTCGCCTTGAGGGACTAAGGTGCCCTTGGTCCATGTGTGGTATTTGCGATCACCTTATGTGCACATGGAAGTTGGACAACGACTAGGGAAGATTTCAGAAGAATGGATGCATTTGGAGTATGGTGCTGGCACAGGCTTTTGAAGGCACCAGGGACTACCAGAAGAACAAACTAATCTGTTGGGAAGAAGTTAGGAGAGACCAATGCCTGCAAAAGAACATCATGCTTGGCAGAGTAGAAGGTCAGCAAAACAGAAGACCCCTGACAGTGGGTCGGCAGTGGCTGCAACAATGGCTCCAGCATAACTCTTGTGAAGTGGGCGCAGGACTGGGCTGTGTTTGTTGGAACCTGGATTATATGAAGAAGAATGTGACAAAAGGATTGGAGGAAATAACATGCTATGGAGATGACACAATTTTGCCTGCTAAAAGTGAGGAGGACTTGAAACACTTGACGAAGATCAAAGACTGCAGCCTTCAGTGTGGATGACAACTCAACATAAAGAACATGAAAACCCTCACAACTGGATCGGTAAATGATCTCATGACCAAAGGAGAAAAAGATCGAAGTTTCCATGGATTTCATCTTGCTTGGATCCACAATCAGTGTTCATGGGAGCAGCAGTCAAGAAGTCAAATGATGCATGACATTAGGAAAATCTGCTGCACAAGACCTCCTTAAAATGTTTAAGATCTCTGCAGGTCTGTCTAAATAAGATAGGCTGGGTGAACAATCTGGAGGAGAAAACAATGGGACTGACAGTTCTTGGGGGACATGGGAGAAGGGGAGGGGGTGAAAGGAAGTGGTGTTAACAAACCCAGAGACAATGGAACAACAAGTGATCCAAATTGGTGGTCAGGAGGGTGTAGGAAGCCTGGTAGGTTGTGACCAAGGGTAATATAACTGAGAGGAATTACTGAAACCCATATGAAGGCTGAGCATGATAGTGGGACAGGAGGAAAGTAAAAGGAAATAGAGGAAATAGCTAGGGGACAAAGGGCATTTATAGAGGTCTAAATAAAGGCATATATATATATATATATGAATGTGGAAATAGATCTATGTGCATATAAGTATAGGTTTAATATTAAGGTAGCAGATGGACATTGGGCCTCCACTCAAGTACTCCCTCAATGCAAGAATACTTTATTCTATTAAACTGGCATTCCATGATGCACATCTTCCTGACACAATCGCTGAAGACAAAGTGGGTGCATAAGCAAATGTGGTGAAGAAAGCTGATGGTGCACAGCTAGCAAGAGATATAGCATCAGGGTCTTAAAGGCTTGAAGGTAAACAAGCGGCCACTTAGCTCAAAAGCAACAAAGCCCACATGGAAGAAGCATACCAGTCTGCGTGATCATGAGGTGTTGAAGGGATCAGTTATCAGCCACCAAAAAAAAAAAAAATCATATAATTGTGTGCTCACCTCCACGATAAGATCGCTGAGGACAAATGGGTGCAGAGGCAAATGTGGCGAAGAAAGCTGATGGTGCCCAGCTATCAAAAGATATAGCATCTGGGGCCTTAAAGGCTTTAAGGTAAACAAGCAGCCGTCTAGCTCAGAAGCAACAAAGGCCACATGGAAGAAGCACATCAGCCTGTGCAATCACAAGGTGTCCAAGGGATCAGGTATCAGGCATCAAAGAACAAAAAATCATATCATTATGAATAAGGGGGGAATATGGATTGGGGACCCAAAGCACATCTGTAGGCAACTGGACATTCCCTTACAGAAGGATCACAGGGAGGTGACAAGCAAGCCAGTCAGGGTGCAGTGTAGCGACGATGAAACATAAAACTTTCCACTAGTTCCTAAATGCTTCCTCCTTGCCCCCCCTCGCTATCATGATTCCAATTCTACCTTACAAATCTGGCTAGACCAGAAGATGGATACTGGTACAGATAGGAACTGGAAACACAGGGAATCCAGGGCGGATGATCCCTTCAGGACCAGTGGTGATACTGGGAGAGTGGAGGGAGGACGGGGTGTAAAGGGGGACCGATTATAGGTATATACATAAAACCCCCTCCCTGGGGGATGAACAACAGAAAATTGGGTGAAGGGAGATGTTGGACAGGGCAAGATATGACAAAATAATAATTTATAAATTATCAAGGGTTCATGAAGGAGGGGCAGTGGGGAGGGAGGGGAAAATGAGGAGCTGATGTCAGGGGCTTAGGTGGAAAGCAAATATTTTGAGAATGATGAGGATAACGAATGTACAAATTTGCTTGACACATTTGATGTATGTTTGGATTGTGATAAGAGTTGTATAAGCCCCCAATAAAATGATTAAAAAATGTTGAAAACTAGGATGTTACTTTGAGGACTAGGGTTTGCCTGACCTAAATCATGGTACATTCCTTTGCCTTATACGCATATGAAAGCTGTTCATTGAAGAAGGAAGCCCTAAGAAGAATCTGTGCGTTTGGGTCATAAGAGAAACTGAGCACGGTGCAGGCCTAGGAGGTGTTCAGTTCTGTTGTACTGAGGATTGCTATGAATTAGAACCACGTGACTGCACCTAGGAATTGCAGATATTCAACAGTGGTTGGAGAAGTAGTCAGAATTTAACTACAGCTATCTATCTGATGTACTGCACCATGCTCTTCTTAACTTTGACCTTTAAAAAATCATTTTATTGGAGGCTTGTAACAATTCTTACCACAATCCCTATATACATCCATTGTGTCAGGCACATATGTACATTTGTTGCCATCATCATTCTCAAAACATTTGCCTTCTACTTGAGCCCTTAATATCAGTTGCTCATTTTATCCCCTCTTTCCCCACTCCCCCATCCCTCATGAACCCTTCATTATTCATAAATTATTATTATTTTGTCATATGTTACACTGTCTGACGTCTCCCCCTCCCTCGTCCATCCCCCAGGGAGGAGGCTATATGTAGATTCCTGTAATCAGTTCCCCCTTTCTACCCCACATTCTCTCCACCCTCCAGGCATCGCCACTCTCACCACTCGCCCTGAAGGAGTCATATGTTCTGGATTCCCTGTGTTTCCAGATGCTATCTGTACCAATGTACATCCTCTGGTCTAGTCAGATTTGTAAGGTAGAATTGGGGTAATGATAGTGGGGGGGGGAGGGAGGCGGGGAGGAAGCATTTAAGAACTAGAGGAAAGTTGTGTGTTTCATCGTTGCTACCCTGCACCCTGACTTGCTCAACTCCTCCCCATAACCCTTCAGTAAGGGGTGTTTGGTTGGCTACCAATGGGCTTTGAGTCTCTACTCTGCACTCACCCACATTTACAATGATATATTTTGTTCATTGATGCTTGATACCTGATCCCTTCGACAGCTTGTGGTCACACAGGCTGGTGTGTTTCTTCCATGTGAGCTTTGTTGCTTCTGAGCTAGATGACCGCTTGTTTATCATCAAGCCTTTAAGACCCCCAAACGCTATATCTTTTGATAGCCGGGTGCCATCAGCTTTCTTCACCACATTTGCTTATGCACACATTTAACTCTGACCTTTTTAAAATTGTCAGGCCATGAATAGAGCACAGACATAGTGTATGTCACTTGTCTTAATTTGAAGTATGACCCCAACCTTTTTTGAAATTCAGGTAATAATAATTTATAAATTATCAATAGTTCACGAGGCATGGAAGGTGCATAATGGAGGGGAAAAATGAGGAGCTGAAACCAAGGGCTCAAGTAGAAAGAAAATGTTTTGAGAATGATGATGGCAACAAATGCACAAATGTGCTTGGCAAAGTGGATGGATGGATGGATGGATTGTGATAAGAGCTGTTCGAACCCCGCCCCTCAAAATGATTTAAAAGCAACAACAACAAAAACAGCTTTTTTGGTGACATTTTGCCAACAACTACTCCTTTAGCTCACCTCTATTTTGTAGAAAATCCATAGATTGATTACACCAAAAATTCATAACCCTTGATCTTAGCTGGACTGTCAATGCTACTGAGATGCTCTGTTTCCCCAGTCATCTCCTTTCTATGATTCACAAAAGCTACTTTTTTTTATTGTCCTCACATTTGGAGCCTCTGCATCTTTGTCTTCACTCTTTAACAGTGAACATGGAGAAAAGCAGATGCATGCTTCATTTCTCACCACTGATCAGAAACTTGACATGGTATACATTCCATCTTTTTTCTTTCTTATGGAATGAATGATCTTTTCTGCTATCCGAAGTGAATTATTTTCACATCTCAGAGCTTTCACATATCAATAATCTCCTTTCAGGAAAATCTCTCCCTTTTAATGCCCTTTGTATTGGTAATCTGTTGCTGTATAATCGTTTGGCATTTTCAAATAACACACATTATTCTTTCACAGGTTTGTGGGCCAGGAACCTGGCAGTGGCTAACTGTGGGTTGAGAATTGGTTCAGAATCTCCCAGGAGGCTGAGACGGATGGTATCCTGTCGCTTACTTGGTGCTGAAGAACGCAACCCCAAATGGTTCATTTCCATGGCTGTTAGCAGGAGGCCAATTTTCCCTGGGGTCCCAGTTGCTTGTGGAAAGACCTCTTCATATGGATGCTTGCATGTCCTCACAGAATGACAGCTGTCTTCCTCTAGAGCTAGGAACCCAAGACAAGGGAGAAACCATGCTGCCTTATATGACCACCACAGACTTACAACCGCCATTTCTACACCGTTCTTCTCTCTACCACATAGGACCATTATGAGTTGGAGTCAACTAAATGGCAGCTAGTTTGGTTTTCAGGTTTATAAAACAAAATAATGAACATAGACCCAGACATGGAAAAGCTTATGCACTGGGCTGCAATCTGCAAGGTCTGCAGTTTGAAACCACCAGCAACTCCGGGAGAAAGATGGGTTTTCTACACCCAGACACACACAAAGGAGCTGTCATACCCTGCCATAGATGGTCACCATGAGTCGGCTTCAATTTGATGGCAGTGAGTTTGGTGTTTTTAAAATATTTTTTAATGACTTGCATACTACCACTTGCCACCTTTGGCACTTTAATTCACTCTCTCTGCTCTTAGTTAGGTAATCTCCAGATTCTACCACACCTGTTCTCTCCTCATCGTGTCATTCTGTGCTATCATGGCTCTAAAAATTATCTATATGTTGCTGACTCCCAATTCCACATGTCCAGGCCACAATACTCTTCTAAGTGAGAGCTAACAACTTTGTCATTATCTCTATCATACAACTACCTCATTCTATAAAATATCACAAACTCAGTATTTCCCTCTGAATTTTCTTCTTTTATGGTTCCAATCTCTGTTCATGGCAGTGTTATCTACCAGGTGATGAATTCAGGAAGCTTAGCCCCATTATTACCTCTTCCCAATTTTTCCCCTCTATTAGCTCACCATCTAGGTGCTGTTGAGTTGGTCATTGCTTATGTTGACCCTGTGTACAATGGGACAAGCCAGTGTGCGGTTCCGCGCTCTCCTCACAATTGTTGTCATGCTTGAGCTCATTGTGCCAGTCACGGTGTCCATCCATCTGGTCAAAGCCTTTCTCTCTTTTTCGCTGACCCTCTCTTACCAAGCATGGCATCAATTTTTAGGGACTGGTCCCTCCAGCTAACATGTCCAAAGGACATGAGTCAAAGTCTCACTATCCTTGCTCCTAAGGCGTATTCTGGTTGTACTTCTACCAAGACAGATTTTTAATTTTTTTGGCAGTCCAAGGTACTTTCAATATTCTTCGCCAGCACCACCACTCAAATGCATCAATTTCCCTGGTCTTCTTTCTTTCCATTGACTCTACCATATCCATCCCGTCATTTCTCCTTGGATTATCACAGAAGCTTCCACAGTGCTATCCTAGTGTCTTCTAATGCTCTCTTCTAATCTATTTTCCACATTTTGATCTTTCACAATGAAACTCTGATATCACTCTCCTTCAATTCACTTTACATAACCACTTTCATTGTTTATAAGAGACAATCCACCCCCTTAAACCCATTTTTATTAAAAACAAAACAAAACCAAAAAACACACTGTCTTCCAACCTAGTCTGTACCTTTGGTACTAGTGAGTTTGGTTAGTTCTGGAAGACTTCTTTTTTTAAAAAAACAGACAGATTAAAGCTTGGCTAAGTTGTTTGCTTGGGCTCTTGTTCCCATCTGGCTTTCTGACAGGAAAGGAAGTGGAATATGTGCTGTAGGTGGAGAGAACCTCTTCCCAAGCACGGTAAATGCGTGGCTCCTTCTCTTAGGACTCTCGCATCATAGGCCTTGGATGTTCTCCAAGACCCTAAAACCTAAGCATGACTTTGTAATTTGACCAGTCCACAGCAGGACTCTTCCTTCTGAAGGGCACAATGCATGGGGCTGGGAAGAAAATGTGATCTTCAAACCTTTCTTTAGACTTCATACTAGTTTGTCTATTTTACTGCTTTTCTTCAAAGAAACTAGCATTAGATTTGTGCTAACCCTGAATTCTAAAGTACATTTCTTTGTGGACCTCACATAGAGGATTTTGATAGTAAGAGGACAATATTATTAATGATATTTCCCCCCTACAAATGCAACAATTGTCTTTGTCTGTTTTCAGCTTTGATAATAACATAGCACAAGAGTAGCTCAATGGGGGAGGATTCATAGGCCACCACTTAACATAATTCCAGAGGGTGCTACTCAAATCATCTCTGAAGTGTGTGTGTAACGCTGGGGATTGGTTCACGATGCGCCTTTCACATAGAATACCGCATGCATCGTGCTCATGGAGATTGACAATGTAGGAATTCTTTGAGCGGTTAATCGATATGGCCCAAATACGTAGATTTTAGTGGTCTAACTTGATTTCTCTTTTTATTTTTATTGTAATGTGTCTTAGATATTTTTGGGAAGTTTAAACTACTTAGAGGAAAATGTAGATTGCTGGCAATTTTTCTGATATTCACTTGGCTAAATTTCTGAAAGAAGATGTAGACAGTTTGAGGTTTTGTAAATTTTCAAAAGGGTATAGAATACTGGGACTTATATTAATGATTGAGGGTAAATCTATGTTACATAAGAGCAGTTAAAAGTTAGTGTTATAGTATTCTTTTTTTCAAAAATTAGGAGCATAATCAGAATTGTAGCTTATAAGTGTGGTCAATCATTTTTATATAATGAATTACTTTATTCAATATCTATTGCTCAATGCTATATGCACTATAATAAGCATAACAAATGTTGCCACTGTCCTGAAGGAGTATGTAACTTATTAGTGGATAGAAACAAGTAAACAGACAATGAATAAACTAATAAATACTATCCCATAATGTGGAAGGAGGGATTAGGTTTAAACTTGGAGGACTAATATTAGAGAATACTTCTTCAAGGAAGTACTTATATATAGGAACTAGCAAGGTTCAAGGAGATGCAACAGAATGCTCTAGACTAGACTGAGCACACAGCATGGCTGCAAGTGGAGACACTACAGGACTAGGAGCCAGTCGCTAGGATGTGAAGGAATGAGGACTGGGTGGGAATTTAGATTTAGCCATCAAAAGGGGCATTTGAAATAATAGGGAAGGATTCTATTGTCCTGGAACGTTTTGAATAATAAAAAGAGAAGAGCTCCTAGACAGGATCACAAGAATAAAAAATATGAAGTAAAACTAAAACAAAAAACAACCTCACTGTTTATTGTATATATTTATTTTGAGTTGAGCCTGAAAGAGAATGATTCTTTTTTAAAATCATTTTATTAGGGGCTCATACAACTCTTATCACAATCCATCCATCCATTGTGTCAAGCACATTTGTACATTTGTTGCCATCATCATTCTCAAAACATTTGCTTTCTACTTGAGCCCTTGGTACCAGCTCCTCATTTCCCCCCTCCTTCCCTGCTCTCTCCTCCCTCATGAACCCTTGATAATTTATTATTATTTTGTCATATTTCACACTGTCCGACGTCTCCCTTCACCCACTTTTCTGTTGTCTGTCTCTCAGGGAAGGGTTTATATGTAGATCCTGTGATCGGTTCCCCCAAGGGGATGGTTCTTATTGGCCTTCTGGGACTGCTTCATTAGAAATTTGACAAATGATGTTCTCGTGAAAAAACATCTCTTGGCAATTCATAGTTTAGTTTTGTCTATTTATGTTTTCAGCACACTGGAAGATCTGTGATGCTGAATAATTATTAGTACCACTAAAATAAAGTTAGATACCAACTTTAATACTATTGATATCATGCTTTGGATTGTTAGAGAGCTGGGGTTGCTGCGTTTGTTTAGCAAATTGTGTACATTGCGGTGTGGAGTATTTCAGGCCTCTGAAGAGTCAGCTGAAGTGCAGTCATTCTCTACTTGATTTTTAAAGTACTGCGCAACCATCTTCCATTTTGGGAGTTATTGTTTTTAGTCTTTATGGAAAGTTTTTCTCTTCTGTAGTCCATCTTCCACATGACTGCCAGCATGATTTTTTAAAATGTGGAATTTAATGTCACACACCCTTTTATGATCCTTACTTTCCTGTTTCAGGACAAAATCCAAAGGCGTCAGCACAATATTGAAAGTTTTTCTTCATATAAATTCTCTTCAGCTTTGCAGACTTTACTTTCATCCGTATAGTTTTTCTTGCCCTTTTATTTTCAAAGATGCATATAGTTTTCTCAGCCTACACTGTCCACATCTTTTTTTTGTTCCAATAACTCTCTTTCCTATAATGACCAAACTCTCTTGGTACCTATTTCTCTGTCAAATCATTCTTGTTATTTCTCCTTACTGGACTCCGAGCTCCTGAAAGGTAGGGACTGTGTCTTTGATCTCTTCCGCCCCTCCCGCCCCCATCAAGTGGAGTGCCTGACAAGCATTTATAAACCTCTGTTGTAAAAATAAATGACTGAAAGCGGGCCATTAATTCCTTTGTGGACATGATCTTTGTCAGGTGTTGTGACTCCCAGTGAGGCTGTGTATAACAGAATGAATCACTGCCCAGTCCCACACCGTCCTCAGTTGCTTTTATGTTTAAAGCCATTGCTGCAGCCAAGGGGTCAGTTCCTCTTGTCAGGGGCTTCCTCTTCTTCACTGACCTTGTGCTTGACCAAGCACGACATAGTTCTCCGGGGACTGGTCTCTCTGGGTAACATGCCCAAAGTACACAAGACAAAGTCTAACCCTCTTCATCTCCAAGGAGCTTTGTGGACATACTCCTTCCAAGACAGATCTGTTCATTCTTTTGGCAGCCCAATGAACTTTTAATATTCTTCATCAGCAGCGTAATGGAAATGCATCAATTCTTCTTTGGTTTTCCTTAGTCAGTGTTCAAATTTCACCTGCATATGAAGCAATCGAAATTTCTGTGGCTTGGGCTAGGAAAACCTCAGAGCTAACTAGCTCTTCAAGAGAGTTTTTGTACAGCAGATTTACTCAATACAATGTATTGTTTGATCTCTTCACTGCTGTTTCTATGAGCATTGATTGAAGATCCAAGCCAGAGGAAATCCTGGGCAAATTCAGTCTTTTCTGCATTTATCGTGATGTTATCTACTAGTCCAGTTGTGAGGACTTTATTTGCAGCAAGTGCTTCAAGTTCTCCTTACTTTCAGCAAGCAAGGCTGTGTCATCTGCATATCACATGTTGTTAATGAGCCATCCTCCAAGCCTGATGCCGCATTCTTCTTCATATAATCTAGTTTCTCTGATTATTTTCATAGTGTACACATTGAGTAACTATGGTGAGATATGTACTGGTAGCTTATTGAGTTATTCTTAATAGAATAAAAGATTTTTTCTTACTATAGTATTTACTATTAATTTCTTTGTTCTCTCCACTCCTCTAAAGAGAAGAGACATACCAACACTTAAACAGCTATAGTTAGTTAAATTAAAACATTAGTCATTGTCTTTCTGGAGAGAGCATCTGGTTTCAAATGGGCTAAGGAAGTAAAAAAAATTAAAAATCAGATTCTCTACTTTTAACAAAAGAGTGAAAAACGAGGTATTATTCTTGTTTCTTTTTTAAATAGACAAGCTGCTCTGTGGGTAGAAAAACTTTGTAAAGATTGGAGAGTGTCCAATTCAAATGAAGCAATGTTCATTCTGTTTAATTAAAAAACCAGATGGGTTATCTGGCCTGCTGATGGCTGGACGCTTTGTGAGCGTGACGCCTCTTTACTCAGAAGGAAATGGAAGAGCAGATTGCTCATTGAATCAATGTTGTATTTTTATCATCTTCCTCAGACTCTGTCCTCCGCGTGGTGCTCGTTTTCAAAAGGACTCAGATAGGAATTAGAGAGGATCGAGGGTGGACTATTTAATACATGGTCAAAACCTACTGCATTCTTAGATGACATAAAGTTATAAGTATGCTCTTTCAAACTAATTTCCAGATATATTTAATGTGTATCTGCACGCAATGTGGCGAATTGCTTAATATGACCCTGTTAGTTGCGGTCTTTGTGACACCCACACACTGATTGGGTGGGACTCGTGGTAGAATGTCAGGGATCGAATTACATCTCTCCAAAATATGTGTCAACGTGGCTGTGCTACGATTGTGGTTTATTCTGTGATGTGTTGTAACTCCTAGCTTCTATAAATGCCTCTGGTTATGGTCCCATTTTGGAGTAAGCTGTGTAATATATTAATAAGCTAGCATTATGGTGGGATGTATCTTGAATCACAACCTTATTAGAGGTGGCTCAAGTTATCACCCTCTGCGACCATCATCCTTATACCATCTTGGACAAGGAAGGGACGTTTTCTTGAGGGTCTGGTCTGCGTCCATTATATGTGGCTCTGGATGCTCTGGAAAAGCTCTCCTGTTCGGGATGCTTTATTTGACTGGCACTCATCTGATCTCCAGTTCTTAGAATTGGAGCCAGCCGCTTATCCTCTGACCGAATTATCTAGCTTACCACTAGCTTCATCAGCTTTGTGAGCTGGTAACATGTAGCCTGTCCTGTTAGTCCATGCATCGCCTTAAGTCAGGAGAAGCCAACTTCCACAATCCTTGCATCATGTCCTTGACTTTGGTCACTCCCTGAGCAGTTGATGTGCCTCTCTTGAAAAACGCACCCAAGTCTCTGCTGATGAGGTCACTGGTGACTTCACTGCTGGTGGTCCTGCTTGTAGTCCCACTTCTGATGTTCTCACCTGTGACTCTGGGTGGGCCATTCCCTGCTCCTACAGGCTCTGCAGACCAGGTAACCTACACAGGGGTTGCGGCAGCTCTGGGAGAAAGCCTGCGGGTGAATGAACCACCGACAAAATTCCTGAACGTGGTGAAGGGTGGTTGGTGAGTGGAAGGGCCACTTGTTCAAGGCCTGGCTTGTCTGTGAACTACAGTACCGACTATAGGAACAGCCACCGCACCTGGGCAGGGCTCCCAGCAACCCTGGCTGGGGCAGCTGCAGGTCCACATGCTCCAGGATCCTTTCCCTGAGTACAATCCATCTAAAGGTTTGGCTAGTTGACACTTTCTGGCTGTGGGATTCTGATCAGAATCTACCACTGGACCGTATACATAATCCCCACAGGGACAAGTTCAAAGAGGCTATCGAGCTTTGTGCTCAAACTGCTGCCAGATCAACATCGAAATGAAGAGCACTCCCCAGCTCCTCCAGAACAAGATGGATCTGCTGGAACTATGAGGATGGCTTCCCAAACCTGTGGAGGAGGCTACTGGCCTTCAAGGATTTCTGGTGCCAGCGTTTCTGGGATTTCAGAGATGGCACCAGAGAGTTACCAGTGTTTATGGGCCCTGGGCTGAGGACAGGAACACAGCCCTGTGCTCAAGTGTCATCAACCAGCCACACTTAGGAACTCTGCCGTGCCTGCGCTACAAATGATTTGTGAAGGGAAGCCTGTCTCAGGAGTCCTGAGATAGATCTGGTGGGGCAGAATGTGTGGCGGAAGGACTGACTGATAGATTTTCATGACAGTGCTGCCTTGACTGCCTGGTGTATCCAGGACCATTTGTTGCCTGTGGGTGGTTTACAAGCTGAGGTGGCTGCAAGCTGAGTAGGAATTGTATCAGCTCCTGGGCTGGCTCCTTCCAGGAAATTCCATAATGGAGCTGGTTACAGGATGGCTTGACAGTGTTGGTGCCTGATCAACCTCTGCTTGCCTTCGTTACTCTGGCCCCTGCTCCAGGAAGTTCCTGCAGTAGTGGCAAGGAGTGGCCCCAAAGCCCATCAGGGACTTTTGTGTGATATGAGACACATAATGGCACGGAGCCTGCACTTCTTGGGCTGTGCTAGTGCTGGGCCAGGGTAAGGACCACCACAGGGCAGCCAGGAGTAGAGCATTGCCCTGATGTTTAGTCTATAGCATATAAGCTCCTGGCCCAGGTCTGGGCCAGGCACTGCCTCTCAGTTGATTGCTCCTTCCAGGCCAGAGAACAGGAGTGAGCAGTGCTCTGGCATGTGACCCTAAGAGTTACGGTCTCCTAGGTCTTCAGCTTCTGTTAGGTGTGTAAAGTGTGATCAGTATCTGAAGTTCCCATAGGATATGGTGAAATGCCTTTGGCATCAAATACCTGGTGCATCAGAACTGCCACCATGAAGACCCCAGTGGCAAAAGTGGTGAGGAAGCTGTTCCAAGCAAAGATGGGCAGGGGATGGCAGGGTGAGGTTCAGCACTGGCGCTGGAATTGCCTTCAGGGAAAGTTTATGAACCTTCCGTGGGCTGGAGGAAGAGGTCCTGCAGACTGTCCAGGCCACCACACTGGGTAATGGCACTCTGATGCAGTGTTCAGGGGTGGGGATGATCACAAAAGATAGACTCTGGAGCCTGGAGCATCATAACTTGTAGTGCTGCAGGGATGGCAGTAAGGCCTGCTGTGAGGGCACCTGCTGCCAGACAGACAGCTTGTGTCCCAGGCCACTGTGCAGTAGAGGTATTTCAGATAAACACTCAAAACAAAAACAAGCCCCCACTCCCTGCCTGCTTTTTTTTTTTTTTATTTCGCACAAGCAGTTTGCTTTTGGGTGTGTGGAGGTAGGCAAAGCCACGTCCCATGAGAGCAGTGGCTCTCAAGCTTCCTAATGCCGCAACCCTTTAATACAGTTCCTCATATTGTGGTGACCCCCAACCACAACATTTTCATTGTTACTTCATAGTAATTTTGCTACTGTTATGAATCATAATGTAAATGTCTGATATGCAGGATGTATTTTCATTGTTACAAATTGAACATAATTAAAACTATAGTGATTAATCACAAAATAATATGTAATTATATATTGCAAAATATTTATTTTTAATTAAAAATAAATGAAATTTTGTCTTGAAGCATGGTGTAGCATGGGTAATAGTCTTAATATAACACCAGTAAACTACATTGCTACATTTCGTGACAGTATGCGTAAAAAACCAACGTCAGTGCGAAGGTTGAGATAGCTTTTTTCTCACCAGATCAGGGCAGTCTTTGCAAGAGCACAACGAAGATCATCTTCCACAACCAGTCTACTTTTCTATTTAGACTTGATAACCAACAAGCTGGAAAACCCTGTTCCATAAAGATGTGTTGTTGGAAATGGAAGAAGAAGGTGCAATACGGTCTCAGACAGAACAGGATATGACTGCAAACCCTTGATCCAGAATTTTGTAACTGGCATTGTAGAGAAATCAGTTTTTGATGCATCGCTGTTAATAAGTTCAGTGAACTCCTCTGGTGCTGTTTCAGGAACATCTTCAAGTTTGACTGTGAATGGGCTTCTCCTGGCAATTGCAAAGGCGGTGTCGGGTAGATGTGGAAAGTAGGGTGAACTTTCATCTGCAAGAATGTACAAGCGTTCTCTCACAGAAATTATCATCATAATCCTTTTGTCTGGTTCAATGTCATGTTCCTCAAAGAAAGCAGATAAGGTAGGCAACATGTAAATTTTATTTTCATCCAAGTTTTTTGGCCAAAGCTGAAGTTTCATTTGGAATGATCAATCTTTTCAGACAAATTGAGGCATGTTGCATTTGGTCCTTGCAGTGATTACTCAAGATGGCAAAGAGGTCAACCAAATAAGCTATTTTCTGCAGTTCACTTTTATCATTAAAAAGTGTTTTGAACTGCAGCTTTGCTTTCAGATTTAAAAAAATGTTTTGAGTTCATCATGAAGCTCAAAAACACATTTTAAAACATTTCCTCTCAACAACCATCTCACTTCAGGGTGAAGTAGCAGAGCATTATTCGGCACATCTAACTCATTGCACAGTTGTGAAAACAATTGACTGTTTAAAGTGCTCACCTTTACAAAATTGACAGAATTTATGATGCTTTCCATTACTTCTTGTAACTCTTGTGGCAGCGTCTTCATTGCTAACATTTGCTGATGAATCATACAGTGAGTTTCGATGACTTTTGATAACTCATTCAGTACTAAACGTTGAAATCCAGATCAGCATCCTAGCATAGCTGGAACACCATCTGTGCAAACACCACAAACCTTTTCCCAAGAGATCTTATGCTCTTTCAGAAATGAACCAACTGTGTCAAATACATCACGTGCAGTAGTTGTCATTTAAAGAGGTTTGCAAAAAAAAACACACAACAAAAAACACTCATCTTAAAATCACCATAATTAATATACCTCACATAAACCAGTAACTGTGAACAGTTTGCAATGTCTGTAGATTCATCAAGCTGGATGCTAAATATTGGAAGTGGAGCAGATTGAATTTCCTGGGTTAATTGATCAAAAATATCAACAGACATGTCATCTATTCTTCTGCAGACAGTGTTGTTAGATAAGGAAACCACTCAATTTTGTAACAAATTCATCTTTGATCATAACTCAAACATGTCTTTGGCTGCTGGCAACAGTAAATCCTCAGAAATGGTGTGCGGTTTCATAGATCTGGTGATTCTGAGTGACACCAAATATGAAGCTTCGACAGCTGTTACGTTTTGTTTGTGGTACTTGCCACCAGTGTCAAGTCTGGCTTTCTTGAGTCCATCAGCTTTGCTTCTAAAATACTTGGTATCCTTGCCAGCAAAGTTTGGATGCTTGCTATCAAAATGGTGTTTTAGTTTATTCAACTTCATAGACTCAGCTGATAGAACTTCAGAAAAAATAACACATTGAGGTTTCTAAATTCCTGCTGTCATTATTGAGGTAAAACCATAGCCTAAAAAATCTTCACTATATTTTCTTAACGTTCTTCTCTACATGATCCATTGTCATGGGATTGTTTGCTAATAAAAATATATAATAATAGCTTTAATATTACAAAAGATACAGTTCATTAAAGTTTCCTATGATTTACCATTCTGTGTTGTTTTTTTACATACCTGTTACTATCACAAGGGGGCAGTATTCTCATCAACCACAGTTGAATATAAAAAGACTGATCAGCATCCAGATTAAGTTCCCATGGCACAGATACATATTTTTCCTGTTGTTGATGATTTTACATTTACCCAGTAATTATAATTCATGAAGTGTCCTTTTACCTCAAATACTGCTGCACTCAACATAGTAGCTGCTTTTATCAGAGTCGCTGCTTTCAACACAGCAACTGCTTTCTACATAGTAGCTGCTATCTACACAGTAGCTGTTCTCTATACATATGTGACGTGTCTGCATAAGTACATTGTAGTCCCAATCCTGTCACATACACCCTGTGATGGGGTTGGCATGATGATGTCATCATGCTGGGTACTTGTATGTGGGTGTATATACATGTTGGTGGATCCGCCTGGAAATAGACGAGCTGTGTCTTGGTTCCTAAGACCATCAGAAATATGAGTTTTACGATGGTCTTAGACGACCTCTGTGAAAGGGTCATTTGACCCTAAAAGGGGTTGCAACCCACAGGTTCAGCACTACTGCATTAGAGGAACTCACTTCTAGAACTGGAAGCCAAAGAAAGCTGGAGAGGAAGGAAGTATCCAGCCTACTATGCTCAGTTGTGATCACCTGGATACAACAATGAGTAGAATTAGGAGAGGATGATAAATGAAGAGACAAATGAATTTGAATGTCTTTCATTGGCACCATTGACCTAGCTGAAGGCAGATTTATTTGTTCTTCTGGCAGTCCATGGCACTTCCAATATTCTTTGCCGATGCCATAATTCAAATGCATAGATTTGTCTTCATTCTTCCATATTTATTGTCTAATTTTCACATGCATAAGAGTTAATTGGTGGTTTAGTGGTTATGTGTTTGGCTGCTGACTATAAGGTCAGAAGTTTGAAACCACCAGCTGCTCCACAGGAGAAAGATGGGGCTTTCTACTTTTGTAAAGAGTTACAACCTAGAAAACTCACAGGAGCAGTTCTACCCCCCCCCCCTGTATTATAGGGTCACTGTGAGTCAGCATCGACTGGATGGCACTGCATTTAGTTTAATTTGGTTTTGGAGGGTCAGGTGCATATTAGTTCATAAAGTTACATCCTTGTTCTTCAATATTTTAAAGAGCTCTTGTGCAGAAGATTTGTCCAATGAAATGCATCGTTTGATCTCTTAATGCTGCTTTCAAGAGCATTGATTGTGGATCCAAGTAGAATTAAACTCTTGCCAGTTTTAATCTTTTCTCCATTTGTCACGATGTTGTCTGTTGGTCCAGTGGTGAGGGTTTTGGTTTTCTTTATATCGTGTTAGGATCCACACTGAAGGCTGTAGTCGTTGATTGTCATTAGTAGGTGCTTCAAGCCTTCTTGATTTCAGTAAGTAAGATTGTGTCATCTCTATATCACAAGCTATTAATCAACCTTTCTTTAGTACTGAAGTTTTGGTATTCTTCATTTAGCTCAGCTTCTCAAATTATTTGCTTTCCATATAGATTGATAAGTATGATGAAAAGTTACAACCTTGATGCACATCTTTCCTGATTTGAAACCATGTGGTATTTCCTTGATATGCTAGAAGGACTGCCTCTTAGTCCTTGTACAGGGTCTGAATGAGCTCAAGTGAAGTGTTATGAAATTCCTATTCTTCTCAATGCTATTCATAGTTGGTGTGATCCACACAGTCAAATGCCTTTACATAGTCAATAAAACAGAAGCAAACATCTTCACAGTTTTCTTATCTTTCAGCTAAAATCCATCTCACATCAGCAATAATATTCTTGCCACATCCTCTTCTGAACCCAGCTTGAATTTGACATCTGTCAAAGTCCTGCTGAAAATGTTTTTGAATGATCTTTATCAAAATTTTACTTGCCTGTGATATTCATGATATTGTTTGATAATTTCACATTCTGCTGGTTCACCTCCTATTATTGTTCCCGAGGGGTTTATTGGTCCTGGATTCCCTGTGTGGAGAGCACTTTTCTGTACCAGTGTACATGCTCTGGACTAGCCAGATTTGTAAGGTAGAATAGAGGAATGTTGGATGATTCGTTGGTGCTATACTACATGCTGTCTGGCTTGTCCCTTCCTTGTGACCCTTCTGTGAGGGGATATTCCGTTGTCTACAGATGGGCTTTTGGTCTTATTATAGGTAGATTTGTTGTGCTAACCTGGCCAATAGGAATATGTGGGATTAATCAGGTTGCAGTTTGATTGGAGGGCAAAGAGATAAATGGCTTGGCAAGGTTTTCCTCTTGCTATCTCATAATTGGACCAACATGCCATTGCTTCAGCTAGTTCCCTGCCTCTTCTTGGAAGCTACACTACCTGTGAGACAGCCAACCAATGGATTGTGTTGCTAGAGCTTGAAGTTCCTTTGAGACCTGCATACCATGCTGCTGGTGTGTAAATCGCTTGTGCTTGAGGCTGGTGGATCCTTTATGAGTGTTTTCTGGTCGAGTCTGATGAGGTGTCATGCCCTGCACCCTGAGTCTACTTTTGGGATTCCTCAGGGACTTCACTGCCTTGCTACCTTTGTTGCTCTGTTGCACGCCCCCTGTGTTTTGTCCAAGTGTGGTGGGGTCAGATTGAGCAGATTCATGCACTGGGTCTCCAGTGTTGTCCCCCATAGCACTATGGGTCAGTGAGGGAATGCTGTGTTTCGTGGTGGAGCTAGCCTTATGGTCCTCTCTGTACATTGGCTGTGCCAAGCGGAAATATTGCCCATTAGACTTGGTGGGCCAGGTTGCATTCCATTCTCTTTCTCTCTCCTCTCTTAGCTTGCTCCTGTATGTCTGAGCAGACGCACCCCTTTCACTGACCTGTAGCTGTCTATATAGTTCATTCTTCCGGGGAGGGGTCCATGTAGCTAGGATTCAGGCTGGCTCCGCAGATCAGTCTATTGGTTCGCTGCTTCATGCCAGTATGTTGCATTCAAGTATTGGCACACCAGGTTGAGGTCTGGTCCCTTTTTCCCTTTCCTGTGTAGGTATAAATAATATTCTCTCCTCATAATATCAGGTTAATGCCCTTTTCCTCTGCTACCCATGTTCCTTTTTTTTCTCTTTTCCCCTCTGTTTTAGTTGGCTACTGTATGTATTCCTGGGTTGAGTCTGACCCCTGACAGAGTGCCATAGGGATGTATGCATATAGTAGCTTTTCCCTTATGTCCCTTTTGCTGTTTTAAGCTTACTCCAGTGGGAGTAATCTCATGCACTTTTCCTTTTGCATTTGTCTGACTTCGCTGAGCATAATTTCCTCCAACATCACCATGTGGCAATGTGTTTCATGCGTTCATCACTGCTTTTTTAGGGATGCATAGTACTCCACTGTATGCATGTATCACAGTTTTTAAATTCATTTGCCTGTTGATGGAAATGTAGGTTGTTTCTGACTCCTTGTGATTGTGAACTGTGCTGTGATGAACATTGGAGCACAAATGTCTGGCCATGGTTTGTTTCTTGCCTCTTCTGGGTATCTGCCCAGTAGGGGGATTGATTGCTGGCTTGAATGGTAGCTCGGTTTCCATCTGTTCTAGATATTGCCAAATCAATTTCCATAATGGTTGTATAGACCTAAGGGTCCACCGGTAGTGGATGAGAGTTCCTATCTCACCAGAACCCCTCCAACACTTGTTACTTTCTGCTTTTTTAAATTAGGTTGTCTTTGAGAGTATTAGGTGGTATCTCGTTGTTCTCACCTTCAGATCTACCCCAGTCATTCCAATTTCTGAACTGCCCACAGTTATCCTCTTATCTGAAGAGGAAGAGGAGGGGACAGCCCTTCACGGTTTGCTGTCACAGACCTCTGTTAGTTTTGGCAGAATTCCTTTTCCAGGAAGGCTCAGTGTTGGTTCTTTATTCCCATTGTCAGAGTGGTCTGGGTCCAGAACACAAGAGATTATTTGTTCAACTTCATTACCTTCAAATGTCTTTGCTTGTTTTAATTCTTCAGATAGATTGGCTCTTGCCATGGTGAAACCTTGCAGAAGGACCTCTGGTTCTCTTATGTTACAAAAGAAACTTTGCTTCTCTTGTTATTTTCCGGGCCAGCACCATGAGCAAGCTGTAGAAGGAACTTTCTGCTTAGACACTCTGGGACGTGGGGCTTTCCTTTCCTTTCCTCTCCTTGAGGAAAACTCATCCAGGCTCAATATTCTAACATCTCCTGCCAAGTTGCCTCAGGGGCCTGAGAAGCTTCCCTTTCCTCTGCTAATTCTCAAAGTGCCCTTGTAATAGATCAGCTAGATTAACTGATGTTATTTAGCATCTATTTCCTTGAAAAATTCCATTCTTGGGACTATGCCAGGTACTGTTGGGGTACCTGGGAGTACAAGTGTTGCATGACTTGCCTCCTAAATCGAGAGGCTGGAGGTTTGAATTTCACCCAAGGCATCTTAGAAGAAAGGTCTAGTGATTTACTTAAAAAACAAAACAAAACAACAACACCAAAACTTAACTGGAGAAAGGGGGAACTGATTGCAATGATTGACATATAACCCCCTATACCCTCCCATCCCAAGGGGATGAACAACAGAAACGTGGGTGAAGGGAGACAACACTTGGTGTACAATATGAAAATAAAATAATTTATAAATTATCAAGTGTTCACAAGGGTGGAAGGTGGGGGGAGGGTAAAATGAGTTGCTGATACCAAGGGCTCAAGTAGAAAGAAAATGTTTTGGAAATGATGATGACAACATATGTACAAATGTGCTTCATACAATTGATGTATGGTTTGTTCTAAGAGGTGTAAGAGTCCCAATAAAATGATTTCTTAAAAAAAACAACAACCCCCAAAAGTCAGCCATTGGAAAGTGTGCAGACCACAGTTTTACTCTGACACTTTGAAGGCACTATCAGTCTGAATTTACTCAATGGCAACAGTTATTTCTGTCCCCTTCCCCGGTTTTATCATCCTCCTTGCTCAGTGAACTGTGGTGCCTAGTCCCCACACAAAGCGACTCCCCCACTTGCCTTGCTAAATTAAGTTGTGGATGTATTCCTCTTCTTCCCTCTCCCTTCCTTGTCCCCAACTCTTCTTCCAGGGAATGGAAGGAGCAGCTAAGCAATCCAAGAATCAGTCTACCTAGGCTGTTTCCAATCCTTAGCTAGTAAGCCAGGAACTCTGGTAGTTATGCGTTATTGGCAGTTTGAAACCATCAGCAGCTCCTCAGCTGAAAGACTGGGCTTTTTACTACCAGGAACTCTTCGAGTCTTGGAAATCCACAGGGGCTTGCTATTGAGTAAGCATTCACTCCATGGCATCGAGTTTGGAGTTTTATCTTCTCCAAGACCAAGACCCAAAATATCTAGTGCTTCCTTCTAAGCAGTGATGCCAATCAGTAGACCAGGAAAGACAATCGGGTCTCTAATTATATGATTGAATACTTAAACTCTAACTTGTCCATAGTTGGTGGGAGAAGTAGGATCATCAACAGACCCTTCAGGGTCTTTGAAAGTATTAGAAAATAACATTTTCCACTAGGCTGATGCTGGGTGTACTGATGTAGCTCTGTACTTGGGCGCTCAACTTGGCAAGTAGATTTCAGTTCCCATACGAACACTTTGCCACTAGTACCTAGGGCAGTTTTCAATTTAAAGCCTAAGAATGTAGAGATTCACTTAATTTTGTGTTATATTGCTACAGCAATGACATGATGTAATGTAGTGGTAAGTTTATTTTAGAGGCAGAATTCATTTTAATAGTTTTACAAATGACTCTTGTCTTATATTTATGGAATCATTAAGGGGCTAAAGTAATCACCTAAATTTTTCCGTTGTACCTCATTGAATTTTATGAAGGAAATGATGGGCTTTAGTATATCCGCAAATATCTCTTGTGTGTAACAAAGGCCTATGGAATTTTCAGATCATTTGAACCACTGTTTGTTTTTTTCCCCTCAGCACACTGGTTAATCGTTTGGCTGTTAATTAAAAGGTGGGTGTGTCTAACCCAGGAGGAAATCCTACGGATCTGCTCCTGTGGAATGCATTGCAGCCTGCAAAACCTCATGAGGTAGTTTAACTTTGTCCAATAGAGTTGCTCTGTGTAGGGATTGAGTTGATGGTACACAACATGATATTCCTCTTTAACAGTAAGGTTGTTTTTTTTTTCTTTTTCTGGGAAGACTTTATTTTTTGGGGGGTGGGGAGAGGGGGGCAAAGCACTCAGTCCTTCTTGGCAGCGACCTTCCTCATGGCGGCCAGCACGTTGCTCAGCTTCTCTCTCTTCCTCTTGACCCGGATATGTGTGTGCCCACCCGCTTCTTGTTGAACTTAAGTGCCTGCTTGTCCTTGGAGACCTTGAGCAGCTCCATGGCCCTTTGCGCGTAGGGTGCGAAGCCACACACCTCCCGGATCATGTCCCGCACGAACTTGGTGTGCTTGGTGCGGCGGCGGCTGTGCCTCAGCTTGCTCACGTTCCTGGTCACCTAGTCGAAACCCACGGCCATAGGGGAGCGCACAGCCATGGCTGCGACTCTTCGATGGCTGCCGGGGCGGAAGGCTACAGTAAGGTTATCTTATATAAGTTTGGCCTGATTGATACTGTTTTACATAAAACAGGACACCATCTTTTTAAAACATGTTTTCTTTTTAAAACATTTAGGGATATTTGATTTATACTTAAGGAAGCCTAGGGGTACAATGATTCAGTGCTTGGCTGCTAACCAGAAGACCAGCAGTTTGAATGCACCAGCCGCTCAGTGAGAGAACAATGTGGCAATTGGTTCTTGTGAAGATTACACCCTTGGCAGGTGTAATCGAGCAGTTTGACTTTGTCAAGTTGGACCATTAGGAGTTGGAAATGAGTGAACAACAGTGGGTTAACTTACATATATCTGAAGTCAAATAAGTGAGGGTGGAAATTTCTGCTTTTGTTGTCTATAAAACTATGAAAAATTAAATGTGCAGTTACGGAGCAAAGTCATATAGAATAATATGTTTATGATAAAATGATGTTATCGCTTATTTTGTACAAATATAAAAGTCAGCAGGCTCTTCCTTATCTCAAATAATTGTGCAGTGAGGATAATCAATCATAGGGTATTAAGAGACATTGCTTCTGAATATTGTTGGAAAATTTCTACAATATATTGGCTATCTAATATAAAGCTATTTATTAAAGAAATGTAATGATATACTTGATTTGCAATTTCTAGGAACTGAGTGGATATAAACAATATACATGATAACAATAAAATAATTAAGGAATATAATGCAGGTGAGTTGTAAACTAATTTAGCCATGAGCATCAGCATCTTGAACCACAACCATGAAAATGCTTTCTAAATTAAGCACTTTTGGATAGCTCACTACTGCCTTTGTAATTCATTATTCATCTCTCTTTTCATTTAAAAAATCTTTAAAGGCTGACTGCATGCTGGGATGCCATAAAATTTTACTTTTAATCAGCCTATAATGGTAAGGGTCACATTTTGATATCTGCAGTATAAAAGTAGTGTACTTCAGGAGCTTGGGGTTTAATGTTTTATCAGCATAGCATGGGGTAACATTTAATGTTTTCATTTTAAATAAAGTATCGAAATAACTTTCTGAAAACCTGTTAGGCTACTGGCTCTGAATATATACTAATTGGTGAGGAGAGAAAGAATGTTTTATTGTGATTAAGAGCTAGAGAAAAACCAGTTAAAATTAGTTTAGGGAAATATATATATATATATATATATATAAAATCAGTAATCAATAATGAGCAATGATGTGGTAGGAGGTATTATTTTTGCTCTCATCCTGATGTCTCAGCTGATACTATTTGTTTTTTAAAAAAAAGTCCACAGGCAAATAGAATTAAAAGATAATAAGCATTTCCCATGAAGTCCCTTCACATCCCCAACAACAGGAATGTATTTTAACTAAGCGAGCATATGCAATGGGCAAGTTAGGGCAAAAGGAGGAGCAGCTTCATTGTAGGCTCTACGGCAAGATGTCTGAGCATCTGAGGCCAAGAGTACAAAGGGGAAAAGAAAAATGGTGAAGAGAAATGATTGGAGAAAGATAGAGCCTTGGGTAAGCACCGATGTTTACCATTTTGTTATTTATTATCCTGGAGGTTTGCATGATTGCTAGTCACTAGGAGAGATATTAATAATAGGAACTTCTTTCAGTGATTCTGAGGTGAATAAATCTTTCCTTTCCTCTGAGCTCTTAGTGCTCTGGCTTGGGAGAGGGTGATGAACCATTCTCTTCTCATCCATCCATTTTATGGAAGAGATGAGGCTTTTTAAAAATCAAATTATGGTCAAACATCAGAGATGAGTAATTTTGGAATTTTTTTCTCTTTTGCTTCTAAGATGCAATTACATCTATCTTAAGAATTCATCTTGCCTTAAAAGGCAAATATTTACAAGCGGAAATATTTCTGATAAACTATCACCATTACTCAGAGTAAGAAGTTAAGGCTCTCTGGAAAGACCCCTGAACCTGAGTGTCAAGAGACATGGCTCGTCCCAAATGTGCCTGAGGCTGGCTGATGACTCTGAGCAAGTCATGTACTGTGTGTAACTTATGGTATATTTGCCTGAAATTTGTGAATTGCCTCTTTCTGTGCCTTTAAATGTGTTCCACGAGGCTACTCAGCAGGTGCCTTATAGAATGATTTGGAAGCTGAGTGTTAAGGTGTCAGGTGAGCCCCCTCCCCACTGCTAAGCCTGCTTCAACGTTTCTGTTTGGGCCTGTTATATATATTGAGTAATATTAGATTATAAAAAAGGTCAATCCAGGTTAAAAGTTTGAAACTCACTGGATTATGATTAAAGGTGAAAGGAACTGAAAATTTTAGAATTTGTATTTGCCTGGACAGAAAGAACTCTCTCTCTCTCTCTCTCTTAGTATCTAGCATATACTAGGTACTCCATAAGTATTTTTTATATGAATGCAATGATTATATTTTACAAGTTGGAAGGGAATGAAAAAGACAATGCACCATATCTGTGTTGATATGTCTGGTTGTCATTTCTTTATAGCTGTGATAACCAGTAGTGAAGAACTCTCTGGGCCAAGTTAAATGAGCAAAATGTAGGTGTTTTTTAAAAATCATTTTATTGGGGGCTCGTACAACTCTTATCACAATCCATCCATCCATCCATTGTGTCAAGCACATTTGCACATCTGCTGCCATCATCATTCTCAAAACATTCTCTTTCCACCTGAGTCCCCAGTATCAGCTTCTCATTTCTCCCCTCTCTTCTCTACCCTCGCTCCCTCATGAACCCTTGATAATTTATAAATTATTATTATAAAAATGTAGCGTTTAAAGATTAATATCCATGGTCAGAAATTCAGTTTAGGCACAAGTCTGTATTTCTAGGATGTCAAAGAAAATTAGACTGGGAAATTAAAGCATGCTAGAAAAACAACTCTTTGTACATCGAGAAAGTACAATTTATGGAATAAGTTCAGTTTGGTTTCTTTCAAATAAAATTGCATGTTCTTATTCCTTGTGCAGTTTATAAACACATCAAGTATTTTCTCTATCTGAGAGCTATTCTAAAACCTCCCCAAACAAAGAAAAGACTTGCAGTTATTTTTTCATTATTTGTTTGTATGTTTCAAAACAATATACAAACATATTTGTATCTTGCAAAAACAGAACAGTAGCAAGAATAACTCCAGGAGATGCTTAAAAGTTTAAAATTATATATATATAATTAATATAGATATGATTATACATTATATAATCATATATATATGATTAACAGTGGGGGTGTTGTGAATTTGAACGAATATTCCCAAATCACAGCTAGAAAAATTTAGGAGTAAGTAGTCTTAACTTAGGGTCAGTGAATAGTGATCCTTGAACTGGAGGGGAAGAGACAAAAGAGGAAAAAAAATTAGTTGACGGGACTTCACTACGGAAAATAACGTTCAAGTAACTGCTGAGATAGTCTTTTGCCTAGGGGAATTACCTATCCTTTAGCAAGGCCAAGCCAGTTCACCTGGCAGGAAGTTTGTTTTAAACTGAAAGGAGAAAAAGGATCTGGGCTTACAAATGATGGGAAGATATATTAGCAACCGGCGGGAAAATCAGAAAATAGCAACCAACTTGTTTCCCAACACAATTGAAAGGAGGACGAAGGAAAGCAATTTAATGCGCCCTGGTCAGGCAGTTCCTTCCCTTTATCCTGACTCACTGTGCTTGTCAGGATGTTTCTGGAAATTGGATGAATGTAAGTAATGGATCATGATAGACATTGGTAAAAGGCCTTGTCTCTACCTCCCTGGCTCATTGTTTCTCACTTGACTTTCATGGGGAGTGTACGGTCCTTCTCATTCTTCA
Organism: Tenrec ecaudatus; assembly: GCF_050624435.1. Taxonomy (NCBI): domain Eukaryota; kingdom Metazoa; phylum Chordata; class Mammalia; order Afrosoricida; family Tenrecidae; genus Tenrec; species Tenrec ecaudatus. The sequence goes on along the minus strand of NC_134543.1, from coordinate 60,288,173 downwards.
GATACTGTTTCTCACTTCCCTGGTCATGGTGTTGAACAAGCAGTTAAAGGAAAGGCGTGTTATTTCAGTGCTCTCTCTTTTCATGCTCTTTCTCCTGCACATCAGTGACACTGAATCAAGGATAAACTTTTCTGATTTTAAACTCAACACACATGTAATCCCTCTGACTAGAAGATGATAAATAGTGTTAAGTCTACCACCCTCGCCAGCTTTGATGAGCTCTATGCACCCAATGGATCGATGTACATAATGTGCAAAGGGTGAACGAGAATAAGCTCCGAGTTCCTCCCTTATCAGTTTAATGTCTTCAGTTCCTTATCTCTCACTTTTTTAATGATTTAATTTAATGGTTACTGGAGAGAAAGGAATGCATTTCTGCCCTGATTGGTTGACTTAATTCTGTTTTATTGAATACGTAATGTAATACCATTCATCTTGTTTTTTCTTATATGAGAATAAATTTTAAAAGTATTGGTACAAAGAATAGATACATTTATTAAAAAAAAATCAGAACGTGAAGCTATTGGTTCCCACCATTCTCCATTTAGGTCTCCACACTTCTGAAGGTGGCATTTCCATCTCTAACTCTTCCCCCAGAGACTTCTGCGCTCTTCAACAGATAATACAAAACAGAAGCCTTGGCATCCTTTACGGATTCAAACTGTGTTCCTTTGACTTGGTCCTTGAGTTTGGGGAGCTGAAAAGAAGTCTTAGGGGCAAGATCAGGGATGCCTGATGGGTAGAGTAAGGTTTGCCAATGGACTACCATAGGACAGCCCTCACCACCTTTGAAGAATGAACACACCCATTGTCTTGTGGGAAAAAAATATTCCTTGGAGCCACTTTCCGGACCTTTCCATCACCAATGCAGTTTGTAATTTTCTAAACTCTTCATAATAGCACCCTGTAGTTTTCCTGTATCCTTTGAGAAAATATCTCAAGAATAGCATGTTGGATCCTCTAAAAACTATTGCCACAAATATTCTATGGCTGACCTCTCTGCCTTGCATTTAACTGGCCTGGCAGTCCCTTCTGAAGCCACTGTTTTGAATGGAGTGTTTCTCTCTCCTTCTTCTGTAAAGGCACACTACTAAGACCAAGGCATTGTACTATGTCTACACACTTGTAGGTCTTGGTCTCCTTGTAGTATATGGGTTACTGAGATATCTTACCTATAGCTTTCTATTAATCAAGAGATATGTTTAACAACATTTGATTTGGAATTAACTTCTGTATGTATGAACTAGAATCCTGACAGCAATACTTTTTGACTGACTCTGATCTCAGGGTATTGCAAATCTGCATTCTACACTGGGATATGGGAGGATTCAGTGTTATATCCGAAGACAAAACAGGCTTCACTAATTAAAATAACCAAATTCTTTGACGGTGTGTTGCCTTTGCTTTAATTACTGTTACAAAGACACAGGAATTGAGATAGAGTTGTATTCGGCACCAGGACAGTGGGAGGGCCTCGTTAGCTGCCAAAGGGAGGACTGTCTGTGTAGGGAGCACCAATACTCAGGACATGAGTCACGGGCAAGCCAGGGTAGATTTTGGTGCTTCTCTCTTCCGGCTACTTGAAGTGTGAAAGGAAGTGCATTGTTGTAATCCAAGAATTAGTCGCATCTAGGTCAATTTAAACTATAAAGCACTGAAGTTTCAATGGCATTAATGTTTGGCAGGAACTTCGAGTTCTTGCTGTTCATGAACCTCTTCATTTGCTAAGGAGATACATACAAGTGTTTGGGAGAAAAGTTACCACCTCAAAGAGGTGCAAAGGTACTGAGGTATAGGTTGGAAAGTGAGGGAAAGGAGAATGTAGTTACTTTCAGAGCTGTTAGCAGGGGTTAGAAGTCTTTGGAAAACATTAGTAGAAAGAAGATGGTGATTAACAGCAATTTTGGAGTTTTGGAATTAAGAATGGATTTTAGGTACATTTTCAAACTGTAGAAGCAAGATTTTAAGGAACCAAAGAAATGACGATGATACTTATAATCAGTAATTTGAAGAGTCCGTGAAATGAATAGGAAAGTGTGGAAGAGCTAATCTTATAAAGTGAGACTCTGAATGTTGGAGGATCAAAAAGCAGCTCTACTAGGAAGAATTTGTTGACTATTATCCAAATATTATATTGTGAAACTTTCTTTCAAAGCCTGTCTCACACATCTCAGATTATATGGGGGAATATGCCAACCATTCATCTGTCAGGTTGTTGCACTGTGGTGGCTTGTGTATTTCTGGGATGCCGGAAACGATGCTACCAGTATTTCAGATACCAGCAGGGTCACAAATGGTGAAAAGGTTTCAGTGAGTTTCCAGACTAAGATAAGACTAGACGGAGGAATAGGTTGTCCACTTCTGAGGCACTAGCTACAGAAAACCTATGACTAGGAGTGGAACATTGTCTGATATTGTTCTGGACGATGGCCCCCAAAGGTTGGAAGGTACTCAAAATACAACAGAGGAAAATAAGCCCCTCAAGGGAGATTTGACCTTAATGATGGAATGGAGCAGAACTTTCAGGACCTTCACTTTTTGGTGGGACTTGACTCAAAATGATAGAATCAGCTGCAAATATCCATAGATAATTGCAATATGAAATGTATGGAGTTTGAATTTACGAAAAGTATGTCATCAAAAATGAACTGATTACAAGGATCCACATGTGACCTCCTCCCTGGGAGATGGACAGCAGAGAAGCGGGGAAGGGAGACTCCAGATAGGGCAAGATATGACAAAATAACAATCTGTGGATTATCAAGGGCTCATGAGGGAGGGGGGAGTGGGGAGGGAGGTGGAAAAAAAAAAGAGGACCTGATGCAGAGGGCTTAAGTGGAGAGCAAATGCTTTGAGAGTGATTAGGGCAAAGAATGTATGGATGTACTTTATACAATTGATGTATGTATATGTGTGGATTGTGATAAGAGTTGTATGAGCCCCTAATAAAATGTCTAAAAAATGAAATGGAACACATAAAGATAGATATCATAGGCATTAGTGAGCTGAAATGGACCAGTATTGGTTATTTCAGACCATCATATGGTTTACTCAACTGGGAATGACAAATTCCAGAGGAATGACATTGTAGTCTTCCTCAAAAAGAGCCCTCAATAACTGTCTTTAAGTACAATACTGGAGGTGATAGATAATATCTATAGCCCTAAAGAAGAAGGCCGGTTAATACAAGTAATCACATTTATGCACCCATTGTTAAAGCCAATGATGAAGGCAGTACAAAATTCGACCAGCTTATTCAGTCTGAAATTGGTTAAATATGCAAGCAAGGTGAATTGATAATTACATGTGATTGAAAGGCGAAAATTGGACAAAAGGAGCTATCAGTAGTTGGAAAATAGGGCCTTTATGACTAAAACAAATTAGAAATCACATGAGAGAATCTTGTAAGACCCAGATCCTCATAACTGGACCAATCGGTCACATCGTGGTAACTGGAGAAAAGGTTGGAGCTGTCTAAGATTTTGTGTTACTTGGATCCACAGTCAATTCCCATGAAGGCAGTGGTCAAGACATCAAAAGACATTGCATTAGGTAAATCTACTGCACAACACCTCCTTAGAATATTCAAGAGCAAGGATGTTACCGTGAGGACTCAGATGTGCCTGACCCAAGCTGGGTATTTCCATGGCCTCATATGCATGTGAAAGTTGGATACTCAATAAGGAAGACTAAAGAAGAATGGAGGCATTGGAATTGTGGTGCTGGAGAAGAATGTTGAAAATACCAAGGACTGCTCCAAGGAATACCAAATCTATCTTGGAAGAAGTTTGCACAGAGTGCTCCTTAGAAGCAAGTAAGGCAAGGCTTCATTTTACATACTTTGGACATGTTATCAGGAGCCACCAGTTCCTGGAGAAGGACATCATGCTTGGTACAGTGGCGGGACAGTGGAAATGTGGAAGGCCTTCCACAGATTCACTGACACAGTGGCTGCGACAGTGGGCGCAGGCATGCAGTGCAGGGCTTCATTCTGCTGTGCATAGGATCGTAAAGGGTGGGAGCGGACTTGCTAGCACCCAACAGTAACAACTCTACAGTATCATAATGAGCATATGCACTCCACGTGTTGTTATGACAAGTAATTAAAACTTCACTAGGTCAGCACCAAAGTGCTCTTCAGTTAACATAAAGGATGTTAGCAATAATTATTCGCTTGTAAAGTAAGTGGGATTCCGGAAATGTTGAAGGCTGCAAAAACTGTCTTAGCGATTGTAGGGAGATGCCCCAAGCAGGGACAATCCTTCCCTATTACTAGATGCAGAGAGTGAGGACAATTTGACCAGGAGTCACTCTGAGGGCTGTGGAGTTTTGTATTGAGTTACATAGATGCAATATTGCGTGTGACTAGTGGTGGCAGGCAAGATCAGAATTTGTCCCCACTACTCTCTGAACAACGGAGGGTCTCATATTTAAGGTAGGCAAGGGGAGTGGGGATCCATGAGGCAGGCCCAGAGCAGGGGTCCTGGCTGCGCATGTTGGTATCAGTATCCTGAATTCTGCTTTGTTCCAAACATCCCATACTTGCTTCCCAAGGATGCTCCCTGTGATAAAATGTCTTCTGTGATCAACTCTGGGACCATTAAGGGAATGGGAAGGGTAGCCTGGGGGAGGTCATGGATGGACTAGCGATCTAGTGCTGCCACAACACAAATGACACAAGTAGAAACGTGTTCTCTCCCTGCTTTGGAGGCTAGAAAACCCAATGCAGGGTGCTATCTCTGTCCTCTGTTGGCACAAGGCGGGAAGGGTCTTCTCTCTTTAAACATAGGGTCAAATACCCCTTAGAGATCTAGATATATGTTGGTATTAATTTCCCCCTGAGTGTTGGAGGTTCCCAGCACAAGGGCCCTAGATTCAAAGACTATGCTCAACTCCTAGCTCTTTTATCGTGGTGATAGTAGGTCACTTTCTTTATGGTTGGTTCTCTTTCATTTTGTCACTGGAAAGATAAAAGGGATCCAGGGAATATTGCAGAGGCATTCCCTTTATAGCCAACATCCCTCCCCTAATCCTTTTACCACCAGTTGGCTGATCACAAGTCATATCTTGGGAGATGGTTATCTAACTACCAAATTACATCATTATATATCTGCCAAACCACTAAGAGTCATGGGCCAGCCAAGTTGACGCATATTTGGGGAACACAATTCAATGTACAGTCAACTGTCACAAACACTTGCAAAAACAGCTCCCTTGCAAAAGTAAGGAGTAACAATTTGGAAAACAAAACCAACAACTTCCTGCTACAGAACAACCAGAACCACAATCTAGTTCTGTAATTGAATTTGTTCCTGTGTTCCAGAGAACTCTGTTTCTTGATATGCTAGAGGACTGGTCGATACTGCCTTAGGGATATTGCTGTTTCCACTTAAGAACAAACCTTTTAGCATTGTACTTGTCAGAATGCCTAAAAGGAGAGGAATTGTGCCGCGCTTCCCCAAGTATCTAAAAAGCTTCTATGGCTATGGAGGCGATACTTGAGGACTGCTTTTATGTGTAGATGAATCAGTCTGTAGCTTACTTTGTTGGAACATACCACCTGGTAGTCAGGTTGAAGAAAAATTATAAAGCTCCCCCCTGCCTATTATGATTGGAGACTTTTTAACCAAGGAAGTCAGGAATTGCGTATGTTTAAATTTATTGAGGGTCATTGTCAATCAGGAAATATGCATAGACAGACAATAAGGCTTGATGTAGCTATTAAAAAAATAAAATTGGGGGGAAGGAGGGGAAAAAATGAGGAGCTGATACCAAGGGCTCAAGTAGAAAGCAAATGTTTGGAGAATGATGATGGTAACAAATGTGCTTGACACAATGGATATATGTATGGATTGTGATAAGAGTTGTATGAGCCCCCAATAAAATGGTTAGAAAAATAAAATTTACCTAGTTTCTAACATTTTCCATTGTTTTCTAGTTTGCTAAGTAGATTTTATCTTAATTCTACTTATTGTTCCTGGCTTGTATTAATTATGTCGTAGATGATATAATGACCTCAATTCTTTACTGACCCGTATTTCCTTATTTAGCCATATTCTTGGTTATCTGACTTCGACACTCTTTTTATCGCAAAAAACCACACTCACTACCGTCAAGTAGTTTCCTGCTCATCTTGGCCCTCTAGGACAAGGTAGAACTGCCCCTGAGGGTTTCTGAGCCAGTAACTCTTTCAAGGAGTCGAACGTCTTCTTCTCTGAGGAATGGGTTGGTTAGCAGCCCCCAAGGTAACTGCGATGCCACCAGCAGTCCTCTTTCTTTGACCTTTATATAGACATATTTATTTAATTAGTATTGTTTAAAGTAAATCATTTCACTGGGGGCTCTTACAGCTCTTACATCAATTGTATCAAGCACATTTGTACGTATGTCACCATCATTTCCAGAACAGTTTCTTTCTACTTGAACCCTCAGCAGTCCTCTTTCATCAGGAAGCATAGTTTATTCCCTGTTCATTGAGTCTGTGTGTGGGGTCACAGGACTTCCTTTGGTTAAGGGGATACTAGCAGTCACGGTGTAAGTGAGCCTTGGAAGGGGGGCAAGTTTATTGTCACTAGCTGACTTCGGTAATTATGCTATCATTATGAGAAAGACATGCCCAGCCTCCACGGCTGCTCCCAGGAGGAGGACGAAAGATATTTGAGGAAAATGTCGCCAAGCTAAACTGTCCCAGCCAGGGCCAATCTAGAGCCTCCTTGAGATGAGTTAGCCCTTGGGGGTCTTGGGGGGTGTAGTGGTTACACTTTGGGCTGTGATCTGCATGGCTGGCAGTTCAAATCCTCCAGCAACTCCACGAGAGAGAGATTGGGTCTTTCTACTCTCATAAAGAGCGAGTCTTCAAAACCCACAGGGATCACCATGAGTCAGCACTGACTCACTGGGAGTATGTTTGGTTTGTTGTGTTGAGATGAGTTAACTTTTAGGAACTTCAGACACGTGAATATCACAATAGATATCTGTTGGATTTAGCCATTGCATTTTACTGGAGTTTGCCAGCTAGCAGGAGCTAACTGATACAAGCATGTTAATTTTCAATCATAAGAACAGAAGATACAATGCACTGATGGTTACATCTTGTACTGTATGGGGATTCTAGAATTTTCTTAATGTAAGTTTAAAAAATTTACATAGTCTTTTGGCAAAAGGAAAGTGACATTTAGTTATTATGAGGATTCACTTTCTTTAAAATAAACATGAAAAACAAACACCAGTTGCCTTCTAGTTGAGTCTGATTCCTGGTACCCCTATGTGTCAGAGTAGAGCAGTGTGCCTTAGGTTTTCAATCATGGGTGTTTTATCTTTTGGTAGTTGAATGCCAGGCCTTTCCCAAAAGGCACCTCTGGGTGGAAATAAACCTCCTGTCGTGCTTGTAGCCAAACGTGTTATGCTCCATTCAGAGACTCCTGACACAGAAAGAAATATTCCATTTAATGAACTTCTCAATGTCATCGTCTCCCAAAGATCCGTTTCTGAACGTCAGCTCCGAGAGGTTTAAGTTTAAAACAGTTTCAAGGTAGAAGTCATGCATTTACTAACAAGAGTAGAAATAGAATGGGTTTTCATCTGCCACAAACCTTGTGCTAAAGAGAGTTTTTACTGTGTGTGTCCTGTTTCAACCTTTGTAGAATGATTAATAACCACCTATCAACACCCTAAAGATCATGTGTCTGGATATTCATCTCTTTCACCTGTGAATTAATTTGTCTTTTAAAAATTGACACAAAAGAAGTTTTTTATTACTAAGAAATAACTGAGCTACATCATCCAAACAACTATGTTAGAAAAGAAATATAGGGAAAAAAATCTAATGGTCATCCAGTGTATGCTCAGAAAAAAATTTATTTTCCATGAATAAAGGCCTACAGTGGTATTCTTTTTAAAACTGCCATAAAGCATATCAGCCATGTAAAATTAAACTCATTATTTCTCTTCTGGAAGAAAGAAAAAATAATTTTAATGATGAATTCTATGTCTAGAAGGAAATATGTATATTTTAGAGAAGTCATTTCTAGTGATGTTATTTGCCTCATTAAAATTACATTAAAATAGATAATAGTTTCACTAGCTAGAGTTATTTAAGCTTTTTAAAGAGAAGGATAGTGCAATGAAGGCCTTTTTCTCATCTTATTTTTTTCCACCTTGGTAATTTCTGAAAGTTTTCTCTAATCATTTGATATATGAAGATAAGTTAAAAAGTATTGAGAGTAGGATTCTAGTTGATGCATGCAAAGATTTATTTCAAACAACATGCATTTAAGTATGTCCTTATGAATCATTAAATGGCTGCAGATTTGTTCTCTCAATAATATGATTGTCTCAATTTCATAAAGGTGCATTATAAAACGAGGCTCAGTAAAAATGGGGGCTTTGTAGAGAATGTGTTTGGCAAGTTAAATTAAAGGCGGGGAGGTTCATCTCAGAAAGTTATAGCTATTGCTTTTTTGAATTCTAAAAGAGTAATCTTTTTTCATTTATTAATCATTTTATTAGGAGCTCTTAGAGGTATCATAACTTTTCATAGTTCAATAACTTCAGGCAGTATTGTATAATTGCCACCATAATCAGTTTCAAAATATTTTCTTTTTTCTTGAACTCCTTGATATCAGCTCCACTTTGTCCCCTCCCTCCCTCACCATACCCCCCAGAAATCTTTATTCTTTTTTCCCTATAATAGTTTTCCCCCATATCTTACACAATCCAATATACCCATTCACATACAATTCTGTTATTCAATCCCATCAAGTGGAGTTATACACTCATTAATGTTATCAGCTCCCCCTTCTCCCCTTTCTCCACAGCTCGCCCCATATTTTAGGGGAACCATTAATCCTGTTACAGTTTCTGAGTGGTTATCTATCTTGACTTTCAAGTACTGAGTGATCTTAAATATACAAATCTAACATGATTAATGAGGTAAAATAAAAACCATAATAGTAAGGAGAGGAAGTATTAAAGAACTAGAGGATAGTTATGATGTTCATCAACGCTATACTGCACCCTAGACTTATCATCCATTTCCTGTGAATCATCTGAGAGGGACTGTCCAGTGGGCTTGGGGGTCTCGACAACATCAACACCCCTTCACATCAACTTGATTGCTTGTTTTTGAGCTTCTGATACCTCTTCTCACCAACACTTCGTGATCGCACAGGCTGGTGTGCTTCTTCTATGTGGACTTTGTTGCTTCCCTACTAGATGGCCACTTGTTTAACTAGAAGCCTTGAAGAAACCAGATGCTAAATCTTTTAATACCCGAGCACCATTGGCTTTTTTCACCACATTTGCTTATGCACCCACTTTGTCTTCAGCATTAATGTTAGGAATGTGAGTATTATACAATGCCACATTATTAGAACAAACCATTCTTGTACTGAGGTAAGATTTAAGTAGAGGCTCAGAGTCTATCTGATTCCTTGTTGCATTTGCGTACATATACATACACATAAATAAATGCACATTGTGTTAGTCTAGGTACTTTAGAGAAACAAATCCACAGAAACTCATGTATAAAAGAGAGTTTTATATAAAGCTTAAGTGCTCATCAAGAAAACATCCCAACCCAGTGCTGTCCAAGCCCACAAGTCCAACATTAACCCATTAACCCATATGTCCAACACCAATCCACAAAGTCCTCCTCCACGACAGGAGGAAAGCCGAGTCAGTGAATGTGTAAACATTTCAGCGCTGGCGGGGGTCTCCACATGGCTTCTCCAGCACCCAGGGCTGCATTGGGGTAGGTCCACGTGGCTTCTCCTCAGAGATATCTTGCAGGAAGTGAGCCTTGCCAGCTGAAGCAGGGAACTGGCTAAGGCAGCTGCACCCTGGTTTGACCATCAGAAAGCAAGAGACCGAAGAACTTGAAAGGCGAGGCTCACCGAGCCATTTATCTCTCCACCCTTCAATTAACCCCACGTATGTTTATCGGCCAGCTTGACACAATAAACTAACTACCTCACATATGTTTATATATATTTATGCGTGCATATATTTTTTCTTCTCTCCTATTTTTATTCCCATCCTACCTCACTATTATGTTTTCACAACATTCACCTTTCAGTAATTCCTCTCAGATACAATTTGATTGCTCAAACATGACCAAAAAAGTGACACCCCCCCGTCATTAATTTTAGCACACTTATTATTCCTCTGGACCTGTCATAGTTAGCTCCCCACTCACCTTCCCCCAACCTGTCCTCCCAAGCTCCCAGGAACCATTGGTCCAGTTGCTGTCTCCATAAGATTGCCTATATCTTGTATAGATAAATACAAAAAATGTAAAAAAACCAAAACAGAACTCAAACAATAACAACAACAGACCCAAGCAGATAGTCACAAGTATAACCAGGATCCTGACACAGTGCAGATGCATATTTCTCTGTTACATAGAGAGAAGGGCAAGTTGTAAACATGTCCAGTCCCCTAACGGAGTAATTTTGATAGATTTTCTGAAAGGACACCAGAGAACCGAGAGACTTATTAAGAAGATGTTTTAATAGAAACGTGACAAAAATAACAAGAAAATCATGGCAAAGCATTTTGTTTTCATCCCAGCAGATGTACCTGTTCCTCCTCTGAAGGTAGCAATGACTGTCCTTCGAGACATTTACTTATAAGCCTGACCTCATCCATCCTACGGCCTGCTGCTACTCCTTCATGCCTCTTTCTGTTGCCCAAACTCAACGAACATGAAAAAGTGCACTGTGAGTTCCTTGAGGATGCCCAAACCGCCCTGCTGACACATTGTAGGTCAAGGAGCACAGAGTCTTCAGTGTACGTTTAGAGAGGTGGAGACACCACCTCAGAAGTGGACAGACCATGATGGAAGCAGTGTGGAGAAGCAATAGCTTCATGTTTTGCTTAATAAAGATTTCTACTTTGTAGCAATACTCCACTTCTCAAAAGTTTTAATGAGATATAGCTCACATATCACACACTCGCATAGTTCAGTTGTATTTAAAGAGTTGTAAATACATCACCACACATCACCTGTCCCTCATTCATTTATGCTCCAAATCCCATCAACCTACTCTCCTCCATCTCCCCATTAAGCTATTACATCAATTATTGTTTCTATATATCCATCCCTTCTGTTCTTCATAAACTCAGAAGCATACTCTAACCCAAACTAAACAAAAGCCAAATAAAACAAAAACTGTATATGTTTGTATATATGTGAAAGAAAAGACTACTGGTAATACGACAATAAGCCAGAGAGAAAATCTCTGTCCAGAACCAGAAAAACAAAATTAAACCTAGATCAAATCCAAAACAGGTGAAGAGGGGGATCAAATAACCATATTATACCGTTGTTCCATTTAATATAATCAAGTTTACAATAATCTGCCTGGTGGCAAGGTTGTTGTAGCCCCTAGACCATGTCCAGGGGGATCTGCTAGATAAATCACCCACATAGGCATCTGTGATGGATTTGGGTTCCCACTGTCCTCCAGAGCCTTCTACAAATTGGGTGGTTGCAATTTAGGCTCTGGTACCTTTCCCATCATCATATTTGAATTTTGTTTTTTGTTATTTTTAGATCACACAGCTTGGTGTTCTTTTTCCATGTGAACTTTAGTCGTTGCCTCACTTTGATGGCTGCATGTTTGAATTTAAGCCTTTAAGACCCCGCACACTATTTTTTTTGATAGCTGTGCACAATCTTTTTTTCACCGCAACTTGCTGAAGCAACCATCTCTGCAGTCATCTTTTCATGAAGGCTAGTATTGATCAGGGCCATGTCAGAAAGAACAAAGTGTTCCCTTCTTTCAGTTAGAATTCAGTGTGGTCCCAGAATCCATTCACTTATCTACTGATTATGCATGACTCTGGTTCACTTTAGAGGCCGCATTATCATTTTATGACAAAAACCATTATTAATCATCCCCCGGGGCAAAATGCACATCCATTGATAACATTATTAACTTATTCAGTGGCATAGAATTTAATAGACTGTTGAGAAAAAGAGGTTCTGCAAGCATAGCCCATTTGTGACCTGCAATCCCTGGGATGTTGCTTTTTACAAATTGAATTCTTATGCCCATATGCATTTTTAAACTTACCTCGGCAGACTCTTGTTGTGCTTGGCTTACTTTGATTAGCATAATTCCCTCCGGTTCTTCCCATATGGCGATGTGCTTCATGCGTTCATCACTGCTTTTTAGGGATGTCTAGTACTCCATTGTACACATGTACCACAGTTTTTAATTCATTTGTCCGTTGATGGAAATTTGGGTTGTTTCCAGCTCCTTGCGATTGTGAACTGTGCCGTGAACCTTGGAGCCCAGATGTCTGGCCGTGGTGGTTAGTTTCTGGACTCTTCTGGGTATATGCCCAGTAGGGGGATTGCTGGGTCGTATGGCAGCTCAATTTCCATCTGTTTTAGAAATCATCAAATCGATTTCCATAGTGCTATATACATGCCTACAGGTCCACCAGCAGTGGGTGAGAGTTCCTGTCTCCCCACAGCCCCTCCAACACTTGTTGCTTTCTGATGTTTTGAATTGGGCAATCTTTGAGGGTGTTAGGTGGTATCGCATAGTTGTTTTAATTTGCATTTCTCTTATGGCTAATGATCACGAACATTTTCTCATATCTTTATTGGCCATTCGGATTTATACCCTTGTGAAACTTCTGTTCAGGTCCTTTGCCCACCTCCTCAGTGGACAGTTAGTTTTTTCTTTTTGGAAGGAAACAGTATTGCAGATTTTAGGAATAAGGCTTTTGTCAGATGTATCATTGCTAAACATGTTTTTCCAGTTTGTGGGCTCTGTTACTATGGTGAATTCTTTCAATATACACAGGTGTTTTATCTTCAGTATGTCCCACTTGTCAATTTGTGCCTCCCCTGTGTTTGTGTCCTTCCCTATTTCTGATAGCCTGTGTTTTCCCTGCCCCAAAGTTGTCAAGTTTGTCCCAATTCCCTCATAAATGACCCTAATACTTTGGGGTTTTATCTCAAGGTCTGTGCTCCACCTTGAGTTTATTTTTGTGCATAGAGTGAGGTAAGGGTCTTGCTTTATTTTTTTTCTGATAGATATCCATTTTCTCTAGCACCACTTGTTAAAGAGGGCATCTGCTTCCCATCGGATATTTTTGTAGTCTTTATCAAAGATCAGTTGTCTGTATGCTGATGATTTTATTTCTGGATTTTCAGGTTTTCCCCCCCCACTGGTTTGAGTACCTGTCATTATACCATTACCATGCTGTTTTGACCACTGTGTTTATATAATAGGTGCTAAAGTCAGGTAAAGCAAGCCCTCTCACTGTGTCCTTCTTCTTGAGGAGTCCTCTGCTAATTCTGGGCTTCTTCCTTCTCCATATGAAGTTGGTAATCAGGTTTTTTCAATTCTTTGAAGAAAGATGATGATATTTGTATCAGGATATCATTAAACTTATACAGTGCCTTGGGCATACCTGACATCTTTATTATATTGAGTTTTCGAATGCGGGAACATGGGATATTCTTCCATTTGTTGATGTCACTCTTGGTTCCTTGTAATAGCATTCTGAATTTTCCTTGTACAAATCTTTTTTTTTTCAGTCAGGTATATTATCTCTATATATTTCCATTTGTGCTTGGCTATTGTGAAGTATCCTAACTTTTCGATCCCCTCTTCCATGGCCTTTGCCGATGTGTATAACAGTCGATAGAGCTACACGTGCTTTTCAGGTAGAGCTCATCTAGTTGGGGTTCTGTGTCGAGTCCTTTTGGTTTGACCTATGGGGGATACCAGGTTCCACCAAAGGACAGAGTCTATGGTCATCATAGTACATAGCCCATGGCATGGTTCACCCAGGTTTGGGTAGAAAGTAAGTCGAAATTGTCTGAGCAGGGAATAATACGGTGCCTGTTCTTGCCTTGGGTTCTCGTCATGTTGAACATCCCTTCCCCATGTGAGGTTGCTCCTCCTCATTTACCAACTAACAGGAGTATAGATGCCTGCTCTTGGCTTTCCCTTCTCCTTCCTGTGGAGCTCTGTTGAGTGGATGTGATCTTATCTCATCACTGGATGGTATTAAGTGGGTGGTCTTTTCCTCTTTCTTGAAGGTGTGTGTGACCCCTGCTGATGTGGTCTCCTCTGTTAAGGTGGTTCTTAAGATGTGTATCTAAGGAGGAGTGATGTATGGTTCATAGATGGTAGTCAGGTTCTGTACCTCTTTGGAAATTGGTCTCTAAAATTTATTTATTTTATATTTTCCATTATACTAGTGGGCTCACACAATATTTGTTGCGAAGTCCGGCTCTCAGTCTGTTGTCCATAGGGAACTCACACGCTCTGACCCAGTTTGGTTTTCAGGGTCCAGAGAAGCTGTGCTCATGCACCCATGCACCCATGCACCCATGCACCCAGGCACCCAGGCACCCAGGCACCCATGCACACAGCAGCACAGAGGTCAGCCATCCATTTATTAAAGCACAGAGTCACGTCAGAAAAAGAAAATGAAGCAGGTCCCCTCTCCTGAGTTGAGATGAGGAACATTAGGGAAACACTGCTAGCTAGTTTGTATCTGGCACTTTCAAAGGGGAGACGGTTGCCACTTGGCAGATGGTCAAGCAATTTTCTAATTCATTACTCAGTTTGTCCTTGGGCCTCATACCTCGCTTCTTTCAGTTTTATCTGGGCTGCTGCTCTCGGTTGGCATGTCTCAGAATTATCTTTGAGCCCCGTCCTGTGCCAGAATTTTACTGGGCTTGGCTTCCAGGTTCAGGTGTTTACCAAGAGTCCTTTGTTCATCCCCCTGAGCAGACAGGGTAGAAGTCCCTGTTCTGTCTCTGTCATTTATGCTTTTGTTATTGACTAACTTCACTCAACATAATGGTTTGCAGGTCCTTCCATATCAAGTGGCGTTTCATGCTTTTATCACTGTTTTTTAGGGACTATACATTTCCATTGTGCGTCCATACCATCATATTTTAAAAATTATTCTTCAACTGTTGGGCATTTAGGCTGCTTCCAATTTCCTGCTCTTGTGACCTTGCTGTAGCAATACTCTATGACTCACCCATGTACACACCACACCATGTATAGGCTAAATGTGACAGATCCATTGCTTTCTAAAGTTACCTTTTGTTTTTGTTTAAATGATCCTTTGAAACAATAGTCTCAGTGGGCTGATCCTTTGGTGCCTCAGTGATTTGTCATGCCTTCATCCATATGCCTGAGAGAAATTAAGTAGGTCCCACTGTTTGAGCTGCTTTTTCTCATGTACCCCAGGAGAATGTGGAACTCAGAGGCATGCCCATAAGTGCTTGTTGACCTGAAATATGTCAGCCTTGAGGGCAAAGGAGGCGAACGTGGAGCCTGAGTAGGCCACAACAGTGCAGTCGCCTTTGATATTGGTTCTGAGGGCCGAATTTGGTTTGAAGAATAGTTTAGGTTCTCATTTTCCTCATCCCACAGAGAGAGATGGGCATTTCAGTACAACTCTTCTGCCAGTCGCACAACTTTTGTGGGCAAAGTGTGTGATGAACTCCACCCTTGAGTAATGCCAGAAGTTTTGTCCAAATCGTTTTAGGTAGCTGCAGCCCGCCCCATTTTATGGAATTTTTGTTGGACATTAGAACTTGATTTTATTATCTTTTAGGATAAGAAGACCTTGGGAAGTTCATATACATGAAAATTGATTTTTTCTATTTCCCATTTTCCAGCCACTCATCCTTAAATGACTCAGCTACTAACGGAAAGGTTAGCTGTTTGAAGCAAGGGGTTACTCTGTAGGAGACAGATGTCGCAGTCTGCTTCTCTAAAGATTTTCAGCCTTGTGAATCCTGTGGGGGCAGTTCTGTTCTGCCTATGGTGCAACTTGAGTCAGAATAGACTTGCTGGCTGTGGATTTGTTTTGGGGATTTAGCAGTTATGAAGTCAAACAATTTCTAAATTCTATGACTTAAATCATAATTGACTTGATGGCGGTGGCTTTTCAGTATGATGACTTAAACCTGAGTTTGATAAAAAATGAATTATTAGAGAGCTTTCTAAGAGACACAGTCATTTGTAGAAACAGGAAGAATGGAGTGTCATGTTTTGATAAAGGAAAAATTCCCTGTGTGATAAGATATGTATTTTAGGTGAGAAATTGACATCTCTATTTAAAAGAATGAGGTTCTCACCCAGAAATGTCTTTCATAATAACTGAATAACATAATGTATAATGATCTGCTATCATTGTTGATGTGATTTTGTGTAGGTTATGATGTTCATTTGAAGAACACCCACTTACAAGGTTCAAATAATACAACATATAAAGAAACTTGTTACCCTAGAGTTTTGAAACTCATTAATCATAGAGAATTAAGACAGTTAATCAAGCCTTAGACACTGACAAAAGATTGTCCCTGAGGATTTTTACCTTGAAAACCTTTAGAAAATGATGGTTTCTGCTTTCCAATTGACTGCCTCAGTAAGCCAATTCATTTTCTTCAGAAGCAGCTCAAGGTCAGCAATGTGACTGTGTCAGTTTTAAGTGACGTCTTCCCTCACTCAGCTACATCAGGTTTGCATTGTTATGGGTGATGCTGAGAGTGGGGCAGTCAAGAAGGAGGGATCAGATTGACGATGAAGCGTCTAGGTAGAGGGAAAAGCCAAAATGACAGATTTGAGTTTGTCTTTAAATTAATGTATTTAATATTTAATTAAATAGGTATACCTCAAAATGTCAAAGCAAAAAATTAACCAAAGATATGGAGTTTTACATTATTTTGAAAATATACAGAACAATTACCTTCAACAAAATCCATAATGTACATAACACTTTTGAGGAGGGCACAGGACCGGGCAATGTTTAGTTCTGGTGTACATCGGATCACTGTGAGTCAGAACATACTTAATGGCCCCTAAGAACAACAACAACAACAACAACATGGTATTTTTCTCCAGCAGCAGCGGGGGAGACAAGGAGAATATATAATTAGGTTAATGCATGCAAAGGATATAATTTATCTAATTAGTTTCAAATGGGATATCCTGATCACTTTTGCCCCTTGATTTTTCAGGGTTCTCCACTGTAGCACATTACTTCTCTGCTGACTCATAGAAATCTGAATTCTTGAAGTCCTGACTGAGGAATAAGTATCCTCACTGCTGACATGAATGAAATCTGGAATGAGCCTGTAGATCAGGCCCATCTGCAGGCAGATGGACAGTTCTGAAATGAGGCAGGCTGGAAATGAAGACCATTCCAAATGAAGTGATCGTATCTCTGGTTTCAGAAACTAACCGAATGCCTGCAGCATTACATGCTGAATTTGTCCAGGCTGAAATGTGCAAACCTTTCCAATATATTACTCCTACAATTTGAAAGGGAGTTGGAGAATTCAGTCAATTTTTAGGAGAATGCAAACTTCTTAAGTCCATCTTGCCTGAAATCTACTGGAATTTAGATAACCCTAAATATTGTTTTTAACATTATATTTACATTTGCAGTTGCAATGACCATTCATGCAGAGGTGGCATACTGTTTTTCTTTCTAAAACTGTGTATGTATGTCATGTTTAAAAAAGAATTATATCTAGGATTTGGGACCAAAAAAACCTCATGGAAAAGGAATTTAAAATATCCATCTTTCTACAGCAATGTAAGTCTGGCCCTCGAGCTTATTTCAAGAACATAATCTACAATGAATAGTAAAGTAAAATGAAGAAAAAACTGTTGGAGGTAGGTGACACTAAAACTAGCGATATTTTATTCTCAAAGATTCTTTTTTAAAGAATGGCTACCCCATCATGAGACAGTATTCCCTCACTGACCCATAGTGCTGTGGAGCCAGCACTGGAGACTGCGTGGAAAGCGTGCCTGATCTGCCCCATGCACTGCAGGGTGAAACGCAAAGGGGAGGCAACAGGGCAGCAGGAGAACAAAGTAACCAAGTCGCTGAGGAATCTTGAAAATAGACTTCTGACTTAGGGGACAGGGCTTGGCACCTCATTAGACTTGATCTGAAAACATGCATAAGGGTCAGCAGACAGACCTGGAACGATCTATTGAGTTTTATTCTTGTTTTTCTCTTGCCCTATGTCTATTTATATGATAGGCAGGACGAATAATCCTGAGGAGAAAACAATGGGTCTGGCGGTTGAGGTGGGGGTGGGGGGTGGGAGAGGGGTCACCACGACATGAGGAACTGTATTAAAGGGTCGAGGCATTAGGAAGGTTGAGAACCACTCCTTTAGTTCCTGAATGCTTCCTCCCCATCCACTACCATGACCCAGTTCTACCTTACAAATCTGGCTAGACTGGAGAGAAAACATTGGTACAGAAAAGAGCTCTGACACATGGAATTCAGGACAATAGTAGGAATAGTGATATCATGAGGGTAGGGGATGGTCGGCGAGGGAGAAGGGGGAGAAAAGGGACGCCCATCACAAGGTTGGATATATAGCCCCCCACCCACCAGGGGATGAATAACAGATATGTGGGGGAAGGAAGACAATGGAGAGTGTAAGATATAAAATAATAATAACAACATATAATTGATCAAGGGTTCACGAGGGTGGGAAAGTGAGTGAGGGGAAAAAAGAGGGCCTTTTACCAAGGGCTCAAGTAGAAAATGTTTTGGAACTGATGATGGAAACATATGTACAAATATGCTTGAAACAATTGGTGTATGGATTGTTATAAGACCTGTAGGATCCCCTAATAAAATGCTAAAAAAATTATGGCACTTTAAAAATGAATTTTAAACATTAAACTGAAAAATACAAGCAAGGCATTGTTATGGCAATATAAAGTGATATTTTCTTCTGAAGAAATGGAATTAACTATGAAATATTTTTCAGCCATTAACTGGTATAATCTGCAAGGCATTTCTTCCGCTTTGTCATCGTATCTCACCATCCCTTATATATGAATCCATAATGGCCTTCTCTCTTTTTGTACCAATGACAAGGATCACAAGTAATGGGAATTATCGGAAATAAATAAAAAGATTGGTAAATTGATGGTGAAAGTTGGTGCCCAATAAATAATACAAGTTAAAATGTTTATGTATTACTTTTATTCTCAGTTTTCTTCAATTTTGAGAGATGAAAATTAATGTATAGAGAAAAGAAATAAAAAATTAGTGCTGAATTATTAGCAGACAGGTTCCAGAAGAATAATAATTTATACCAAGACTCCATAGAATAATGTGTAGAACTCTTTCTATTTTGAAAATGGAGGTAAGATACTTTATCTTGCAAATTAGTAATATATTACAACAGTGCTAATTATGCTTATGCTACTATAATTAAGCCATGCCATGATTAAGAGTCTGTCTGCCTTCTCAATTATAAATAAATATTGTAAGCCATTATCTCAGGGTTTCATGCTGTTTTCAGGTAAGAAATTTTCTCCATCAAATTAAAATCAAACCTTAAATTACAGAAATCAAAATGTGTTATTTTCTACAGTCATAGTTATAGAGATGTGTGGAAATTCAGACAGGGGTTTATGTTCTTAATTTTCTTGTGTTAAACATAATGGAGAACACACACTGAACATTTTAAAACAACAACAGTAAAAATTAATACACAAAAGGAAGAAAAGAATATCTGGAACGGTTTTTGGGACTAAAAGAGTTTACTTTTATGGCTTACTGTACCACACACTGAGATTGCTTTCTCTGTTTACTGGTTACTCTCTGAATTTAGCTGCAAGGTTTTCAAATAATGCAAACAAGAACTTTTCCAGAAGGGACTTGGATGCCACAATCATTCCATGCAGATCAAAGTGAAATCCTGCACCAAACCCAAACCCACCACCATAAGTCAATCCCAAAACAGAGAGAGCCTATTTCGGGTCACTTACTTCCTTCTGTTCTAGTTAGTATCATTTAATTTAATTTGGGATTAATTTGATCTATTCCAAATAACATAAAAAGCAACCTAAAGTCATTGCTGTTGGTTGATTCAGACTCGTGGCGACTCTAGGTGGTAACATTAAATACTCTCTTCAGGACATGAGGAGATTTGGGATTGAATTTATATTGTAACTAATGTTGTGGCCCTGTACACAGTGTCCTCTCATCTGTAAATTGAAGGGGTTCGACTAGACGACTACTATCTCAGTATGGATTTTGCCTGAAAACAGAGCTGCAGAAAGGGCCTTGTATGCAGGGGGTTTGTTTGGTTAGTCATCTCAATGAATAAGAAAGTGGGTCTAAGGACAGTGGGACATCAAAGGGCAAACAAACAAACAAGCAAACAATATAAAGGAACATTACTGAGGTTGCTCTTGGGTCAGAGGAGCTCAATTCTGCCAGGTCTTCTTAAGAAGAACATAGAATGCCTTTAATAGCTGCCCAGCAAAAGCTGAGAGAAGAAGGAGCATCTCTCCGTCAGCCTCATCTCTGTTGACCCAGTGTTAGTCTCAGGAGTCCCTGCCCTGAACTTCTGAACTAGCCATGCAAGCAGCTGTGCTGAACAGCCCGGGAGACAGCCTAGAGCAGCGGTGCTCCACCTTCCTCAGGCCGCCACCCTCTCACACAGCTCCTCATGCGGGGGTGACCCCCAACCAGAACATTATTTTCGTGGCTATTTCATCACTGTCATTTTGCCACTGTGATGGATCAGGCCACCCCTGTGAAAGGGTCGTCGACCTTCAAAGGGGTTGCGGTCCACAGGCTGAGAAGGGCGCCTGTGAGGGTTGTGGCCTGTTTGAGGTGAGAAGATACACGTGTGAAGCCCAAGCCATCCACAGCCGAACCCAGAGGAGAGGCTGCTACAAAGACAGTCAGGGAGCAGGCATTGCCGGCATACAATTTTTTTTTTGCTTTAATGATATGTCCCAAGAGAACATTCAGATTTCAATACCATAAAATGACTTGCTTTTGAAATATCCACTTTCTTATTCAAAACTGAGACACAGTTTAGAAAAGCAAGGACACAAGAACCTTCTGCGTTATCTTAGAGGCAGGGACATTTTAATGAATTGCAATAGTTCTAGCACAGAAGCTATTATAAATAAGAAATTAAAACAACATTTCTAGAGGTAATTTAAAGTGATGCTGGAAGAACCTACCCAATGAACGACTTTAGAAGAATTTTAGAGAGATGTTGAGTTGACGTCTGGAAGCAACTTCTTTTTTTAATTGATTACATATAATGTTTATTATTTTTAAAAATCATTTTATTGGGTGCTCATACAACTCTTATCACAATCCACACATACGTCAATTGTGTAAAGCACACTTGTACATTCGTTGCCCTCATCATTCTCAAAACATTTGCTTTCTACTTGGGCTCTAGGAATGAGCTCCTCATTTTTCTTTTTTTCCCCCTCCCTCCCCACTCCCCCTCTCTCATGAACACTTGATAATTTATAAATTATTGTTTTTATCATATCTTACACTGCCAAATGTCTCTCTTCACCCACTTTTCTTTTGTCCATCCCCTAGTCAGGAGGTTATATGTAGATCTTTGTAATTGGTTCCCCCTTTCTACCCCCGTTTCTCTCCTCCCTCCCGGTATCACCACTCTCACCACTGGTCCTGAGGGGTTCATCTGTCCTGGATTCCCTGGTCAAGACCCTGGAAAAAATGTTTAGATATTTCATAAAGAGACTTAGAAATGCTCAGGATAGGGCAAGATATGTCAAAATAACAATCTCTGGATTATCAAGGGCTCATGAGGGAGGGGGGAGCGGGGAGGGAGGGAAAAAAAAGAGGACCTGATGCAGAGGGCTTAAGTGGAGAGCAAATGCTTTGAGAGTGATTAGGGCAAATAATGTATGATGTGCTTTATACAATTGATGTATGTATATGTGTGGATTTTGATAAGAGTTGTATGAGCCCCTAATAAAATGTAAAAAAAGAAAAGAAAAAAAAAGAAAATGATGAGGGCAAAGAATGTACAGATGTGCTTTATACAATTGATGTATGTATATGCATGGATTGTGATAAGAGTTGTATGAGCCCCTAATAAAATATAAAAAAAACAAAAACAAAACTATGGATACAGAAAAAAAAGAGACTTAGAAATGAAACATAACTTAGAATTATTTAAGAAACAGGAATAACATATCAGGTCCTTTGAAGGGAATCTTGAAGAAGTAGAGCTCATATTCTATGGCCACGTAAGTGCGTTTTGGTTTGGAGGCTCCAGACCTGAGGGATGCTCAGAGGAAATACTTGTGGCTGAACCACTGCCACCCAGGAATGAGCCAATCCTTTTCTGTTCACCATTACCTGAGGACAGTACCATGGCTGAATTTCCATAACTCTACCTGAGAATTTTTAATTTCTAAATGTTTAAATAATTGAAAGGAATAAGGCTATAACTTCTTAATCTCTTGATTATAATGTGCTATGTTCAACAAAGATTGCAGCAGTACACTGAGATAAAGGATGCATTGCGTTGGGTAAATCTGCTGCACAAAATGTCTTTACCATGTTGAAAAGCAAGGAGGTTGCTTTGAGGACTGAGGTACACTTGACCCAAGCCATGGCATTTTCAATTGCTTCATGTGCATATGAAAGTTGGACATTGAATAAGAAATCCCAAAGAATTGATAAGTTTAAATTATGATGTTGGTGAAGAATATTCAAAGTACCACGGACTACTAAAAGAACAATCAAATCTGTGTTGGAAGTTCAGCCTTAGAGGCAAAGATAGGGAGAATTCATTTCTCATACTTGGACATGATGTCAGAAGAGACCATTTCCTGGAGAGGGACAGCAAAAATGAGGAAGTTCCACATCAAGATGGACAGTGGCTGCAACAGTGGACTCAAACATAAAAACACTTGTGAGGATGGTATAGGACTGGGTAGTGGTGTCATTCTGTCATAAGGACTCTGATTTGGGACTGATTTGATGACATAGCTTATGTTATCAGGAGAGACCTGGTCCTGGGCAAGGGACATACCCTATCTTGACTACTATCGATGCTGACAGTTGGAATTGCCATCAATATGGTTCATTGTCACTAGATTGGGTTCAGTAAAGCCCCCAGTGGACACGTCCTACTTATGCATACGTACACAGTCCTTTCGTTTGCTTTTATACTTTTAGGTATAAGTGGACAGCTAAAGATCACTAGCAATTTAAATAAATGTCCCCACATTGAAGGGACCATAACAATATAGCAGTAATATATCTCAAAGGAGATAGAAACAAATCAGGTAGTAAAAGAAAATTTAAAACAACATAGTTTATTATCCCAGAGAAATATGAGGAGATGCATAGTTCATGGAAGGAGAAAAGATTGCAGTTTTAAAAAGAACAAAAGAAATGACACGAAGAGAAGCCTCTGGGAATAAAAATTAAAATACAATATCTGGAATGAAAAGTGAACAAAAGGATTAGAAATTAAGGACATTTCCCCAAAATAAATGAAAAACAGGAGAAAGATGATAAGAAAATTAGAGATGGAAGTGAAGGAATAAGGCAATGAAAAAAGTGCTAGAGCCTCCCATTACTTCTCCGAGTGTCCACAATGATACCTAAATGTGCTTCAGTAATAATTGATTTCTTTAGAAAAAAGGGTAGTCAGATAAAAAAGGACTTTTGGGAAGCAAAATGCAAGTGGGGAAAGAAGTAGAACAGCGGCTTGTTAATTTTCATAAGTTTTATTTTGTGCGCTATAATTTTCAAATCTTTGTGTATATATTACTTAGATAAAAATAAACATTAAAAAGTTTATTTGTCTTCTACTTAAACTCAGAGTGGATTCTTGCCACTATTGAAAAGGTTTTGGGCTGTCCCATGCATTATAGCATGGCTAACAGGATCTCGGGTTCTACATACTAGATGCTAGTGGGATCTACCTACTAGATGTTAGTGGGATCTACATACCAGATGCTAGTGGGATTTACCTACTAGATGCTAGTGGGATCTACCTACTAGATGCTAGTGGGACCTACCTACTAGATGCTAGTGGGACCTACCTACCAGATGCTAGTGGGATCTACCTACCAGATGCTAGTGGGACCTACCTACTAGATGCTAGTGGGATCTACCTACCAGATGCTAGTGGGACCTACCTACTAGATGCTAGTGGGATCTACCTACCAGATGCTAGTGGGACCTACCTACTAGATGCTAGTGGGATCTACCTACCAGATGCTAGTGGGACCTACCTACTAGATGCTAGTGGGATCTACCTACAAGATGCTAGTGGGTTCTACCTACTAGATGCTAGTGGGATCTACCTACTAGATGCTAGTGGGATCTACCTACCAGATGCTACTGGGACCTACCTACTAGATGCTAGTGGGATCTACCTACCAGATGCTACTGGGATCTACCTACCTGATGCTAGTGGGATCTACATACTAGATGCTAGTGGGATCCACCGATACTGACAAAAATGTCTTTCAACATTCTCAAATAGATCCAGCATGACATCATTGGCTTCATTTGAAAGCCCCTTCTCTAAACTTATATAACAATACTAATAACTAAGAACAAAACCAAGTCAGTATGTATCAGAGTAGATCTGTGCTATGTAAGGCTTCAACAAGTAATTTTTCAGCTGTAAATCCCCACGGCTTTCTT
Organism: Tenrec ecaudatus; assembly: GCF_050624435.1. Taxonomy (NCBI): domain Eukaryota; kingdom Metazoa; phylum Chordata; class Mammalia; order Afrosoricida; family Tenrecidae; genus Tenrec; species Tenrec ecaudatus. The sequence continues at coordinate 60,263,684 of NC_134543.1, read as the reverse complement.
CTAAAGTGCCTTTGGGTTGACTTGAACTTTCCAATCTTTTGATTAGCAGCCAATATGTTAACCCATTGGCACTACCCAGGGACTCGAAATCTGCATCACACTAACATTAAAAACAAACCAAAAACAAAGTTATAAAAGGTCTTCAAATGTTCAACATGTCAACCCATTTAGAATTCACTTTGAGTTATCCAGTTTGCTAAGTATCCACAGGCTTGAACTAGGCTTAGCATTGTGCATTTGAATCCATAATGCATTGCATTGCATGGGTAATGTTGTTTGTCTAAAATTAAGATTCTGTTATCCACTTGGTCCCGTGGCTTTCATTTTATATACAGTGAATTGATTTGCTAGTCTAACATGGAAGTATCTTTTTGGCTCCCTGTTGGATGTTGTACACACTTCTCTTATTCAGTAGATGCTGAATAACAATGCATTGTTCCAAAGGAAAGGAGCCCTGCTGGCATAATGAGTTATGAATTTGACTCCTAATGACTGGACACTAATTGAGAGAAAAATAAGAATTTCAACTCCTATAAAGACCTCTTAAATTGTTGAAAAGCAAGGCTGTTAATTCAACAACTAAGCTACACACCTGACTCAAGCCATGGGATGTTCAGTTACATCAATATGCATGTGAAGTTGGATATTGAATATGGAAGACTGAAGAAGAATCAAGTGTTTGAATTGTGGTGTTACTGAACACTAAAAATTCTATGGACTGCCTAACCAACAAACAAATCTGTGTCGGAGGAAGTACAGCCAGAATGTTCATTTGGGCATGTTGTCAGGAGCATCCAGTTCTTGGAAAAGGACATCATGCTTGATACGTCGAGGGGCAGTGAAAGCAAGGAAGAGTCTGGATAAGATAGACTGACACAGTGGCTGCAACAGTGGACTCCAGCCGTGATCACGATTGTGAGGATGGTGCAGGACTGGGCGGTGTTTTGCTCTGTTATATACAGGTGGCTATGAATTGGAACCAACTGGATGGCACCTATCAACAATAACAAGGACCAGGACAACAACAAGAGTTACACTCTCAGAAACCTACAGAAGCAGTTCTATCCTATCCTATAGGGTCTCCGAGAGTCAGAATTAATTTACTGGCATTAAGTTTGGTTTTTTTGCGTTTGGTTCTAAAGGAGAGCTCTAGCTGTGGTAGGGCTGTAATTAAAAACAGCAAGCTGTGTCGCACCGGGTACCGCATTAGCAGGTTTAACTTAGTGTGCCTGAACTGTTTGGAGGAAAGTCCTACACTTTTGAGAGAACTTCTTTTGCATCCATATTAATCAATGCTCTTGTGGCCAATCACAGTGTGACCGGTGCTTTCATGCTGATAAGAGGAATGCTGCCAGCTAAGAATAGAATAACAACACAGAAAAGGGATAAGAACAGTCGGCTGCGGTTATAATGACCACAGCCTTCCGTCTGCGGAGCTTGTCAACTTTGGTTAAAGAGTCAGCAGGCTGATTTCTTTCTAATTTGGACATGGCACCCAGGATTTCATTTCTTACTTTGAATAACATAATGGGCTGCTGGAGAAACCACATGTCAAGTAGTGTGTTCACATCACATGAAATTGAACATAATGTTTCCTCATTGTTTGGGAGCATCTTTTCTTGTTACACTCTGGAGACTTTTATAGAGATTTTGTAGGCCAGTGAGAGAGAGAAAATCTGTAAAAAGACGTCTTCATAGTGATTAACTTATTGGTTTAGGTTCTTAACGTTACACTTACTTAGAATTGCTTTTTGCTCTATTTTATTTCCCTTCTTCATGACAGCATCTTCCTGTGTCTGGACAACAGACTTCCCTTTCCCCAGGAAAATACTGATGGATTTTGCCTTTTCCCTGGAGCAGCTACATTCTTTGGCATGATTTGCTCCAAGCATTCAAGTTAAAAAACAGAGAAATGTTTTTTCTCACCCTGCCTCTTGCTTTTCTTGGGCCTGTGGCATCTCTGGGATGCTGTGCAGCAGATGGAGAAACGACGCCTGCTGGTTCAGCTCATGAACAGCTTACCTGAGTGATTCAAATTGAGATCAAAGAGCTGCATGGTTTTGTAAGACAGACACATCAAGATCCAACTATTTCAGTCTGCCAAATTTTCATAAATGCACACAAAGGAAGACTATTGGAGACAGTACAGATTTTTTTTGTTAACTAAAGAATTAGCAAAATGTAATATCAGGGGCCATAAGACTGTCCATTTTCATAAATGAAGGCTTAAAATTATTAGAGACTTATCCAAGAACCTAACTAAGGAAGGCAACATGTGATTAAATGTAAGCTATGGAGAACTTGAAAAATCAGAGGTACTTGCTGTGTGTAAATAGTTAGAAAGCAGAGTCTTAACTCCATTCTAGAACCTCAACATGGAACCCATGCTGAATTTTAAAAGCTGCTTTGTTAATAGCAGTTTCTTTAATCTTGATACTGACCTAACCGTACCATACAGGAGATATTGTTTTTTCCCTGAGATTTAGCAGGTGAAGGATATTAAAATATATTACCAAACTATCCTTCCTTTATTGTCAAACAGATATGATAGCTTGTACAGCATGATCGGTAAATGTTTATATTGGACCCCCAGCAGTAAATATCATGAAGAAATCAATCTTTATAGCAGATTACCCAGAAAACTTGCCTTGCCTTTGTCCCATGACCATTCTATAATAAAAAAGTGCGCGTACGCTTGCTATTACCTACCTTAATCAATTATATAATTCTACACATATCATTTGCCTACCCCTGCTAAATCCTCACCTTTAGATATCTTGTCCTTGACAACCCTGATGGTCTTTTAGCCAATTATTCTTTTCAGTTTATAGCTTTGCGTTCTGCCTCCAAGGATACACAAGGCTCTTTACCTCATCATCCAGTGGGGCAGCCTCTGTGAATCTGGACTTCTTCCTGGTCGGTCTCTATCCCTCAATAGACCTTCCCCCCCTTTTATTTTAAGCAGACTCCACAAGCTAGCTCGACATTAGGCAAGAGGTTAGGGAACAGAATACTTGAAACGTATTATTCTTTCAGCCATGAATAACTAAGGAGTAGACATGACAGTTTATCAAATGGGTAAGCTTTTCAGGGCATTTGGAGTTTAGAATCCATGGTAAAGACAGTTATTTGGAGGATTTGAGACATTCATAGGTAAAGAGTTAAAAGCTAAATATCTCTGTTATCAATTTCTTCCAATAAAAGATGCTGTGGGTGGCATTTTATATCATCTTGGGTATTCTGGACCAACTGGACATATGTGTATGCCAGGTAAAACTGGTGAACTAACACACCGAATTTCTCTATGATTGTCTTACAACTGAAATAACTAAATTATGGGGGTTGTGAGAAATGACGAAAAAAAACCGAAAAAAACAAACAAAAAACAAACCCAAACCCAAACCCAAAAACCTAAACCATGATAAAACCAGCTTTTGGAAGCTTTTACTCCCAATCCATTACAATCAAGTGAATGATTAGAATTACTTTTCAAGTGTCCGGTTCAGAACTTGGATTAAAGCGAGTGTAAAATTGCAACACCAAAATAAGAACACATATTATCAGGACTTTCCTTCCATTATTAGTAGGGATTAACAAAACAACTTTATCTCAAAGCCTGAACAATTGTTTTTATCAGACCATAAAATAAATGCCATTCGATGTCAAAGGCTTGCCAAAGGCTTGCCAATTAAGGGTTTGTGCAGTAGAAGCAACAGCCATTCTGTAAAAATGTGCCATTTCCATCTCTTATAATCTGCAGAACTGGCTAGCAGCACATCAATGGGACAAAAGAATTCCCACGTCTTTATCTGGGAATCATTCAGGCTAACTTGACTTCCTTTATACTTCCTTTCTTATATTTTGCCTTTGTGGACACTTACTGATCACAAGTCTAGCGATGGCAGTGGTGGAGAAGGGCGGGCTATCACCCTCATTAGGAGGGACAAGGTGCACGGTAAAGCAGACTGGCTTTCCACAAAGAACTCAAGACTCCACAGTGCCTATTATCTTAGAGAGAAAGGCTGATCTGGGACTTTAAAACAACTAAGAAACTGGCTTGAGATAAAACCTCTAAGACATCTGAGACCTAGTGCACCATTCTTGTCTCACTAGTGTATAGATTTTTGCATTCTACTGCAAGCTGAACATTCCCTGTTAACATTAACACATCAGCCTCGGGGTCCATGGCTGAGATCAGGAATCACGGTGTGTGTGGCTTTTGCAGCACCCCGAGAAGAAAGAAAGGTGCAGGTGAAGGGGAACATGCCTTGATGTTGGACAAAGGCTCCCCAATGCTGCCTTTATGAATAGGGCAGAGTTTTAGAGAAGAACATCCAAGCTGGATTTCAGCCCTAACATGTTTCAAGCAGGTGTAACAACTGCCTTCAATGCGGTGGCCTGTTTAAATGCAGGGGAGAGGCACTTCCCTCTTCTTCAGAAGGCACAGCTCCTGGGCTCTACATTCTAAGTTTGCCTCTCCAAAGATGCGGAAGTCCTGAACTTGGTAGCTGTAAACAGCTTATTGTTTGGAAAAAGGCTCTTTCGGGATGTTATCAGTTAACACAAGGACATATTGGGCCTAGTTCAATATAAATGATTTTTTATCAAAAGAGAAGGGATACAGACAGAGCCACAAAGGGGAGATGGTCACGTGAAGACAGGGGCAAAGTTTGGAGTGATGCAGCTATCAGTTGCATCGTCATCAAAAGCTCCTGGAGAAGCATCAGTCAGATTCTCCCTCAGAGTTCAAAGAAGGAATCAACACCTTGAATTTGTACTTGTAGCTTCCAGGGTTATGAGAATTTTTTGTTCTTATAAGTCACTCAGTTTGTGGTCCTAAGTTATGACAGACCTAGGAAGCTAATGAGTGTAGTAAATCTCATGTTTGCCTTGTCCTCGATGCCATCCCTTATGCCTGCTACTAAGGAACTCTGGTGGTACAGTGGCTAAAGCACTCGGCTGCTAACAGGAAGGTTGGCCGTTTGAACTCCCTGGCTGTTGGCTTCCATAAACATTCGCTTGGGAACCCGAGGGAGCAGTTCCCTCAGTTTCCGTGAGTCAGAGTTAACTTGACGGCAGCAGGCTTGGTCTGGTTATTGGGCCTTCTACAAAATTGAGCTCATTCAATGTTTGATCTACACCGTTTTCCCAAAGAGGGTTATACTGCTGCCTGGGAGGTGCTAGAATGATCCTGGGGGACTACAAAAGCAGATTCTTATACTTTGTCATGGAGTGTGGCCTGTAGCACAAAAATTTTTAATTGTCGGGAGTGGGGATGGTGCTGAATAATTTTATTTTTACTGAAAAGGGAGTGGTAGGCCAAATAAGTTTGGAAACCTATGATTTACAGCTATATACCAGATTAGCTAGCTGGCCCAAAGGTAAGCTGGTTGGCTAGAAGGAGTTCCTGGGTCATATACACAGTAAGTAAACTTGACTGTTAGCCCAAAGGTCGGAGGTTTGAGTCCCCTCAGAGGTGTCTAGTGATCTCTCAAAAACAAAATGAAACAAAACAACCAAGCTCACTGCCAGCGAGTTGATATCAACTCACAGTGACCCTATAGGCCAGGGTAGAGCTGCCCCTGTGAGTTTCTGAGACTGTCACGCTTTATTGGAGTAGAAAGCCCTGTCTTTCTCCAGAGGAGTGATGGTGGCATTCGCTCCCCAGCCCAATGCGTACATCCCCGCTCCGCCACTGGGGGCAGTGATCTACTTCTGAGAAATCAGCCAATCAACACCGGTGGCGACGAGTTAATGGATTGGTAGGTTTTTCGTTGGCTTTATTTAAGAAAATGTTTTTTTAAAGTAATGAAGTTGTCGTAAGGCAGTTGATTCTATTTCACTCATTGAGGTAGGTGACCAACTCATTAACTGCTTCTTTCATTAGAAGAGCGCCCATTAAGTACTCCAGTTTGTTTTGTTTAACTCTAATACAGCCAAATCACTACCCTCCATCAAACCAAACCCGCTGTCCTTGAGGTGATTCCGATGCATAGCAACCCTGTAGAGCAGAGGAGACCACCTCCAGGCTCCTTACAGAGAGGCAAAACCAAACCAAGACGAGTCGATGCTGACTCTTAGTGACCCGACAGGACCGGATACAACCCGTAAATTTCTGAGACTGCGACTGTTAACAAAGCCTGATCTTTGTCCCACAGAGCAGCTGACGGTTTCAAACCTTCAACCTTGCACATATCAGCTCAAAGCTTCATCACTAAGCCACCAGTGCTCCAAAGAGAAGCCAGGAGGGGAAGGGATCACTTGTAGAGAGAGCGAGCCACAGGCAGCTAGTTAGCTAACACTGACGCCGTTCTCCTTTCTGACCAAGAAGTCGGCCTTTTTTGAGCAGGCACAAAACTTTCCTTCCTGGTTTTCAGCCAGAAGTTCACTGCTAAGTCGGCACCTCGGTCCTTAAGAGCAGATTCGTGTCCAGTGAAGCAGGACTCTCCTGGTTGGATAGATTACGTTGACTACAGTCATGGGCGACCAGTGAAGTTTCCTAGATGTGGGCGAAATCGCCTCCTCTTTGAACATGTTTTACTTTGCGGGCAAACCGGGTTCTGAATCTGGCCCAGAAACTATCTTGCGATTCCCTGCTCCCCGGGACCCAGAGGCAGCAGTCTCAGCGCGGAACCGTGCGTGTTTTCTTTCTCTGGTCTGGCGTTATCTGCTGTAGTCGATGCTTTCTCTCCACGGTGAGTCAAACACACAGGAAATTTCACTCGCAGCTTCTTCCTCCCCCACCACGGAGTCAGAAACAACAGATTTATTTTTGCCATGGAGACACAGAAAATTCTTTTATGATTCACTTCTCTTTCTAAGAAACGTCCAAATGTTGGGTTCCCACATTGTGATTCTTTCTGGGAGTTAATGTTGTTCATAGGAGGACTGGAGAGGAGCTAGACATTTAGCAAATTTCATCGTGTAAAACGTTTTCCCCCAAGGGGCCAACTTGGCATTCCCAGAAGCGTACACGGTGATGGTGGTGATGGGGGCATGCAACGGTGAGGCAAAGTCTAGGGAAGGCCTTTAACGCTATTTCAGGCTTTTTATGAGCTTAATAAAAACAGCCTTCATTCAGCGCAATCATGGCGCAGACAATTTGTACTGAAAAGAGCACAGCACACTGAAAGCTGGTTTATTTTTGTTAGCCAAATATTTTCTCATTCTTGAACATGACCTCAATTATAGACGAGTTCCAAATTAACGGCGTAGTCTACCATCATCCTTATTGCCTAGTGTGGGGCTTCAGAGAGGTGCTGCTGAGGGTCCTGGGGTGAAAGAAACTGTGCTCAGAACCACTTGAAAGGCTGAAGGGCACAGTGCCCAGGAATCCTGATGATCAGGCCAGGGAGGCAAGGCTGAAGTCCCATCGACTAATCAGCAATTTCTCTTCACAGCAGAGGGAATTCTAGCAAACTGTATTTAGGCAAAGAAATACAAGTGGCTTGGGGTGAGGCTATTACATCTCCAGCTATCACATTTGAGAATTGATAATGACTCTTGGCTTTTTCCTATAGGAAAATACTATCCTGACTAGCTTACATCAGCTTGATGCTTGCCCTCATTGGTTTCACAACTGTCAAGCTCATGACTTGTAAATTCTCACCCTTCACCCTGGTGTGATAGGCCATCCACTCATGGTTACAGAGAGCACAGGAAAGCATCTATTTTCCAGAAGGGTTAAGTGATTGGAATATGGGACTCAATATTTTTCCTTGGAACTCTTTCTGTTCTTTAGACTGTGTGACTGCATACAGAAAACAAGAACACTCAGGTTTGAGTGAGGGTTAACTGAGGTGAGAATGGTCAAGCTTAGGAAAAAAGAGCAATTAGGTGCCGAAAACAAAGTGAACCAAAACTAAACCCAAATCAAGGACAAATGGATTTAAAATATCTCTTCTATTACTATTAGAACACAATCATGAAATATGCTGTTCTTAGACATTTGCAAAGTCACCCATTTCTGTAAGAAGTCAGTTTTAAAACGACATTAAAGTATTATTTTCCAGCACTGTGAGAATTTTCCTTTCAGAGGAGGATAAAAAATAAATGCCAGAATATAAGTATCAGTCCAATATTTCTGAGATTTTGACTTAGGTTTGTATGTGCACTATAAAGAGGTTGAGAAAATTCCATTTTTAAAAATCACTCTCTCCATCCAGGAGAGAATATTTAATTATGCCATCTGCAAGATGCAAATCAGTTATTGTGCCCAAAGAAATGTTTTCACTGATGCATGAAATATGACCTATTATGAAAATACATCTAAGATTGTAAATCCCATGTTTCTGACAACAAAGCAATCCAGATATGTTGGGAAAAGGGCAGGATGAGGCGTACGTGCGGGAGCAAGCACGAACACTTTTTAAAACAAATAAAACAATAGCAAACACAATTCAGTGGCGTGTAGTCCAGTAACTGCAGGGCCAAAAAGCAGCGTGAAGCATTGTCTAATGATGAGAAGCCAAGCTTTGTTGATTACAAATTAAATGTTATCCCCATTCTGCAAATTTAAGTTTAGGATCTGGGCCAAGACTTACAGCAATTTTCTGAGAACCTCGGTCTCACTTCCCTAGGCCAATCTGCTTTCTGTGCTGAAATGCTTCAGAGGGACGTTAGGGACTGGCATTTCAGGAAAAGGATACTGGATTGAAAATGTAAAATTTTGACTTCTGCTTTCCAATTTGCCACTAAATAGCTATGTCAAACTAGATGGGCTAAAACTTCTTAAGGTCTTAGTTTTGTTTTCTCACTAGTAAAGCAAGAGGTGTCCTTTCAGCTGTCTATGATAGGATAATGTCTATGATCCTATCTGTTACTGTTATTCAAATCCGCACACCAACCACTTTCAAGCAACCACGTCATATGGTGCTTGCCTGCACTCCGTGGGGTTTCTCTGGCAAAGGAAGAAGTGCATCTGAAGCCACTATCATGGAAACTTCCCCTGAGACCTACCCTATGCACGATACTTTCTTTTTCTGTGCTCTTTTCAGTACTGGTGAGAAAGGAGGAGCCCTGGCAACTTAGCAGATGCTGAGATGGGTTGCTAACCACAGGTCAATGGTTCAAACCCACCAGCTGCTCTGCAGAAGAAAGATGAGCTTTGGGAACCCAAAGGGGACAGTTCTGCCCTCTCCTATAGGGTCATGGCAAGTCCAAATTGACTCTACAGCAGTGAATTTAGTGCTTCCGTTTTGGTGAAGAAAGAGAAGAAAATATTAATTGGTAACATTTGAACCGTAAAGAAGACAGAGATTACTTTTAGTCATTTTAATAGTGAAATAAAATAGTAGGCACATTTTACAAAGTTAGAAGGAATCAGAGGAAACTTATGGAGAGATAGGCACTAAGACTTGAACAGAATAAAAACCAGACATTTCCATTTCCAGGCTGCCAAAGCAGCGTTTCCCTGGTTGAACTACCTGTGGAATCTGTGGTAGGGTGGTGGGTGGTCTTAGATGGTGCAGGTTTACAGGCTTTCATTGACAGGCCTAAACCTCGGGATTTTATCCAATGATGCCACTAGGTGGCACTAATGGTGCGTTCTTGACATAAAGCAATCTCCATTATGGAGGCTTGCCCTGCTGCTGCTGAATTTGCACAAAGATCATAGTAGGGGATTCTAATTCTAGGAACTCCTGGCTCATTGATGGGTAAAACACTTAATACCCACGCAGCCAATTTTCTTAAAGAAAATGACTTTTATCTCGAGTCTTCTAGAAAATGCGACTTAATAACGTCTTGAATACACTTCCCCCATAACTGTAAAAATAATAAAACTTGCAAAGTCACAGCTGGCCTGTGAGCAACTTGCTTTTGTATGTATTGTTGTATGTATTCATTGTTATACGTATGTATGCATTATTGTATGTATGTGTGCATTCTCTGTCTGTATGTTGTATGTGTGTTGCTGTACATATGCATTGTTGTAAGTATGTATGCATTGTTGCATGTATGTGTGAATTGTATGTATGTGTGCATTGTTATATGTATGTATGTATGTATGTGTTTTACGAACACTGCCACAGGGGAAGAAGGTGATCTCTCAGGCTAATTCCTTTAGAAAAGGTTTTCTTTTCTTTTAAAAACACTTGGGAATTGGGTGAAGGTTTACTGAGCTGACAAGTTTTCCATTGAATAATTTGTACACATTTTGTTTTATCTCATTAATTGAAATTCCTGCAATGCAACATCAATTGGTTCATTTCCTCCCTGTGCTTTCTGTTTTCATTCTTTCGTCTTTCCAAACTTTTCTGAATTTTGTCTTTGTCCTTTGACCTCAGAAGGTTGATTGTTCGAAGGTGTGCAAACCTTACTAGTGTGACTGATCCTCATGCAGACCTGTTGTCTGGAAGAGAATGGAGCCACGAGGTGAGTTCTTTTTCTGCTCCGAAGTACCAGTAAGGGCCAGAGTGCCATCAATTTCTATTCAACCACTCAGCATAAGTTTTAAAAATAATATTTTGAGTTTTGTCCCCCATTTCTCTCCCATTCTCTCCCAGATTTTCCAATGTGATCACTTGCAGAGCACTGGTGCCATCGAGTTCTTTTTTTGGGTGTAATTTTATTACATCTTACTTGTTTTATTTAATGAACAGAGAAGGAGGTTATGGTATAGATATCTTATTTCTCTAAGGGATTAAGAAGCCACTAAGATATTTCCAGGAACTAGCTTCCGGGATCCTTCTTATCTTTATGCGGGGACTCCAGGAAACACTCAGCTCCTGCAGCTACCAGGAAGGCAGCAAGTCCCCATTTGAATCCTTTTAATATTGCACCAAGAAAGGAAACATTGTTTGCAAATCTATCTCCAAGCTTCATTGCAGCCCAGCCCGTGGATCTCTTAGCCCCTGTGCACCCAGTTTCTCCTGGACAATTTCTAATGGTGTCCCTTCTATCTTCCACTGTCTATAATCTGGAAGTTCCATTTTATGATAGCCATGTCCATGTCCATGTCCAGGGGTCATGTCTACAGGAAGAGATACTGATGGCAATCTGACCTCTCAGGACATTCAAAATTTAATTTTCCAGCTGGAGCCCAACTGGAAGCAGAAGTTGTCACGCTATCAATTTCTCTTGGTCTCAGGGTCACAGATCTGTGTTCACAGAGTCTGTCGTTCCATTGCTCTGATTGTTTCCAAAAATCCTTGATTTTCATCACTCTCATTTCCACCAGAAAGGGAGGGAACAATAGGGACATCTTAGAGGGCCACTCGCAAACTATTAAGTCATTACTCACCGAAGTAGGGTGTAGAACGTTACCTTTGTGGACCTTGGTGTTTTCTGAGACCATGTTCTTGAGTCCAAGGCTCAGCAACCCATGCCTTCCAGTTCTTGGTATGTGTGTCTAAGGTGCCTTCATCACGTCGCCCCTTCTATGCCTCACCACAGGTATGGACACGTTTTCAGCAAAGGTAACAACATATATACAAATGCCCTCTATCAAATTTATATGTACTTGTGTGTATTCTCCCACTTTCCCACCCACACCTACCCATGTGTTCAGTTATTTTTGTTTATATAATCTTCTTATGAGTTTATATTTGGAAGTCTTTAGGACTTGAGACAAGGGCCACAGATAGAATTTATGTTCTTGTAAGCATTTCCCTTCTGGGAATTCCTCTAAATTAAATTTCAACTTGAGGGTATATTTTCCCCATTCAGCCATTATGAATTTAGGCTAAAAACCCACTGCAGTGCTGATTTGTGATTTGCATTTGGCAGTGGAAATTTTTAACACATTATCTTTAGCCAAGCACTACAAGGATGGGCAACTGTTTTAGGCTAGGTTTCCTAGAGAAGTGAAATTAGTGATACTCGTGTGTGTGTGTGTGTGTAAATTTGTATCAACTAAATGGATCATTCAGTTGCAGAATTGGTGAAATTCAATTCCAGGCTAGTTCCAAGTCCATGAATAAGATGTTCAAGCTGGGGACTTTTCCTGATTTCATTGGCTTCAGGGGCCGATGAACCTAAAATTATCAGGAAAAGCACAGGCTGGTGGCTGCAAATGCAGATATTCCAAGGTTGGCAGGTCAGATAGAAGACTCGGAAAACTCCCAGGATTGGCAGGCAATATGACAGGCTGTTGATTGAAGTTCAAAGAACCAGATATCAAGAAGTCAGATGCAAGACAGACCAAGCAAAAAGTAAGTATACTTTTTCACAGCTGTGCACTTATGTTGGTAGGAGGCCACACCCATGAGGAAATTCACTGTTGTTACCTAAGTAAGGGTGTGGCATTCCACCATATCTTATCTTATTATGGAGGCTTACAAGTGGTTGTCTGTTAACTGCCAAACATCAAGGACATCATCAATGAAGAAAGCAAAAGGTCATTAAAAAGAAAGAAAAGATCAAAGTGGATGTCAGAAGAGACTCTGAAACTTGCTCTTAATCATCGAGTAGCTAAGGCAAATGGAAGAAATGATGAAGTAATGGAACTGAACAGAAAATTTCAAAGGTCAGCTCATGAAGACTAAGTAGTATAATGAAATGTTCAAAGAATAACAGAAAACCAAAAAGGAAGAACACACTCAGCATATCTTAAGCTTAGTGAATTTAAGAAAAAGTTTAATCCCTAAATTGCACTATTTAAAGAATTTATGGTGTGTTAGTCTGGGTAGACTAGAGAAACAAATTCAGGGACGCCTATATGTGTATAAGAAAGAGCTTTATATAAAAGAGCAACTGTATATTGAAAAACATTCCAGCCCAGTCCAGATCAAGCCCATAAGTCCAATATTAGCCCATAAATTCCTCTTTAGACTCACACAACAATGCAATCATCCAGGCCAGTGGGTGGAAGGTCTTGTAGGTCCAGTGGCGGTGGAAGGATCTCAGCTCTGCATGTGTCTCCATGTGGCTCTTCCAGCTCCGGGGCTCTGGCTCCATCAGTGTGTCTCACATGGCTCGTCAATAGGGATATAAAGCAGAGAGTGTGTGCTGCCTCCAGGGAGGAAGATCAGAGTTCCCAGAATCCTCAGAAGAAGGCCATGCCCACACAGAGGCATTATTGGCTATGACCTGATTGACAGGCTAGATTCCACCCCTTTACAAGTTGACATGGGATTATTAACTACCACATATGGGAAAACATTGAATGATGCCGGAAGCTTCAAAAGAAGATGGGAAGAATGCAGAGCCACTGAACCAAAAACAACAGTCGACATGCCGTCATTTCAAGAAGTAGCATCTGATAGAAACAAGGCTCCAGGAGTTGATGGAATGCCAACTGAAATGTGTCAACATGCTGATGGAGCACTGGAAGCACTCACTCGTCTATGCCTGGACGTTCCGAAAACAGTTACCTGACTAACTCACTGGAAGAGATCCATACCTGCACCCATTTAGAAGACAGATAACCCAACAGAATGCTAAAATTGTAGAGCAATAGCACAGATAATACACGCAAGTAGAATTTTGCTGAAAACCATCCCACAACTATTGCAGCAGAGCATTTGCAGTGAGTTGCCGGAAACTCGGACTGCATTCAGAAGAGGAACAAGGAAGGGCTATCATTGCTGACGTCAGACAGATCTCTGCTGGAAGCAAAGAATACCGGATGTTTGCCTTTGTTTTATCGACTCTGCTAAGGCAGTTGACTGTGCGGATCACAGCAAACGATGGATAGCTTTGAGAAGAATGGGAATTCCAGAACAGCTAACTGTGCTCACGTGGCCCCTGTACTTGGATCAAGAGGCAGTTGTGGGAACAGAACAAGAGCATATTGCATAGTTTAAAATCAAGAAAGGTGTGTACCAGGATCGCATCCTCTCACCATGCTTACTCAATCTGCATGCTGAGTAAATAATTAAAGAACCTTGATTATATGAGGAACTTGGAATTAGGATTGGAGGGAGGCTTGTTAAGAACCTGTGATATGCAAGTGATACAAATGTGTCTGCCGAAACTGAAGAGGATTTAAAGCACTTGCTGATGAAGATTATGAAGAAGAAGGACAGCAGCCTTCAATATGGATTATGACTCAATGTAACCCAACCAAACCAAACCAAACTCAATGCCATCCAGTCAATGCTGACTCATATCAGCCCCATGTGGGTTTCTGAGATAGTAATTATTTATAGGAGTAGAAAGTCCAGTCGTTTTCCCACGGAGTTGCTTGTGGCTTCAAGTTGTTGGTGGTTTTGAACTGCTGACCATGTGGATCACAGCCCAATGCATAACCACTACACCACCACAACTCAATGCTAAGAAAAGCAAAATTCTCAAACTCAACGGAGAGGTCATGTTTGGATAACTAGGGAATGTATTAAAGTTCTAAGGAGCTTGTCTTTCCTGGATCCACAATAAATGATCATGGAAATACTGCATTGGATAAATCTGCACAAGACCTCTTTAAACTGTTGAAAAGCATTTTGAGGACTAAGGTTAGCCTGACCCAAGGCAAGATATTGTCTATCTATTGCCTCATATGCATGTTAAAATTGGAGATTGAATAAGGAAGGTCAGAGAAGAATTGATGCATGTGAATTATGATTCTAGCAAATAACAGCAAAAGTACCATGGACTGCCGAGAGAACACACAAATCTGTCTTGATAGAAGTATTGCTAGAATGTCCTTTAGAAGCAAAGATGGATAGACTTGCCTGATGCAGTTTGGACATGTTATCAGAGAGATCAGTCCCTGGAGAAGGGCATCATGCTTGGTAACTCATAGGGGCAGCGACACAAAGGGAGACCTTCAACGAGATGGATAGACACATTGGCTGCAATGATAGGCTCAAACTTCAGAACAATTGTGAGGCTGGACAGTGATTTCTTCTGCTCTAACTGGGGTTTCAATGAGCAGAGACTGAATTGGCCCCTAACACATGCACACAACTACCACACCACTGAGACTCCTGACTCAGCCAAGTGGACACCACTTCACCTATCACAGCAACGAACTATTAATGCACTTCATGGGTGGATTTATTTCTATACTCTTACACCACTGACATGGCTCTGGGGAGGAACCCTGGTGGAGTAGTGGTGACGTATTGGGCTGAGCTCTGCAAGATCAGCAGTTTGAAACCACAAGCTGCTTAGTTGGAGAAAGATGCGGCTTCCTACCCCAGGAAACAGTTATAGTCTCAGAAACTCACCGGGGTGGTTCTCTCGCGCGATAGGTTGCTATGAGTCAGTGTTGACTCAGTGGCAGCGAGATTGGAGAGTTCCGGGTTTATTTCTGTTTCCTTCATTCTAGAATGCTTGAAAATTGCATTTTTTGCAAATGTTCCAGGGCAGAAGATGTTCTCACACAAATGTCAGCTCTCTCGGCGATTGATTTAAATGAGTTTTATTTGTGTGCATTCCACATCTTCTTGTCAGCAAAATGATGCTTTTAATACTTCAGCTGCTTAACATTCAAAATGGTTACTTTGTTTTTCTTGATAACTAATGCTCTGAATCAGATGTTCTATCCAACTTCAGAAAATGAACTTTAACAGGCTTCTCCCTAATACCATGCAGGGGGTAATTCAGGAGTACTGTTCCCAAGGATAGCTAAGCATTCAATGTGCTTTACATTGGTTTGCTGCTTGTAGCCAGGGACATTTATAAAACCTGATCAGCTGATCTTTAAAAGAACTACAACTTAAAGCCAGCCTCTTCACACAGATGCACACAAAAAAGCCACGCCCTTTGCTGTAGAGTGGACTCTGTGGAGTACAGAGCAGAACGGCACACGGTTGGTTTCCCTGGATGAACATTTTCTGAAACAAATCACCAGCCTCTTCCACAGCTCTTCTGGAGTCAAGCCACCAACGTTGTGGCCTTTTACGGGAGCAGGATTCCGAAGGAAGCTTCTTTCCCCCGCGCCGCAAGAATCATGTAGCAGGGCATCAGGCTGACCACGCAAGTACAAATATTGCTTAGGAAGAGGTAGTTTGCAAGGGGAGGTGTGGGGGCTGGTGGTGGGAAGGCTTTGAAGCAGTGCAGGCCACATCCCTTTGAACAGGTAAGAAGAGGAGGGTGGAAGGGAGTTGGTGTGGAAGAGACGTTATGTTGATTCGGTGGCTGCAACAATGGGCTCAGCACTAGAGCAACTGAGGCGAGGGCAGGACGGGGCAGTGTCTCCTTCTCTTGTACACAGGGGTTCTCTGAGCTAGCAACAACATAATATAAGCAATATGAAGAATATTTTTCAATGTCCTATTTTCTTCAGAGTGTCATTTTATAGA
Organism: Tenrec ecaudatus; assembly: GCF_050624435.1. Taxonomy (NCBI): domain Eukaryota; kingdom Metazoa; phylum Chordata; class Mammalia; order Afrosoricida; family Tenrecidae; genus Tenrec; species Tenrec ecaudatus. Next base: position 60,247,497 of record NC_134543.1, on the reverse strand, counting down.
CCACCCTCCCACCAAAGATAAACAAAACCCGGCTTCTCTCTCAAGCTTTTAGAATCGAGTATCAAAAGCAAACTCATTGCTGTGTAAAGTTAATTTTGACTCATGACAACCCCACATAGAGCTCTGTTTTCTTGTCCGTAATGCTTATGAAAGCAGATTACCAGGCCTTTTTTCTGTGATGCTGCTGGGTAGGTTTGAACTGACAGCCTTTGCGTTAGCAGATGAATGCAGTGTTTGCTCCACTTGTGGTTCTTGGTCATGTACAATAGTTCTAAACGTGTGGCCTATGGGTGCCAGGGAGTCTTTGAAGTCTTTCAGGGATCTGTGCGCTATAATTATTGTTATAATTATACTACGTCAAAAGAAGTCTTTTCACTCTGTTGACTTTTCGGTGATGATGATACATAAGTTATGGTCAATGAATCTCCCGCTTCTTAGCACAGATCAAGGCAGTGGCAGAGAACAGAGATTGCAATCAGGGCTCATTATTATTTTAAATAACTCAATAAACAATTTTTAAAAATCTCATTTTCATTTTTAAAATTAAATATTGATAGATAAAATCCACATGAACAAAAGCTCTTTGGGGTTCTCAATACTTGTTTAGAGTCCCAAAGCATCCTAAAACCAAACAGTTTAACAGCAGCAGCTAAGGTGGAGAATGAAGGGCGGGAGATGAAGTTAATCCGTGGTGATCCAGGAGGAGCGTCTGCAAAGTGAAGTGTAAAGTGAGGATTCAACAATGAGAGGAAGGAAGTTAATGAAGATTGAGATGACCAGTGTTGCAACAGGGTGGGGGTGGAGATGGGCTACCAAGGGGAGAAGGAAGGCAGTAGGAGACATGATCAGAGTGGCGGGCAGGATCCAGGGCCTTAGGGTCTAATAGACCATGATAAGGAGATGGAGTTTTCTTCTGTATGTACTCGAATTTCATTTGAGAGTATGAGTGGTGATGCTTTCTGACTTGCATTTGAAAGATGAATTTTGTGAAGGATAGACTGTCTGTGCTGAGAGTAGCAGACAGAGAGAGAGTGAGAAAGCCAGGACGGTGGCCTTGAAGAGCAGTATAGGTGGTGTGCACTGGGCTCATAAGTAGGGAGAGAGAAATACAGGTGGTATGCTTTGGGCTCATCAGGAAGGAGAGAGAGCACTATAGGTGGTGTGCACTGGGCTCATCAGTAGGGAGAGAGAGCAGTATAGGTGCTGTCCATTGGGTTCATCAGGAAGGAGAGAGAGAGCAGTATAGGTGCTGTCCATTGGGTTCATCAGGAGGGAGAGAGAGCAGTATAGGTGCTGTCCATTGGGTTCATCAGTAGGGAGAGAGAAATATAGGTGGTGTGCACTGGGCTTATCAGTAGGGAGAGAGAGCAGGAGTAGGACTGACAACACCTGCCTTCGAAAGGTAAAACTGACACATTTCACATGAGGTGTGAGGGAATGACGAGTAAAGTATGACACATGGATTTGGTCAGAGCATCTGGTAGGTGCTGATAATTGAGGAAGACAGAGAGGAGAAGTTTAGTGAGGGGAGAGAGGGGGGAATTGAGAACTCTCTTTTGTACCTAGTAAGTTTGCCATTTACCCAGAGATTTTTTTCAGTGGCATCTTTGAGTCTGGAGCTTAGTGTTTGAAACAGAGATTAGGAAGCTTTTTCAGAGACTGTCTGTAGAGACATGAGATTGGGTGCCATCACCTGGAGAAGCATAGAGAAGCAAGTACTTTAAGAGCAAAGTGTGCCCAATGGCACCAAAATAGCCTCACAATAACAGCTGTCCACACACAGGGGTGGTATGGCTTGGAAGCAACTCAATGGCCCCTAACACCAGCGTCAATACGTACCTGCTTTTCTGTGTCTGAATATTCCAGGAGCTTGTTTGGACTATTTGATTTGATTTCTACAAATCTTTATTTCCTTTAGTTTCCACAAAAGGAATGATATGCTTATCAGTCATCAGAGACTTGGTCAGGATGCGGCCCTGTTGTTACTGGTGTCAGGTGCTGCAAGTTGGTTTGACTCATAGCAGGCCTATGCACAACCGAACCAAACACTGCCCCGTCCTGAGCCGTCTGCACTGTTGTTCCTCTCTTTGAAACCCTTGTTGGGTTTCAGTCTCCCTGAAGGCCTTCTCTGTTTTCATCCCCCCTCCACTTTTCCAAGCCAGGTGCCCTTCTTCAGGGAATGGGCTCTCTCGACAACACGGCCAAAGCACACGAGACAAAGTCTTGCCTCTAAGGAGCATTCTGGCTGTACTTCGTCCCAGACAGGCCCATTTGTTCTCTGGGCAGTCCATGGGACTTTCCATATTCTTCACCAAGACCGTCGTTCAAGTGCATTGCTTTTTCTTTGGTCTTCCTTACTTAATGTCCTACTTTCACATGCCTATGAGGAGATTGAAACTATTATGGCTTGGGTCCGGCGGACCTTAGTCCTCACAGTAACATACTTTTTCACACTTTAACGAGGTCTTGGGCTGCAGACTTAGCTGGTGAAATGGGATCTGACCCCCAGAGAGGAGTTTCAGGTCTGTGGTCTTCGCTTCTCAAAACTAAAACTCACTGCCCTCAAGTCCATTCTGACTCCTGTTAGTGCTCCTCTAAGACAGAGGAGAGCTGCCCCTGCAGGTTTCATGGACTGTAACTCTTGACCAGACTCCAAAGCCTCCGCTTTCCTCTGTAGAGTAGCCGGCATGTTTAACCTGTTGACCTTGTGGTGAGCGTACCAATGTTGAACCCACTATGACACAGAAACCGCTCGGATGGGGAAAGACAGATGAGTTTGGGAAGGTGAACTACTGATGCGATCTTCTAAAGTAAAATCAGTTTGTGTGTCCCTGCTCCAATCTCATTCAACTTTCCCCCGGCATAGACAAGAAGATCCAGACGCCCCTTTTTAGCTCCTGCCTGTGTCCCAACATCACGGCCCATTGCTCATTCCCGTGTGAGGCTCCACCACGCTGACCTCCGTCTGTTCCTGGCACGGGCCAAGCCCTCTCTGTGGCAGAACGTTGGCATGTGCTGTTCTCTTTGTCTGAAATGCTCTTTCCCCAGCATTTTGCCAAACTGCCTCTAGGCCTCAGAGCAATGTCATATCGTCAGAGAGAACTGTTCTGACCACTTTGTTCTCACGGAGAGGCCACTGCCAGGTTCACCATATCTCAGCACTGGGTTTATTTCCTCATGGACCTTTTATATCACATGAAATCATCTTGTTCAGGTATTTCTTTATCTTTACAGCCTATGAGTTTTGTCACCAGAATGTAAACTATACAAGGCCAGGGACACTTTTCATATTTCCCTTCTGTGCCCTAGGACAAACTATGCATTTGACACACATTTTTGCAGGGAAAAAATAAAGAATTTATTTCTAGATGATGGACGAAGAACCAGATTTATAGGGTGCTAACAAAAATGCACCTTGGATTTGCTGCATTGAACACTAGTGACAGGAGACACGATGAGCTCTGAGATGAAATCAAGAACACCATGCATGAAGTACGCAAAACGTCAGCACAAAGAGAAAAAGACCAAAGTACTGTCAGAAGCTACCCTAACGCCGGCTCTGGAAGAAATGATAAGTAAAATAGTTGAACAGAAATTCCAAAGGGCAGCACGAGAAGACTGTGTAGAGTATTAGAAGGAACTCTGCAAAGACCTAGAGTTAGAAAGCCCAACGGGAAGAACATGCCCAGCATATCTCAGGCTCAAAGAACCGAAGACAAAATTCAAGCCTAGAGTTACAATATTAAATGATGTAAGAAGCACCAGAGGGTGATGGAAGGAATATAAAGAGATAGTGTGTCAAAAAAAAACACCATTTCAAGATTACACATGATAAAAAACGGGTGGTATTGAAAGAAATCCAAACTGCACTGAAGGCATTCATGTAAAACAAAGCTCCGGGAGTTGACTGAGTACCAATCAAAATGTTTCAAAAAGCTGAGGGAGCATGCGCTCCAGTGGGGGATTCAGCTGGGTCACACGGGTTTGGTAGAATGGCCACTCACTTTTCTGTTGAGTTTGGGAAGCTGCTGTCAAGATGGTGCGTGTCATCAGGATTCGCTATAAGGTGGAGAGCTGGCCACCATTCAAAATGGAAACCCCACATCGACATTTCTTACTCTTTTTGACGTCCTCTGCGCAGCAGTGTATTGGAAGCATCCAGAGTAATTTCTATTCCATCCATAGGTATACAAAATTAGACAGACGATCCTTGTAATATTTGTTTATTAATTTAATAAAACTCATTATGCTTTTGATGAAATACATTTTTATTCCTTGCATTTGTTATTTAAGTCAACAAATATAATGTAAAGAGAAAAAGTGGCAGCCAACCAGAGGGTGAAACACTGTCATTCATTTCAGCTTTGTGTTATGTCCCAAATTCCCATGAGATATTCTGAGCAAATTATGCATTGCCTGAAAGTGTTTAAAGAGCTAAAAATATTGTCAGAATAATTGCTCTAAGTTCAGCCAAAGCATAAAGGATTTTCAAAGATGAACGGAGAAAAGAAGATCCCTGTTTCTAATATCAAATACTCAGTTGCTCCGAGGGGATAGATGGGACTTTCTCCTCCCACAAACAGCGACAGTCTTGGAAACCCACAGGGGGGTGCTATGCGTCAGCACTGACTCAATGGCAGTGCGCTGGTTTGGACTGTCGAGTTGGCTCACCTCGAAAGGAATGGGATCCCTCCCCTACAGTGAAAAGATGGTTAAAGATAAATCACATGGTTAGTGATGCTCGGATTAAAGTCAAGTGAGGACACCAGTCAAGAAGCAAGAGGGAAACATCTTAAATAACAGTTGTATTGTTTTTTTAGGTATTAATATTTTAATTAATGTTTTAAAACTTAAAAACAATCTGGTTTTGAGTACCTCTTTTATTGTTCTTATTTAAATATTAACTATATGAAATAACAAACTACTTTTCAGTGTATCATTTTTAAAAAATACTTTGTGCAGTAAACTGGTTGTTAAATTTTTGACTCCCATCACTGACTTACTCATCTGTGTCAACTGAAAGGTAGACACTTAGTAAGATAGAATGACATCGTGGTTGTGGCAATGGACTCAAGCATAACAGCAATTGTGAAGATGACATAGGACCGGGCAATATTTCATTCTATTATACATAGGGTTGCAATGAATTGGAACCAACTTGATCATAACTAGACCACCAGCAATGAAAACAATAAAGAAATAGAAACAAATCTCATAAAAGTGTTAAAATAAGCAACAATTTCACTTTGAGGACTAAGGTGCACCTGACTCAAGCTGTGGTGTTTTCCATTATTTCACATTCATGTAAAAGCGGGACAGTGAATCAGAAAGACAAAGAAGATCTGATGCCTTTGAGTTACCATGTTGGTGAAAAATGTTAAGTATACATTGGACTTCCAAAGAGGAAACCAATCTGCCTTGGGAGAACATAGCTTGACTGCTCCTTAGAAGCAAAGGTGACAAAACGTGTGTTATGTACTTTGGACATGTTATCAGGAGGACTAGTTCCTGGATAAGGCTATCACACTCAGTAAAGCAGAGGGTCACCAAAGAGGAGAAAGATTGACACCATGGTAACATCCATAAGGACGTTACAGAACCAGGCAGTTGTGAGGATGGCGCAGAACCAGGCAGTGCTTTTGTTCTGTGGGGTTTACGGTCATTATGAGTCAGCGTTGCCTTCATGGCCCCTAATAATAACAAAGAAATGGAGAGAATGATCGACACTGTTTATGAACCTTGAGCAGCGTCACCCCTACACGAGTAAAAGTGTGCCTAAGACGTGTTTCTGCTGAATATTGTTTTCCCTCCAGAAACTGCTGGAAGGTCTTTGATTTGCTTAGTTACACACCCTGAGGGGCCACAGTGCAAGTCTCATTCCTTAGCATTATTAACCTGTGAGAGAGTAAAACATTGCCAATCTATTTATTTTAGTAAGAATGATTTCAAAACTATTTTCTAGTCCTATGGATCCTCCATAGAATGGGAGAAACAGGAGTTAGCGCGGGAGCACAGTACTGCATGTGCAGAGGGTGATGGAGCAGGAGGGAGTGGAAAAGTAGAGGTGGGCATGAGGGATAGAAAGGCACAGACAAGGCCATGCAAAGACCACAAAGAAAAGGTTCTCTTTTTCTTAGCTGGTCAGGATTGAAATTGGTAGTTGAAGGATGTTTCACCTCATTCCAACTGGTTTAGCTTAGTTCATGAAATGTCAAAGTCAGTTATTTAACCACCCCGCATGAATCCAACTCTAAAGATGCTCTACTATCAGAGATTTAATAGATGCAACTTTTCCAGGAAACTTTATGAATTAGTAAAATAGTAGGAGGAGAAGCAAGCAGTTACCTAACTTGACCTTGATGATAAGTGGCAGGGATTACGAGATTAATCCCTCTCTTCAAGACTTATTTTCTGTTAAATGAAAATGTAGACACTATCATTTAGTTGGTCTAGAATGGAACATATCTTTCCAAAGTTTATTAGTTTTCCAGCTGTGAATGTAATAAACAGCTTTTTGCAAATTAATGTTTGTTTTCATTCTTATGGTTTTAGCAATCACTTTCTATTCTGGGGAATAGAAGCACAGGTGATGATTTGGGAATAAATTATTTCTGTTGTCTGTGGTTTAAGACATTAATATCGCAGACATTAATTTCTATAAAGTGGTAACAAGTCATGACTCTTTCTGAGTCATCTATTACAGCAACGTGACTTGTGCTATTTTTATGGTTATCTAACAGGATAAAACTTTATTCCATAAATAGAAAGAACATTTTTGTTTCTCTTTTTGAATTAGGCATGCAGTTATATGAATATGATGCATTTTTTATTCATAAAATAGTTTTTAAAGTATGGACAGAAAGTGAATTTTCTAAACTGTGGAATGTTTTAAAACACTGATTAGTTTAATGGATCATTGTAAAATTTGAATGATTATTTTGAATGATGACAACCTTAAAGGTGTAAGATATATCTCAAGTGAGTCTTGACTGAATGATCTGAACTAGCACCTGCATCTTTGAAGAAATGCTTGCAGACTCAGACTTAGAGAGAAGACCCTGCTATGGCGTGTCCCCAGCTATGGGAACCCATGTGCATGGACACAACATGTTGCCTGATATTACACATAACAGTTTCTTCATAAATACATATTCAACAGATATGGATGAATGAGAAACATAGTATTAAATGATAACTTCAGTACAATTGCTTGGTAATGGGCACTTTACATAGAAGTATCACAGGAAAATGAAAGCACATTGTTATATCCTTTAGAGTTAGTCATCTTCTTTCCCTAATGAGTTTAAAGGAGATGGTAATTATTGTGAAATGTACAAAAATGAAGACTCACAAAGGAGCAAACGAAGAACATAAAGTGAGTGCTAAGTCGTATTGGAAACAATAAGCTATAGATACCTAATGAAGTGCTTTCCATGTAATTCTCATCATTGGGCGGGATTTTCATTATAAAGGGAAAAATCACCAGCATGGAAGGAGTTCCTATTTCCCATTGGTAGCAGGGTTTGGTGTACCAGCAATTTGTCATTGCCATGTTCTCCACATTTGTATTCCTGCCACAGAGTCATATGCCCAACACCGTGTTTCTGCAGCTATTTTTTGATTCCTGAACCAGGAAGCATGAAAGTAGAATTACTTTTTCTAAATATAAAAGGAGTAGCATGATTTCAGCTTTATTATGAGCAAGTGAGCCAACATGTTGAAAATGGTGGTAGTAAATCAGGCCCTTTATGAGCTTAGCTCCCTGGTCTCTCTTACTAGCCAGGGGGGGACTTGGGAATATTTTATATTATATTTTTATAGTAGTATCGACAATGATAGACTTAGTCTACATGTTAAGGCAATCTCTACTTCTTTGTTGTGGCTGACACCTAGAGATGTTTCTAAATCTATTCCAGAGACGTAGCAATATTTTCATTGGTGGTCAGTTGAACAGTAATAAATCATTGAGTCCCTCAAGCCAAAGACGCTCCTTTGGCAATAATCTATACAAGATCATGGATAATATTTCATCCGGCTTTATAGTCCTTTGTGGTTTCTCTATAGTTGCACTTCTAAAGGCTCAAAGCATTTGGACTCTTAGATCTTCAGAGACACATCATGTACCTTAATATTTCTTTTGATTTGGAAGCAAAGAACATTTTAAATGGAAGTTATTGAACAAGAAGGCGATGGGCCATATAGATGTCATCGTAGAAAAGATATTAATGAACTTTGATCTCTCGAATAATGTACTAAGTGGGATAATAAAGGTCTCACTGAGTTCATAGCGTTGCCTTGTTAAAAGTAGTTTTATTGCAATTTTGTCCCTTTCTTCAAAAAATCAAAGACTGCTTATGTTACTAAAACATATAAACCTGAAAAACAAGACTGAACATGTTCAGCCTGACTTAACCTGAGCTATGAAAAAGCCTTCTGTTTTTTTGGCAGATAATTTGATTTTCCTGCATCTTTTCCCAATGAGACAGAATGTTCCTGCTAATTCTATGACTTATAGTTCTTTGAGTTACATGCCTGTAGATTCTGTTAATACTTTAAAATTTAACAATATCACAGTGCCAATTTGGTCAAAGTATTAATTGACAGGACAGAAAGTGAGAAGAATTGGACTATAGGTTTTGAATTTTATTTTCTTTCTTACAATCCCTCCTGCCCCTCCCCCATTTAGGTTTTTTGATTTTAAAATTAAAAAGTGCTCAATGCGGAGAACTTGGAAAATACAGAAACTATTAAGGAAAATGTAATTACCCTTTGGGATAACCATGGTTAGTTAGCAGTTTAAAAATGTGCACATTTTATAGCATAATTTGAAAACATGATTTAAAAGTATTTGCAATATTTTTTCTTTCCATGGAAGATACTTGCAAATATAATTACAAGTTCAGGAGTAATGAATATTGTAAAGATTGTAGTACATATCTGCATTGTTCTCAGAAGTTTGGTTTCATTGGATGGGGATTAATTTTCTCTTTGTTAATTTTTAATGCCATTTTAATCATTTTAGCATCATGGTTATATTTAAATAATTTAAAATTTACCCCAGGAACTCAATATCCCGTGTTCCAAATATGCACCTTAATACCTCAGTCAATTCCTATATTACAAATGCGCTTTTAAGAGGCTAATGCAGGCTGTCTCAGGTGCTTGGACATCTGTAAGCTTTTGACTCCACAGAGTAAAAGCCCTGGCAGTCTTTTCCAGGGTTTGGATAGATTAATGGAATATGATTCTCTGTTTCATCCAGAATTGAGTGGCTTCTAATAAATTAGTTTAGAATTTGACCTACTTACTTTTGCTTTACATCAACAAGAAACTCAGAAGTTGCCAACTTCCTCATGGGGGCATTCTGAAAAACAAAAGTGTTTGATAACTATTGATAAATTGAATTATCATACTATAGAACATCATAACACCGAATATGTGTTCTATTGTTGAATTCTCCAAACATTACCAGACAATCTGTTAATAATGCAAAGCTAGGTTCATGAGGGGTCATCAGTGGCTAAGTGGTTGAATTCTCACCTTCTGTGGAGGAGTCTCATGCTTGATTCCAAGTCAATGCACCTCAAGCACACAAATCATCCATGTATCAGTGGAGGCTTGAGAGCCACTAGGATGCTAGACAGGTTTCAGCAGAGCCTCCAGACTAAAGTAGATTAGGAAGAAAGGCCAGGAGAACTACTTCTGAAAATCAACCATAAAAACCCAACGGATAACAATGGTCTGATCTTAAATAGATCATTGGGTTAGGGCTAGAAGGGGCATCATTTTGCTCTACTGTTCATATGGGGTCAGCGTGAATTTAGGGCCAGCGAAAAACAACACCGTGCTTAGGGAGACACTCCCTTGACAGAGCTTTGACAATGGCTCAAAATGAGACAGGGAAGATAGGTTCCAGGTCTAGGATGGATGATTCTATATTGTGCCATTTGCCAGTTATTTATTAACACTGCTGTTGGGTGCCCTCAAGTGGATTCCAGACAGTGCCCTTCATGTACAACAACCCAAACACTGTCAAACCTGTGCCATCCTCACAATTGTTGCTACGTTTGCGCTCATTGTTGCAACCGCTGCGTCCATGTCATTGAAGGTCTTTGCTCTCCTTGACCTCTAGTTTACCAAGCATGGTGTCCTTCTCTAGGGACGAGTTCTTCTTGATAACATGTCCAAAATATGTAAGAAGCCATCTTACTGTCCGGTCTTCTACAGAGTATTTTGACTTCTTCCAAGACAGAATTACTCGTTTTATTTTGGCAGTGTATGATATATTCAATATTTTACCCAACGCTATAATGCAAAGGTATTAATTCATTGGTCTTCCTTATTCATTGTCCCGTTGTTGCATGTTTACGAGACAATTGGAAACACCATGGACTGGGTCAGTTGCCTCTGATTTCTCCAGGTGACACTTTAAAGGTCGTTGGGCTGCAACCTATAGGATCAGCAGTTTGAAACCAGTAGTTGCTCCTCTGGAGAAAGACTGAGCTTTCTACTCATGCAGAGTGACAGCCTCAGAAACTCACAGGGGTAGTTGTACCCTGCCCTATAGGGTTGCTATGAGTTCACATCGACTTGATGGTCATGAGTTTGTTTGGGTTTTCCAGCAGCAGAATTGCCAAAGCAATATGTCATTTGCTTTCTGGACTTCTGCTTCCGTGAATATTGGTTTTAGATCCACATAAAATGAGATCCTTGATAATGTCATATTTTTCTCCTTTTATTCTGATGTTGCTTATTGGTCTAATTGTGAAAAATTTTGTTTTCTTCCCATTGAAGTGTAATCTATAATGAAGGCTCTAGTCTTTAATCTTCATCTGAAGTGCTTTAAATTCTCATCCTTTCCGACGTGCAAGGTTGTGCCATTTGCATATCACAGGTTGAGTTTTTTCCAAATCTTTATGTCATGTCCTTCCTGGGGTATTTAGTCTAGCTTCTTGGCTTATTTTTTCAGCAACTAGATTGAATTAAGTATGGTGAGAGATACAATCCTAATGCACAACTATCCTGATTTTAAACCATGCAGTATCTTCTTATTCTATTCAAACAGCTGCCTCTTGGTCTATGGACGCATTCTAAATGATCACAATTAAGTGTTCTGAATTCCCATTCTTCACATCAATCATAATTTCTGGTGATGTACAATGTCTACTGCTTTTGTGTAGACAATAAAATACAGCTAAAGATCTTTCAGTATTCTCTTATTCCAATTAAGACTCATGTAACATAACCATGTTATTCCTGGTTCCATATATTCTTCTGAATCTGTCTTGAATTTCTGGCAGTTCTCTGTTGATATACTGCTGCAAAACACTTCAAAATGTTAAGTAAAAAACTATTGTTATGTAAATCGGATTAGACCAGAGCATGTACACTGATACATATAAGAGCCTGGAATCCAGGGAATCCAGGATAGTAAACCCCTCAGGGCCAAAAGTGAGAGTAGAGATACCAGAAGGATTAGGGGCTGGTGGGGGGAGAAAGGGGGAGTTGATCACAAGAATCAATCTAGAACCCCCTCCCAGGGGGGATGAATAACAGAGAAGTGGGTGAGGGGCAATGGAGGATGATGTAAGATATGGAAATAATAATCTATAACTTATCAAGGGTTTGTGAGGGAGGGTGGGTGGGGGAGGGAAGAAATGGGGAACTGATATCAGGGCCTCAAGTGGGAAGAGAATGCTTTGAAAATGATGATGACGGCATATGTGCACATGTGCTTGACACACTGGATGAATGTATGGATTGTGATAAGAGATATAAGAACCCCCAATAAAAGTATTTGAAAAAAAACCATTGGTATGGTATTTATTAGAATGAAACACTTTTATATTGGGTTTTAATAAGTTTATGGTCATATGTTTTTCAATTTTATTTGTTATTTTAAAATTGTAATAAATCATTTTATTGGGGGCTCTAACAACCCTTATAACAATCCATACATCTACTGTGTCAAGCACATATTCTTTTCAAAACATTTTCTTTCTATTTGAGCCCTTGGTATCAGCTTCTCCCAACCCCCTACCCTCATGAACCCTTGATCAGTGATAAATTATTATTATTTTCATATCTACTGTCTTCCTTCATCCATGTTTCTGTTTTTCATCACCCTGCAGTGGGGAGGGCAGGGTTATATGTTGATCATTGTGATTGGTTCCCCCTTTCTCCCCCCACCTTCCCCCTACCCTTTTGGTATTACTACTCCCATTACTGTTCCTGGGGCTTTATCTGTCCTGGATTCCATGTGTCAAGAGCTCTTACCTATACCCGTGCATATGTTCTGGTCCAGTCAGATTTGTAAGGTAGAACTGGAGTCCTGATAGTCGGCGGGGTGGGGCGGGGAGAGGTACTTTAAAGAACTAGAGGAATGTTGTATATTTTGTCGGTGCTATCCTGCACCCTAGCTGGCTTCTCCCTTCCTTGTGATCGTTCTGTGAGGGGATGTTCAATTGTCTACAGCTAGTATTTTTGGGTCTCCACTCTAGCCCCCCTCATTTGCATTGATAAGATTGTTTGTTTTGGGTCTTCTGATGCCTGATACCTGATCCTGTTGATACCTCATGATGACACAGGCTGGTGTGTTTCTTCCATGTGGGCTTTGTTGCTTCTCAGCTAGATGTCCACTCGTTTATCTTTAAGCCTTTAATACCTTATGTATTTTAATATACAGGCACCATCAGCTTTCTTTACCACATTTGCTTATGTACCCATTTTGTCAGGAAGGTGAGCATCACAGAATGCCAGGTTATTAGAACAAAGTGTTCTTGTGTTGAGGGAGTACTTGAGTGGAGACCCAATGCCCATCTGCTACCTTATTATTTAACATATAAATATATGTACATCGACCTATATCCCTATCATTATAGATAAATATATTTATATAAGTATGTTCCTGCCTGTATTTATATCTCTATAAGTGTCTTTTGCCTCCTAGTTTTTTTCTCTATTCCCCCCTGTCCCACTATCATGTTCAACCTTCTTTTGACTCTCAGTAATTCTCTCGGCTACAATTCACTTGATGAAACCCCCTCAGGCATTCTATGCCCTCATTACCATTTGATTTTTAGATCCCTTGTTGTTCCCCTGTCCCTGGATTTGTTGGCTCCTCCCCTTCCTTTTCCCCACCTCTCCTTTCCCATGTCCCCTTGGAACCATTGGTCCCATTGACCCTTTAGAATGTTCCCCTATTGAGTCTGATGAGGTTCCAATACCTGCCCCCAAAGTCTATGTTTGGATTCCCCGGGGACGTCATTGCTTTGCTCCTCTTGCTGCTCTGTTGCACTCCCTTTGTGTTTCGCCCCAGCGTGTATGTGTGTGTGTGTGTGTGTGTGTGTGAGTGCAGGCACAATTCCTGTACCATGTCTCCAGTGCTGAGCCTCCATAGCTCTGAGTCAGTGAGGGGATACTGTGTCTCATGGTGGAGCTGGCCCTATGGTTCTCTCTGTGCATTGGCTGCTCTGAATAGGAATGTCGTCCTTGAGGCTTGGTGGCCAGGATGCAGTTCTCTCTGTCTCTCTCCCTCTCTCCTTCCCTCTTAGTTTGCTTCTTTGTGGTTTGAGCAGATTGCCACCCCCCTCCCCCCGGGCTATGTCTTCAGTGCTGTTCTTTGTAATGCCTTCTTCTGGGGAGGGAGTCCACAGAGCTGGAATTGGGGCTGGCCCCACAGACCTCTCTGTTAGTTCGCTGCTTCATGTTTAAAAAAAAAACAACAAAAAACATGTTTTGTATGTTGCCTTCAAGGCTTGGTGCACCAGGTTGAGGTGTGGTACCTTTCTCCCACCCATGGGGAGGTATTGTTTATGTCTCCACAAGAGAAGGAGAGATGGACACATGTTTTTACTGCTATTGTATATGGAGTCGTCAAACTGTTTGTGGGAAAATGGCATTTAAAAAGGATGGATTTATTCCATGAACTTTTTGAAATCGCTTCATATATCAATTCTTTGGCACTTTAGGGATAGAAAAATAATACGAAGTGAGTGAAATTTTATATTTACCTAGAATTAAATCAGATTTTCCTATCAGTAAGTCTGTCAGTTGTTTAAAAAGGGTTCTTTACCCTGCTTCTCCTTCGTTTGAGAATGAAGTTTATCATCTTTATTACATCACCAGGGGCGATCTCAGCATGGCAGCTTGATCAACAACAGCAAAAAGAATTATAGACACTCATATTTCAAGTGAGAATTCCAGAAGGAGTGGTTTAATTCTGACAGCAATCTTAGTCAGCCTCTATGGACGAAAGGCCACCCCTTTAAAAATGTTAGTTGGAAGTGACATCCATAAGCATCTCACTCCTAAGCTCTTTTCGTTCCTTCCATTATTTCTTACTCTACACCAGGGTGAAGTAATGGTTTTGTTGAGTGGCTGACTACAGTAACAAGTTACAAAATCATATAATCCTTTATTTAACAAAAGTATGAAAATGTTTTGAATATATCCTCCGTCTAAGTCTATATGAAGGGACTTCGAAAAGTTCATGGGAAAATTCCACTATCTCTTAATTCCATTTCCCCATAAACTCCTTGAGGTCCCTTGTACAGTTTTCAAGATGGTAATTTCATCTTGCTCTTGGGTAAACATTGGAGCGCGAATGACACTGCAAAGACACCAATCTCTCTGAAGGAGACAGGAGGGTCTCTGCTTCCGTAAAGATTTACAGCCTTGGAAACCTTGTGTAGAATTGCTATGAGTCAGAGTTGAATCAATGACAGTGGGCTTGGTTTTGATTTTGGAAAACCTTTCCCTAGCAGTCTCTGAGGACAGCCCTTGGTACAGTCAAAGAATAAGCCAAGGCACTGTGATCATGGTAAAAAAAAATATACTAAGCCCATGTAATCATCACATGCCCTTCAAGAAAATCAAGTTTAAACTGGTTGCTATACCTTCTAAATTGATCTCACCGACTTGAATTTAACTGGCTCAGCAGATCCCATTGGAAGCCTCTGTTTTGATTGGATGTTGTTTTTGAAGGCACCCTAAAGAGATAAGTTTGTTACTGAGGAAACTTGTTTTCAGCCATCTATCGATTAAAATTGCATGTTTGAACACATATTTTGGAATACATCTGTAAATGTGTGCACTGGAACCCAAGTAGTAATACGTTTTTACTTACTTTCATAATTTTTAGTGATTAAATGAGTTCTTAAAATTGGGTTGCTAACCACATGGTCAGCAGTTCAAAGCCACCAGCAGGAGAAATGTGAGGCTTTCTACTCCTAAAAGGAGTTGGAATCTCAGAAACCCACAGGAGCAAGTCTATCCTGTCTTAAAGGGTCACTATGAGTTGGAGTCAACTTGATGGCAGTGTTTGGTTGGTTTGGAGTTTGTTAAAACACTACTTTTTCCTGAATGTATATAAAATGACCACATCCTTGCTAACTGAACATCTTATGTAAGGATTTATGGTAGCAATAAAGTATTTGAAGTTTGTAATACAAGAAAAAAGTTCTCTGAAATGTCAATTTTGGGAAGTTGAAAAATTATACAATATACATAAATCTATGAAATTTGTAGTTATAAAATTATGCAGATATACATTTTGGGATCACTAATACTTGTCAATCATAAAGACATTTGTTTTTTATTAACAGCATATAAGCATATTTATAATGATGAGGGGCTCTCTTTTCTATTTAAAATATTGACTATTTTACCAGGTCTGCTACTTTTGACTAGTCTGCTGACTGCTTTTGACTAGAGTATTCTCATTCTAATGAATTGTACATCTATGAATTTATATGCCAAAGGGAAAATAATTGTAAATTGAGTGGCCGCTTGTAAACCGTTTGTATTTTAGTGCTATGGTAAGTGTTTAAAATGTTTTTAAGTTAGGGTTTTGGAGTGGACTGGTGCTTTTCATGGTGGGCCTCGCCAAGTAGAGAGCACACTGATTGGCAGTTTATGCCATAGTTACTGTGGATTGGTGGACCTGCGGTCTCGAGGCAGACATGATATTTGGCAAGAGAACTGTGACTAAATGAGTAGAGTGTTGTCTTAGAAAAATGATTTCGGGGCCTGAAGCCAACAGTGAACATATTTGTTGGCTTACAGACATCACTTTCCCCCACAGACACCTATGCTGATCAGATAGTCGTAGCTCGCAGCCCTCATTGTGGTCATGCTAATACAAGTAGTCGAAATCCTCATTGTTTTGTGAAAACTTTTTCCTATTTAACAGTAAGTCCTGCAAATTAATATACTCTAAAAACCCGTTTCCATCTAGTTAATTTCAATTCACCGTGACCGTATTGGACAGAGTAGAGCTACCTCACAGAGTTTCCAAGGCTGCAAGTCTTTATGGACGAAAAACGGCTACATTCCTCCCCTGAAGCCGCTGAGGGGTTTGGCTGTCAGCTTTTCAGTTCGCAGATGCATGCTTCACACAGCGCCGCCAGCGTCCCTGGATTGTTCCGGGTAGGTGTGCATCTCAGTCAGTGCTTTGAACCGTTCACTCTGGTTTTTCCTCTGCTGAGAATTTGCATGCCCACCCTAGATATACTGAATCAAAACCTGCAGTCCAACCATATCTACATTGGAATCTCTTGGGTATCTTGTTGAAATGTAGTTCTTGATTCAGTGCATCTTGGGGCAAAATGCAAATTTTCAACAGGGAGTCAAAGTAGAAAGAATCAGTTGAAAACTCAAACCCCAGATGTGGGCACTCACCTTTCTTTGAAGTAGATCCTAAAATATACACAAAAATGAGAAAATTGGAAAAGCTTTATATTTTTATCTGAGCAAATGTATAATCTATGCCCATAGTTTGTTTCTAAGATTCAAGCAGAGACTCTCCTATCTGCCCTAAATCCTATTTTAGCTCCGGTTAACTGTCAATCGTAAAACACAGAATTTATCAGGTACTTGAATGAAAAAAGGAGAAACCATGAACTGGTCAGCTGCCAAGTGGCCCTGATTTCATTTACAAGCATTGCAGCTTACAATGAAAGTAAAAGATGAATATATATATATGATATCCTTTTCACATATCCAGTAAGTATCTAGGAGTTTATTAAACCAACGGACATCCCCTGAAGGGAGGCATAGGCGGAGGAAAAGCATGGGGTACAGTGGTCATAGGAGGATAGCTCGTCTTACTCCTGGGTGAAAACTTCCCTTTCACTTCTAAGAGTATGGGCCATTCTTGAAAATTCCAAAAAACATATTGTTAAGTGGTTCAAAGAGTATTTAATGTACCATTATTTATTTAACCATTGTTGCTAGACTCTGGGCTGATCATCTAACTATTTAAATATTTTTCACATTAAATAGGACCTTAAATTGAAGTTTCAGAATAAATAGCTTTGATAGTAATTTTTTATACATTTAGGTAACCAAAAACAAAAGTAGATGGTGCGGATAGTATAATTCCAAGAAATAGTTTACATTGTTTTTTTAAATCATTTTATTGAGGGCTCTTACGATGCTTATTACAATCCATACATCAATTGTATCAGGCATATTTGTACATATGTATATTCCCAGCATTCTTTTCTAGACAATTGCTTTCTATTGAGCCCTTGGTATCAGCTCCTCTTTTTTCTCCCTTCATCCCCACGCCCTGGTGACCCCTTGATAGACTGTAAATTACTATTATTTTCATATCTCACACTGACCACTGTCTCCCCTTCCCCCATGGTTTCTGTTGTTTATGCCCCTGGAGGGGTGTGTGGTTGTGTGTCGATCATTATGACTGGTTCCCACTCCCCCCCCACCCCCGCCCTTCTCTCTTCCCATCTGGTATCACTCTTCCCATTCCTGCTCCTGGCTTGCGTGTGTCATGAGCTCTTATCTCTTTTCTACGCCTGTGTACATGCTCTGATCTGGTCTGAAGTGAGAGGCATCACTGGGGTCATGGTGGTGGGGGTGAGGAAGCCTTAAGGAACCAGAGTATATTGTTTTTATTTATTATGATGGAGTGACAATTCTTAATACGGCCCTCCTATCCATGTCTCTAACTCCTACCACGTGATTGGGTGGGACTATGTAAATAAGATGTGTATAGAACTACTGGAGGGGGCCGATCGGTTTTAGTTACCACTCTCCTGGCTATAAGGAGAAGCTGCATAGGTGAGAAGAGAGAGAAATTGAGAGCCCCCAGTGCAGTGCTTTAGAGATCTCTGTCTAAAGTGGCAGCGATAGAGAGCAGAGGCCCCAGAGGCTGAGGCAAGGAGACCACGAGACAGAGCAGAGGAGCAGCGCCGAGACTAGGAGACTGTGAGGCAGAGCAGTAGGTTGGCTTCCTGGTCCACAGGGGCAGAGACCAAGGGACTGCATGACTGAGAAGCTGAGGACTGCAGAGAGACGTGGCTGCTCGCGGAGGAGAGGTGTTGTCAGGTACCAACGACTATCCGTACTGTCTACTAATTCTGACTTGGTTTAACCTGTTAACTGCCCCAATAAATCCCATAGTTGTGAGAATTGTCTGTGAGTTCTGTGTGTCCATTGCAATGAATGAGCAAACCCCACTCATAAGGAGAGTGTCACGGAAGGAACGGTGGGGGTCAGAATAGGGTAAAGAAGGGTGGAGGCTTCCTTCATGGCCATAGGGAAGCCAGAGCAGATCACATATTGGCCCCTGCCATACCCTTAGTTCACTGCATTTATTTACTATTTAGTTTGAGACATGTTTTGTTTCATTTTAATGCAATGAACTTTGATTTTATATTTACCTATCCTGTTCATTAATGTAATGATTACAACCCATGGTTAGAAAAATAAAACCCAAATGCTTAAAGATAAAGCTTGCACCAATGAGGAAAGAGCAGGGAAAAAATTGGCAACAGAATTTCTACTTTGAAGAAAGCGTTGGAAGCTCCGATGTGTGTACTTTGTTCCAAGAATGGCATTGGGACCTTGAGGTCACAGAGAGGTAAAGCTCTTCAAAGGGACACCGTTTTACACCCAATGGAGCCTGCAAAAACGTGGGCCTCAAAGCCCTAATGTATTGAGGTTAGGGAAAGGAGAGAAAAAGAACTAAGAGAAAATAAGTCATTTAAGAATATCCATTCAAGCTCAATGAAATTGTCAGTAGTTGACAATAACAAAGATGACCGGGTGAAAACAGCGACTATGCAGATTTTTGGTAGGGCAGAAAAGTGATGCCATTATGGTGTAACGACGTGGCATAATGGTTACATGTTGGGCTGCTAATTGAAAGATGAGCAGTTCGGAACCACCAAGTGTACCTCTGGGAGGAATACTGGGCTTTCTACTCCCATAAAGTATTGCAGTCTCACAGGTCATCTGAGTCAGCATTCACTTGGCTGCAGTGAATTATTTCTTGCTTTGGTATTGTAATTCCCCCAAAATGATGGGATTGTAACTCCCTACAAATGATTGCATAGGATTATGCAATGAAGGTGCCTGTGGCCCACCAAAGGGATTAGGTATCTTGTTGATACATGTCTTTGGGCTAAGACTTGCTGACAGAACGTAGAGTCTCTGGGCACTTAACATGAGAGCAAAAGAACTTTGCAACACTTGCTAAACGGGGTAGAGGTAGTGACATTGAGAGATGGAGGGCCAGAGAGAGGCCTGCCTGTGGGCATGTTTGGGAAGAGGATGTCCTGATTGAAGAACTGTATCTTGCATTGTTCCTGATTCTGAATTGTAAACTGTGACTTTTCTAGTAAGCTCCATAACTATTTGCATGACCTGTAAGTTCCGTGTGACCACTGTAACAAATATTGAACCCTGCGGAGAAGCAAAGTGTGCCATGGGAGGATTAACTGCTGCCAGATGGTAAAAAGGGTGGAGAGAAGAGCTATGTCTGACTGCGTCTTCATCCTCACAGCCTAGGCTGATCCTGATGGTGGGTCTCTCCTTTCCCTCATGAAATTAGAGGCGGTCAGATGACCCTGATGGCATTTTTGGAACCCCCTTTTTAAAAACAAATATTAAATCTATTTGTATATGTATATACAAATATACATGTGTTTATTGGAGTCAGGAAGGAAATCCTTTGAGTTTGTAAGAACAATCTTAGCCCTTGTAACTGTGTGGTAGGCACTGTGATAAGCTCTTTACAGTATTTACCTACTTGATTCTCCTCACAGCACAGCAACCTAGGTGATGCTGCCATCCTCATTCTCCAGCTAAATGAAGGGAGGGCATAGAGACTTGTCCAAGAGGGCCAGGTCTCAGATAACAAGTGGGCGGGGAAAGATTCAAATTTAAATAAGGAGATTAGCTATTGCTTCTACTTAAAAGTCCCCTAAACTCGCTGCCTTTGAGTCAGTTCTGACACATGGGGACTCTCCAGGACAGGGTAGAAATGAGTTTCTGAGATTGTAACTGTTTACAGGAGTAGAAAGGCTGTAGCTGGAGCCACTGGGGGTTTCAAACTGCTGACCTTGGACAGCACAGGCCACTGTGTAACCATGACACCACCAGAACTCCTTTTCCTTCCATAGACTGTGCATAATCAATCCCACTGCACCTGTGACACTCAGAGCATTTGCAAGGTAGGCATTTGTCAGAGAAGAAAAACTCAAATATTCCCACTAAAATGAGCAACATAAAAGTAGGAAGATTTAATTCTATCAAAAGGGGAAATGGTGTGTGATCTGGAAAAACATAGAAAGCCCACTGAATTCCAGTTTTCACAAGTTTTATTGCACATTTTATGTCATATAAATAGTACATCTTTTGTAGCTCTTTCTTTATTTTAAATCCATATACCAGTTTTCCTTTCAAAGAAACTTCATTCATTCAAGAACATAAGTGAGGAAGATGATTTACTCTTTAATTCGTAGGCAAGGTGAGAGCGGGGGAGGCAAATTCTCAACTTTTTTATCTATATAATTTAAATCAATAGCACCCACCTCAGATAAGGCTACTATGAGGATTAAAAGAAATTGCACTTTGGAAAATTTCAGTATGAATTTTTGCCACATAATAAATATGCAATAGGTGTTATTTTTATATAAAGAATCCTTTCCAGGGAAAATAATAGAATTTTATGTGACTTTTATATTCTTTGGTGAATATGGGGCCTCCATTAATCCAATGGAGGCAATGCATGAAATTTGAGAGCTGGATCAGAGGAAGAATCTGGCGAATTCTGGTATATCTAACTAAGAGGAAACATTTTTCCTGAGATGGAAGCTAAAAGACTCTACTGAGACTTTTTACAACCTCCCATGATTCTTGGCACCTCTGATTCATCCCCATTTCCCTGAACACACTTCATGAAGAACCATGGTTGCTGTTTATTTTAATAACATAGTACTTTATGCTCAACTTGGTAGCTATTAGCTCAATTTATTTCCTTTTATTCTTTTCTCGAGCATGGTAAATGCCTATCTTCAATTATGTTACTTTGATGCTTTTGAAAACATTTTTGTTCTTCAAATATTAATTATGGAAAATTAGGTGGGATTTTTGGTTGTTTCTAGGAATGTTTCAATCAGGAGTAGTTCTTCTGGAAGGTAGTGAGAGCCTCTTTTCATCTTTGGATGTCTCATTTTAAGACTAGAGGGATGGGAAAACTGACAAATCGCCACATCAGGATCCCATCCACTTTATTTAGATGGCCCTGCCCCCAGGAGGGTGCCATGAACCTTTTTTACATGATGAGCAAGCTGTCCAATCCCTACTGGGACACAAACACCTCTTATTTGGATTGTCCAACTTAGTCTTTAATGGGCCCTAGGAGCACTGTTGAAGAAACATTGGGCTGTCGACTGAAAGGTTGCTAGTTCAAACCCCCCAGCCTCTCGGAGGGAGAGAGACGAGATTGCTTCTTACTGTAATGATTTCCAGCCTTAGAAATTCTCGATAGCAGCAGTTCTCAACCTGTGGGTCGTGACTTTCGGGGCCAAATAACCCTTTCACAGGGGGTCGCCTAATACATCTTGCATGTCAGATATTTATATTATGATTCATAGCAGTAGCAAAATTACAGTTATGAAGTAGAAGCAAAAATAATTTTATGGTTGGGGGTGGGGTCTCACCACAACGTGAGGAACTGTATTAAAGGGTCATGGCATTAGGAAGGTTGAGAACCACTGCCGTAGTGGGTTGCCGTGAATTGGAATCAATGAGAGGGCATTGGTTTTGGGTTTAGTTTTACCCAATCATTTGGTGGGAGTTATAAAGACCACAGAATAACACCAACCTTTTCAGTTAGTGTAGAATACTTTACTTTCTCTGTCCCCCAGCAACATTTCCATCTCTTTCTGTTAGTATTTTCTTCCACTCTTCTAAATGACACCTGTGTACTGCTATTTCTGGATTTTTGTTCATTGTGCGTAGTAGCTACTGACATCCTATTATGAAAGGTGAAGTTTCAGCTCACATGCATAGTACCCTCACCCCCAACTAGTTCTCCTTTATTTTTCTAACACTCCTCGAGTTTTCAGTTTCTACAATATTGTGATATTTTCCATAAGGGTTTCAGTGGCTAATTCCTCAGAAGGGAACAGTCCATCCCTTCTGCGTAGTCTGCCTTAGTCTGGAAGCTCTGCTGAAGCCTGTTCACCTTGGGGGATATTGCTGCACTTGAAATACCAGCGATATAGCTGCAGCATCACCACAACACACAAGCCACCGAAGTCTGCAAAACGAACAGACAATACAAGTGGCGGCTCAACCACAAATCAATTGTGAGATGGGGCAGGATTGGTGAGTGTTTCATTTTGTTGTATACGTAACGTTGCTTTGAGTCAGAACTGACTTGATGATCCATCACAACAGGTTACAATCTTCCTAATGAGTCACATAAGTTTTTTTATTATTCTTGTTTACATTACTAATGGTTTTGTAAATATTATTTCTCTCCGGAGCTAAAAATGATCTCATGTTTTAACTTCTTTATTGCTATTCTTTTCCAGTCTTTTCCTATGATGGCCTCTTATTCTAGAAGGCGTACCCCTCTATTTTTGTGCCCTAACATCTACATATTCTTCAGTACCTATGCACATAACATTTGCTCAGGAAAACTTTGTGCTTTTTATTAGATTCCCTTGTTATATCATCTTATAGAGTGCTATTTTCCCTTTCACATCTCATTATTTTAAAATGTAATTATATATTTGCTTCATGACTAACATTCCATGTGAGCAAGACTCTCTTCTGATCTTGGTTGCCATATTATTTTAACACTTAGTACAGTACCTAGTAAGCAATAAGAACTGAAGCATATATCTATTAATATATGCCAGTTACTGCTTTAATGATTTTAGGGTTATTAATTCAATCAATTCTTAAAACAATATTATGAAGTAGATACTACTTCCCAGGTTATGAATAAGAGTCATTTCTAACTGTGCTTTGAAGTGAATTGTTAAGTAAACACAACAGGTGCATGCAGTTCTTATTTTGTTGTCCTGAGTTAGGTGCTGGGCTTCTAACTGCAGGAGCAGCCACTGAAACTCACCAGTCTCACAAACCCCATGTAGGGTTTCTACGAGTTGGAATCAACTTGATGGTAGTGGGTTTGATTTTTTTAGATGGTATTGCAAGAAAGGTTTGAAGCCTTTTCATTGATTTAAAAACTGTACACGGGGGGTAACCACAAAAAAAACCCCAACAACTCAGAATTGTGCTGGGTAGAGTAGAGCTTTCCTAGTATGTATTTTTCACACTAGGTGAGCATCAAGCAACTATCTCTGTTAGTACACCCAGTGGCCTGGCTTGGAAAGGTTATCTTTGGTCACAGTGAATTTTTTTGTAAAAGGAGTTTTGATCGACTTTTGGATTTTTTTGTGATGGCCTATTTAAGAAAACAGCATAGGGCTGTGAAATTTTGTTTCCTGACCTGGAAAAATGCTGCAGAAACTGTTGTGATGTTGAACACAGCTTTCGAGGACAGCGCTATGGGGAAAACTCAAGTGTATGAGTGGGTTTCTCATTAAAAAAAAAAAAAAGGTAAAATGCCAATTGATGACAAACCTCATTCTGGACACCCACTAATTTCTCAAACGGACAAAAATGTCAACTTGTAGTGCATTTGGAGTTCGTTCCATCAAGTTAGACTTTAATCAAGCTTTCTACTTAATGGTTCTGAATAGATAGTATAACCGTGTATGACAAAAATGGGCTGGTTTGTGGCAGCAGGTCACTGGTTTTGCCACCACCACAATGCACCTGCGCATGCAGCCATCTCAGTGCACCAGCTTTTGGCAAAAACCAGCATGCCTTTCTGCCCAACACACATTACTCACTTGACTTCATTCTGTGCGACTTCTTTTTGTTTCCTCAAATGAAGAGGAACATGAATGGATAGCCATTTGACGACATAGAAGAGGTGAAGAATAAAACGGGGGAGGTGCTGTCAGCCGTCCAAACAGATGGGTTTGGAAAATATTTCCAAGAATGCAATTGCAGACTTGACAAATGTATTAAATGTACTGGAAAGTACTTTCGAGGGGATAGAGTTGTTTTGTCAAAAAATGTAAATACATAGCTTTGAAAAAATCTGATTTATTTGGGTACCCCATGTTTATGCAATAAGTACAGATGATTGTGATGAAAGATTTATTGGAGCTAGAGGTTGGCTCGATAGATTTGAAGTGAAGGAAAATGTATATAACATTGAAGAGCTTGTACCAGTTGTCCATATGTCTGAGTTCATAAGCTGGGGACTTAATATACTATTTCCATTTGACAGATGGAAACGTTGAGGCACAGAGAGGGTAGTCACTTGAATCATGACTGTATTTAGTTAGTAGCAGAACTGAAATTGAAACTCAGTTTGGCACCCAATAAATATTCAACCTATGTAGTGAATGAATTGCATAAAGTTCTTGCGGACTCTTACAGGAAAGCAGTAATGTAGGAAGCAGTACTTATTCTGCTATAGTTAAGATAAGCCTAGATATTAATTGTAAGCCTCATTATTAGGTGGTGGAATAAAAGTATTTCAGTAAATTGAAAGAAAGATAGCATCAGTGAAATATTTATAAATCAATCAACATAAGGCTATATAAAGAACATTGTCCCAAAAGTTACCTGCTGAAGCTATCCCAGGAAAATGAAGCATCTTGATTCAGCAGGTGAGCGAGCCGAGTGGTTCTCCTTCGGCCTCCCTTTTCTTATAATGGTGGCTTATCATGTTTTATGCAACAGGTACCTTATAGAATAGCTACAGCCTATTCTTATGGGATATAATATTTTTGTAAAACAACTCAAATATCAAAAACTCTAGTTTTCCCTTTTGTGCTTCTTGCTTCCATCCTTGTTTTTTATGTTTTCAAGAATTCAGTTCTGGTAGAAATTAATTTTAAAATCATACCATAATCCAATAGCATTTCATGTTACTACCTTTCCTCCTATTTCTTGTTTCCTTAGCATGCCAAATTCCAATATATTGTAAAACAAAATCTTACCAATTCCCCAATCTCCTACTTTTAATAAATTTATATAGCAGTTTTTGTTTTCCTAGAAATGTTTAAAAATAATGCAGGGAAAAGCATTCTCTCACTGTAATAGGCCTATACGTGTTTCCCACGTCAACAATATCAGGATATTGCTTCAGTGGATGCTGCCTGCTCTTAGTAAGAGTTTCAGCTAGTATCTAAAACTTGCATTAGCAAGATTAATTATGTAGAGCATTGCTTCCATGGGTTTTCGATATAGAATTGAAAATTTATGCTACCTTTCTAATTCCCTGCCATTTGAAGTAGAATCTTCTGTGATGTATCAAAGATGATGGTACCATGTTTCACTGGAGCTGAAAGTTTCATTTTAAATTCGAACTTTTGCAAGACAGACTGCAGTGTAAAAGTAATAGTCAGAGGTATTAAAGAGATACTATTTCCTACCAGAGAACTGTGATAGTTGTTGTAAATCACTAGAAGGGAAGTTAAGCAGAAGTTAGTATTGTAATTGCAAAATCCTTGTCTTACAGGAGTTAGTCTCTCCGAATGACTTACATTCAGTCTAAACGCTGTGCTTAGAGAAGCTTAGGTATAAAAGATCCAGTCATGGACTGCGTATTAGGTAAAAGGGGGAAATGTGACCTTGTATTTTGTGTAATTTGAAGGATGCTAAAATTTATGAAGTTATGGATTTCACAGTTGGAAAGGGCATGATAAAATTCAGCTCCATTTTACAAGTTTTGCATGCCACCTTAATTTTCCCATCGCTCAAGTCTCTTTTCAGTTCTTTGCAATATATATCTGTACAGGCTACACTATATATTTATTTATAGTGTATCTCGACAGGCTGTGCAGAATTTAAGAAATGAATGAACATAATCACTTTTCTTGAAAGAATCTTCAAGTTGACATCAGATATGATATGTAATGTTTTTTGGGGGGAGTAAGATCTGATTTTAAGAAGACTTTGCTATAAGTATGTCATATCAAAAAAGTAATATATTCACATAGTAGCTGGCACAAGATAGTATAAGCGGCTCCATCCTGCAGAGAAAAGCATCCGGTGGGTGGGACAAAGAGCAGGTAAGGTTTTATGGAGAAGGCTCCCATTGAAAAATTCTGGGTGTGAAGTGGCTTCAGTGAGCGTTAAGATCTGGGTGAGATATTGCACTGTCTTTGGTAGCCAAGCAATATTTTGATGATAGTGTGATAGTGGCATAGGCTTCCTCTTAATGGAGCAATACCTAAGATATGGGAGCTGCTTTGTCATTTTGACCAGCATTTGAGTTGTCTTGACTTGTTTGCTTTCACAAGAACCAAGGTGTGAATGTGGCTTCTACTGAAGACCAAAGCCAATCTCAGAAGAGAAAGCTTAAAGCACTGAAAATGTTTATGAAGGCCACTTGCTGCCCTATATCAATCTCTACAACTTCTTTGGCAACTAATAGAACACTTTCACATATTTAATTTTATTTAACCTTCATGACCTTTTTTCTATAGATTAAGGCATTGAAGCTCATGCATGTGAACATAGAGTTCAAAGACAAAATCTGGGCTTTGACATTGAGTTTTACCATAGGCCTCATGTTATTATTTTGTTTTAGTAAGAATTTTATGTTTTTAATCTGTATCCAAGGTTGTGTGGAGTTCTTTGTGACTGTGATATGAAGGTAAAGAATTTCAAGAAATTCATTCTCCTTTAAAATTAGAATCCTCAAGATATGTTTTTCTTCTGAAGAGGACACGAACTAACTAATTCCCTCCATGGATATAATTTTGAATTATGTTGATTGGGAGATAAATCAGGAGAACTGCATATAAGTATATGGATGTTTAAATAATTATCGTTAATTTAAGTGTCCTTAAGAGAGCTTAAGCTGCTCAAGTGAGCATTTGCTTAATTTAAATTGAATTAAAAATGATCTATGGGAAAAAACAGTTTCCAAAGCGCAGCTTGAGTCTCACTGAAATGGGAGGAATCAGATAGGTTGTGAGGCACACTGCTGTGGAGATTCCTGGTTACAAGATTGGTGCAGTATTCAATGTCCAATGGTGCTGAAGAGCATCCGGACAGGTTTTGTGAAAGATATCTTTCTGGGGTTCCACAGAGCTCCAGGAATGGTTCGTTTCTTGCTTGCAAATTTAGGAGCATCTAGGACATTCCCTCAAGGAAAAATTTATGCAAAGTGTATGAAAATATTCCAATCTTTGTTCACCTCTGGGTGGCTGACCAGAACTCATAAGGGAGAGAGATTATTTAAGGTCTGGTAAGTAACATGAAGTGAGTGCCAAAGCAATACATTTAGAAATGTGTTTGGGGCATACCAATGTATGTGGTTTGCTCATTGCTTCTGTAAGGGAATTGTCTCAATAGGATTTAAATCTTAAAATCATTCTGTCTGGCTTGGCACTTCTATTTTCATGGCAGAAGCACTGCTAGAAGTGAGAGCAGGAAGCAATGAAAGGCACAGCTCTTAGATGGTTTGTGGGGAGGTGGATAAAAACTGTCTAAAATCTGCAAAGGGTCTTTTGCATTGGGCTTCTATCATCAGTATACCTTGGCCATTCTTACTTTGATGATTAGGCAGCTGAGGCAAAGCAAGCCATTGAAAAATTTCATTGAGGGTCTTCGGGATAGATTAATGCAGGCCCTAGGGAGTTTTTAAAAATCAAGAGGGTCTAATTTTCCATGAGACCTGGAATTGGGAAAGAGGTTCCAGTAAAACATATCCAGATCCAAAGAGCGGTCTGTGAAAAATATAGCATCCTAGGTCAGAAACGGGTATCCTTAGGAGGGCCCATTTACAAGCTTAGCCCTGGGATCGGGGAGTTTTACTGTTCTTCCCTAACTGCTGTGGCTGGTTTACTGTACCTGGACCGCAAACAGGGTGGCTTATACGGAATACCTGCCTTGCTTCTGAGAATTTGGAATTGCAGGACGTGCTAGGCAGAGGGTGCCTATATAACCAGCTGCAAGAGTCTCTAATGATATCCCCTGGTAGGCAGCATCCGCACATGTTTCCATGACCCATTGCTGTAGTAATTCCCATATCTTCCTGTGCTGTTTCACTGGGAGAGGACTGCTAGAGACTTGCTTGTGATTATCTGTAGATTTTACGTCATGTGCATTTTCCCTTCGCTGATTTTACTTTGTATCCCTTTGCTATAATATATTATAACTATGAGTGTCACTGTATGCGGAGTCCTTTGGCATCCTAAGGAACCATGAATCTAGGGGGTGATTTTGGTGATTCCTGACATAGAACCCTAGCCAGAATAGGTTAATATGAGATAAAGATAGATAAAATGAGAGTTGTAATGTGGGGTATGATATATATCAAAATTTACCTCAGAGTTAGGTTTGAAATAAGTCTGTATTATTATTTAAATTCTTGACATTTTCCCCCTAGAAATTAAAATGTATGGACTGAAGTCCTTCTGACTGAGGTACTGTAAAATCAGATTAAAGTAGGCAAGACACTCTGTATTTACCCCCACTCCCAACATCTCAACCGAATCTGCTGGCTGTAACATCCTAGAAGAGTCATGACCAACCTATCATGGAAGAGCCACGGGTGGATAGCGTAGTGGGAAACTATCGTTCTCACAGTGTGGCCACATTTAACGGGAGGCATGCCAAGAACTTTAAGGCTTGTTATTGAAGTCCATAGTTAAAATAGTGAACTTTATGCTTTCCTGACCTTATTTTTATGTTAAAAGTGGTTTTGTGGATGGTAAACTCTGTTAGAACTCAAAATACAGTCACCTGAAGTCCAATATAAAGGGCTTACTAGGATTGTAAATATCTGTAATTTAATGTTACAGGTTTGTACACTAAGTGTCCAAGGGAGACATGGTCACTGTGATATTTAGTTTTTTCTGTGTCAACACAGTTCCTGTAGGAACGTGTGGACGGAGTTTAGCTTGTCCATCAGGTCACAGCTTGATTGGAGGGATACATTGAGATACATGACTCTCTGAGGCCAGTCTCAACCTCTTTCTCCCTGGTGATAGGACCAGCGTGATGCTTGCTGCCTAAGTTAGCTGCTCTGTGGAGCAGCCAGCTCGCGGATTGTGGTGGATGGTGTCTCTGTGCAGTGCATCTCTGTGCCTTGAGACTTCATCGCTACCTACTACTAGCCTCTGCTATACCTCAGCATCTCATCTTTCTGCTGTTACCTGTCCCCCACCCAGCCCCCCACCTTTCTGTGTTTGCTGTCTGTGGGCTGACTGTGTACTCCCCGCCAGCCACTTCGCTGTCTGTAACCTTGACCTTGGATCAATGGCTGGTGTGAGTTAGTTGGAAGGGCCTTCAGTATATTAAATGTCCCATGAAAATGAGTTAGACTGAGTCCTCTGTACTGCTTTGTGGACTAATTAGCTGTTGTATTCCTTCTTACTATATAAACCTATCTTTTTATATGAGTCATCATAAGTGTCCTGGTATTATTTCTCTAGAGAACCTTGCCAAACACAGTCTCTATTTTGGGGAAAAGATAAAAACAAACAAATAACCAAAACAAGACACCAATCTTGTTTTAAAAACAAAACAAAACAATTAAAACCCGTGTGTATCAAATGAGCCGAGGTGTAATTCATATGAAGACTTTAGTTTTTAAAAAAAATCTCCAGCAGTTAAAAAAAATCTCCATCAGTACAGTGATTAAACTCCTGTGCTCTCAGCAAGCAAGGTTTTATCATCTGCAGAATGTAGGTTGCAAGTGAGTCATCCTAAAATCCTCATGCTATGTTCTTTTGCATATTGTGAGGATTCTTGGGTTATTTGCTCAAAGTATAGATTGAATCAGTGTGGTGAGAGGGTACAACCCTGATGCACATTCTTCTTGATTTTAAACCAAGCACGGTCCCCTTGTTCTCTTCAAGTAACTGCCTCTTGGGGTATGCACATTCAATACGAGCACAATAAAGTGCTCTGGATTCCCACTCTTTGCAACATTATCCATAATTTGTTATGATCGTTATAGGTGAATATCTCCCATAGTTAATAAAAACCAGTAAACATTTGTTAGGTATTTTTTTATATTCAGCCAACAGTGATATCCCTTGTTCCACATCCTCTTGGAATTCTGACAGTTTCCTGTTGACATACTGTTTGAAGTAGCTTCAGCAAAAATTTACTCATATGTTATATTAGTGATAGAGAATTTCCACATTATGTTTGATTCCTTTCTTGGGAATGGACATAAATATGAATTTCTTTCCGTGAGTTGATCAGGTCTTCCACATTCTTACTAAAATGAGCGTGTGCTTCCAGTGTTGCATCTGCTCATTGAACTGTCTCAATTGCTATTCTCTCAATTCCTGGACTCTTGTATTTGCTTATAACTTCAGTGCAGTTTAGCTCTCTTACTTCAATAACATTTGTTGTTAATCATATATTGTCTCCTGAAACGGTGCCCTGGTTGGGTAGTAGTTACTTATTGGGCTGCTAATCCTAGTTCAGCAGTTCAAAACCTCCAGCTACTCTACAGAAGAAAGGCGAGACTTTCTAATCTTATATAGAACAGCAGTTTTAGAAACTCACAGGGGGCATTTCTAACCTGTCCCGAGGAACTTGCTATGAGTCAGAATTGACTTGATGGCGGTGAGTTCGTTTTTTTGGTATCTCCTGAAATGGCTGAATGTTGAACACTTGTTTTTGTATTTTTGGCCCAGAAAACCAAACCCACTGTCGCCAAGTGGATTCTGACTCGTAACTGCCCCATACAGCTTTTCTGAGGCTATAAGTCGTTACGGGAGCAGATACCTTCAACTTTCTCCAATGGACAGCTGGTGGGGTTGGATTGTTCGTAGCTTCATGTTTAACAGAATACACCACTGGGGCTCCTTTACCATCTTTATAGCTGAGTCCCCAGGCATATTTGCTCTGCCCTTTCTCAGTATCTGCTCGACCACATCTATGATCATAGTGTGACGATCATATTAAGTTACTACAGTTTTGAGTAATGTCTCATGCAGCAATAGTAACTAGGCTACTGTGCTCTCTCCAATTTCAGGAAACCCTATGACCTTCACAGCACTCTTGGCTCTGAGAAAAGAATCTCCTATTCCATCAGCACAATGTAACTCTTCTGAGTTGAATCCCTAGACGTGAAGTCACTCTATCTACATATTAGCTCACCTCCTTTATTTTAATAGATTACAGTATTACAGTGTAAATGTCAACCTTTAGACTTCAGTTGTGCTATGTCTTATTGTTTGGTGTGTTGAGTTAGTTCCAACTCATAGGGACCCTCTGTATAACAAGTTTAACCCACTATCATTTTTATGTGTCTTTTTATAATTGGTAGGTAGTAATATAAGCTACCTGAGGGCAGGGATCAAGGTCAGCAGTTCAAATTTACCAGTACTTCGAGGTACAAGGAGGAGGCTTTCTGTGTCCACACAGATTTATAGCCTCCGAAACCCATGGATGCAGTTCCACTCTGTTTTATGGGGCTGCTGTGTGTCAAATCCACTCAGTGGTGGTAAGTTATGTGTTGCTTTTTTTAATCAAAGGTAATTCGGAATTTGAAAGAAATAGAAGAAGAGTATTTTAGATGTGCTTGTGCAAAATGAGTTAATGAGATGCTGGGAAACAAAAATCTATAATGGATGATTTTATTTATGGGATAAATAAAGCTCCTAGAATGTGCCAATTTGAAATCCTTTATGATTAGGTAGATTTAGATTTTTCAAACCTTTTGATCATGTTTTACAGACTAATAAAGCTTCTTGGGGAAAATAAAGTCTAAACTTCCTTTCTCATAAATTTGTCAGTGCTTTTATTTTTTTTTTCTAAATCGATCAAGAACTAACAAGGAAAGCTTTAAGGAGTTTTCTTAGCAATGGATAAAAGGGAATTCTCAAAGAACTATGGAAGTGTTAAAGAGATGCAAAACATCTTAAGGTTAATTGCCTTGGAGAGTTTCGGATGCCGAAACGATGAGAAAAGGGCAATTTCAATGTAACATGACTTTCGCAGCATCTCAGGGATCAACACTGGTACTATTTTATTCTCTCGTCCCAGGACTTATTCATTACTGATATTTACAGTAGAATATTGGCTTAGAAGTTTCCAAGTTTTCATATCATCTACTGGCAATGGTATAAACTAGTCAGGGAAGATTTGACACAAGGATGGATAATTGGCTGTAGATGAAATATGTAGAGTTGTACTGAAATGCTGTCAGGGGTAAATTTTTTTCTAGAAAAAAGCAATAAGGCTACAATTATTCATAACTGACAAACCAAGATTGGTCTCCTGCTTTAAGGAACACTATCACTTTCAATGGTAATTTCTAAGTTATTTGATGAGATGGAGTGACACAGGGGCTGCAGGGATGGGCTCAACCATAAGAACAATTGTCAGGATGGCGCAGGACTGGGCAGGTTTCCTTCTGTTGTACTTAGAGTTGCTATGAGTCCAAACAGCCTCATGACACCTAACAATGAGAAGTCATTATAACATTTTAGGGGTGAAGACGGTGTAGTATGGAAGAGACCAGACCAAAACCAGGGATGTACATGGTAGACAATGGTGGAGGAGGTGGGGAAAGGAAAACAAAAGGATGAATACAAGGAAGAAAAGGGTAGTGGGGTCATGGGGCATTAATCCACCCAAGGGGAGGGTATTGTTTATATCTCCACAGGGAAAGTGGGACAAGACTTCAACCCAGTGTCGCAAGGTGTGAATGCAATATCCCGGCGTGGAGGAGGAAACCAGTGGAGAGGTCTGGGAGGCTGGCCCCAGCACCATAAATTAAGTGGATTCCTGCCCTTCCCCGAAAAGAATTTGTTCCAAAGGACATTGACTCTGCAGCTCCGGGAGATGGACATATCTGATCAGAGCACACGGGAGCAGATGAAGGGGCAGGAGGAGAGAGTGGAGCACAGCCTGGCCCACCAGGCCGTGATGATGATGTTCCTGAGTAGAGCAGCCAGTCCACAGAGAGAACAACATGACTGGCCCTACTATGAGACATGATGCCCCTCAGTGACTAAGGGCGATACAGGGGACAGCACCGGAGACACAGTGTGGGAATTGCACCTGACCTGATCCCACCACACCGAGGGAAATCACTGGGGGAGTGCAGCGGAACAGCAAGGGAATGGAGTGGCAAGGTCCCCAGGGAATGCTGAAAGTGGACTTTGGGGCCAGGGCGTGGTGCCCCAACAGACTGGACTGGAAAACGCTCCTAAGGGCCAGCAAACGATCCCTGAACTAACTACAAGCTTTTCTCTTGTGAACTGTTTTGTTCTGTTCTTTGTCAGTGGTTTGTTGTTGTTGTTTTGTTGTCTGGTTGTATACTGTTGCTTTGTTTTCCTCTGTCTTGTTTTCGTGCATGTTAGTGACTCCACAGGTCTGTCTGAATAGGACAGGCTGGATGAACTATCTGGAGGAAAAACAACGGGACCGACAGTTCCGGGGGGACTTGGGGTGGGGGGGTAAAGAAGTGGTGTTAACAAACCCAGGGACAAGGGAAAAACATGGGACCCCAAATGGTAGAGAAGGGGGAGTGGCAGGCCTGGTGGGAAATGATCAAGGATAAGGTTGCTTAGAGAAGAGGTATACTCTAGCCCAGGTGGCGATGAAGCATGGTAGTAGGGCAGGAGGAAAGTCAAGGGAGATGGAGGAAAGAGCTAGGAGTCAAAGGCCATTCATGGAGGTCTAGACAAAGACATGTACATGCAAATATATATAGGAGGATGGGGAAATAGATCTATGTGTCTATATTTATAGGTCAAGTATTAAGGTGGCGGAAGGACCTTGGGCCTCTACTCAAACACTCCCTCAATGCATGAATACCTTCTTTTATTAAATTGGAACTCTATTGATGCTCACTCTCCCGACACAACGGCTGGAGCCAAAGTGGGTGAACAAGTAAATGTGGTGAAGAAAGCTGATGGTGCCCGGCTATCAAAAGAGATAGTGACTGGGGTCTTAAAGGCTTGAAGATAAACAAGCGGCCATCTAGCTCAGAAGCAAATAAGCCCACATGGAAGAAGCACACCGGCCAGTGCGATCACGAGGTGCCAAGGGACCAGGTATAAGGCATCATGCAAAAAAAACAACAACGATATAAGTGTGTGTATATATGTATATATGTATATATGTATATGTATATATATACCATATTAAATGAAGGGGGAAGTGCAGAGTGGAGACCCAAGGCCCAAGTGTCGGCCAATGGAGAGCCCCTCATAGAGGCGTTTAGGAGAGGAGATGGGTTAATTAGGGTGCGAGGTAGTACCGATGGGGAACACAGCTTTCCCCCAGATCCTGGATGCTTCCTCCCCCCAACTACCATGATCTGAATTCTACCTTGCAGGCCTGGATAGGACAGAGGCTGTACACTGGTGCATATGAGGGCTGGAGGTACAGGGAATCCAGGGTGGATGATACCTTCAGGAACAAGGGTGTGAGGGACGATGCTGGGAGAGTGGAGGGTGAGTGGGTTGGAAGGGGGGAACTGATTGCAAGGATCCACATGTGACCTCTTCCCTGGGAGAGGGACAGCAGAGAAGAGGGGAAGGGATACTCCGGATAGGGCAAGATATGACAAAATAACGAGGTATAAATTACCAAGGGCACATGAGGGAGGGGGGAAAGGGGAGGGAGGGGAAAAAAAAAGAGGACCTGATGCAAGGGGCTTAAGTGGAGAGCAAATGCTTTGAGAATGATTGGGGCAGGGAATGTATGGATGTGCTTTATACAATTGATGTATGTATATGTATGGATGGTGATAAGAGTTGTATGGGTCCCTAATAAAATGTAAAAAAAGAAAAGAGGAGAAAAAAATGATTAGGGCAGGGACTGTACAGATGTGCTTTATACAATTGATGTATGTATATGTATGAACTGTGATAAGAATTGTATGAGTCCCTAATTGTTAAAATTAAAAAAAAAATGTTGGCCATTACTGATGGCCCTTAAGTTTCTTTTTTTTCCAGAATTTATTGTTTCAAAAGTGTCTTAGTTCATATCTCTAAATCAACACAATGTTTCTGATTCTATAAAACCTTTCCATATTTGAGAACACCATTTAGCCTTGATAAATTTGTAGTACTTAATGACTTCATCTTTTAGGACCTCTGAATTCACCAATTGAGTGACCCATAATTAACCTGAGGTTTTTAAGCACTGAGATTTGGACCAATGACTGACCCTGAAATTTGCTTCCCACCACTCCCAATGAACAATGAGTTACTGCAGGATTCCTGCTGTCCCTGTTACCAGTTTCAGAAACTCAAGATGTAAATTGAGAAACTTGATGATATCAGTAGCCTTCCATACTAGAGTGATTTATAGGGCATTTCCAAGAAAGGAACATCCTTTAGGGTCAAGTGTTAATAGATGTGATTTAATTCTGGAATCCAGGAATGTGGGAAGAGAAAAGTTGATAAGGCATGCCCTGTGGCTGCTGCATTTGAGACGCTGGCTGCTCAAAAAGAAGGCAAATTGGGTTAATTGAGCTCTTATTGGTTAACTAACTCTTGTTTGATAAGTGAAATAGCAGAACTATCACAACTTACTCCCGAGAATGCATACTCTCAAAGGTAATGAGCAAGTCCTGGGTTAAGAGAAGAAAAGGGTACTATTGTTGCACCCCAAGATGCCGCAGGAGACCATTACACCCAGATGATCCTTTCCCCTAATCCTGGGATCTGAAAATCTTCCCAGGCCATTAACTTGAAGATCTTTTGTGTCTTCTTAACACTTTTATAAGTATTTGAGAATTTCCATTTATGTACTGCTAAGAAACGTTTGAGCTCCAAGTTGTCAGAGAAGAAGATGGATCACAAATATATATTCTAGTTACTGGGAGTAGGGTCAGCCTCTGTTTTTTATTGTCTGTGTGGCAGTGGGACATAAGAAGAAATGTTCTGTCTTTTGGATGAAACTTTAGAGAGCGCCTTTGTCGTGCGCTTTATTTGACATGGGAGGTTCACTAAAAAAGACAAAAGAGAAGAGGATGAAGAAAAACTCTAGCCTCAGGTACTGGTGGAAGTACTTATATCAAGGAAGAACAATAATCTAATTTAAGAATGAACTCTTTGCTTACTTTTCATTTAAACAGCTACTTTTAATTGGGTTGATTAAACATGTAGCAGCAGTACAATGTACTGGTTTGTTAGTTTCTCTGTTGTAGACCTCAATTACCTTAGTATTTAATAATAGTAATGAAGTATACTCAGAAAGAAAACTGCTAACGGAAGCTGCTTACCTGCTACTATGTCCTCTAGGTGGAGAAATTCTTCCCACTCCCTATATCTAAAGGAAGTACGTGTCCTGTAAGGAAACATTTTTTATTTAAAATAAGAAAACAAAAATCCTTCATGTTGCTACCACCCACAGAGAGCTACTGCTAATGTTTTCTCATTGATAATATTATCAATGAGATAATATTGAATGTATACATTTACCCTACTTTTAATATTAGCATAAACATTTTCTAGTTGCATTGCCAATTCTTCATAAACATGTTAACTGTTTGCATAGTATCTGGTAGCTCCAGGTTCTATGTCCACTTTCTGCTCTGAGTAGAGCCGGGCCTTTTTGGTATTAGCAACTAACGGGGCGAGCCAGCTAAATAGCAGGCTGTGCTGTCAATCCACTCCCAACTTAATTTATCCAGGCTGCCAGCAACATGAGCTTTGTCTTTTTTCCAGCTATAAGTCCTTTTCTGAGAAGATGTAAAAGGTAGAATTGATTTTATGAAGGTATAAAACTCTGTTTTGTTTATTTATACAGATTATTACCAAAACCAGCAATAGAAACATTGGGCGTGCTATAAAAGACCTTCCCACGCATCCCAACACAGTGGAATCCTGGATATAAAACCCAATTGCCTTCTTTTGTCATAAAGGACCTTTCACGTCATCGATTCAGTAGCCCCCTTCCCACACTTTCCCTAAGGTGGAGCTAACTAGAACATCCGGCTCTGTGTTTGATGAGCAATTTCTCCATTTGCATGTGTGTGTGTGTGTCTGTGTGTGTGTGTGTGTGTCTGTGTGTGTGTGTGTGTGTGTTTTCACCTTCGAAATCTAGCTAGCAGAAGGACGAGAAAAAGATGTGCACACTGAAGTCAATGTTTCCTGACACATCAGCCCGACTCCCTTAAATTCTTAAGTCTTGGCGAACTTCATTCAACATTTTAACAATGGAAATATCATGTAAATTTCTCATTCTTTTATCTGATTATATACACTGATGACTACTTACCCCTGAATTCCCTGATTTAATTGAATTTTTCCTAAAGGTATTTGACATCTTAAGTTAACAGACATAGAAAAAATGAAAAATATTTTACTTTACCCTCAATTTATCTGTTCCTTTCTAATATTTCTGTTCTCGATGATTAGCATCTGCATGCACTGGGTTGCCCACACCAGGAAAAAGGGTGTCCTGTATGACTGACTGATTGACTACCTTTGCTCTATGCATGGCATGTCACTAAATCCTCACACCTCATGGAATTCATCTCAATTTCTCTGATCATTTCCCAAGCTCAGATTACCTTCATGACTTATATGGTAATGGACACAATTTCATAAGGGGTCGCTTCTTTGTTATTATCTGTAGCTAAATTCATCTTTAACCATTCTTGTGGCAAGACAGCTTTTTATGATACCTGTGGTGTAGTTACTCTCCTTGATGTCCCTTGCTTATCATCTTTGTGCCGCCTGACAAAGGACCGAGTTGTTAAAGCAGGCTGGAGAGGTGGCTAATAAGGGGATTGGTCAGATTTGTGATCCTGGTAGGAATGAAGTGAGCCCTCCCAGGAGCAAAACCCGGGGATCTCATGACTGGTAAGCGAGAGATGACAGTGGAGGCCCCGAATCCGTTTGCAGGGTCCCCACGTGAAGTAAGCCTCCGGGACTCCCCTCTGACTTAGTCCAGGATGGGAGTAACCTTGGTATCGATCAGGAAGAGCGCGTTGTAAAGTGGGTTGAGGCAGGCGTAGTTCCGTTAAAATGTGATACTTTATCATGTTATCTCCCTTGTGGTTCATTTTAAAGTTATTTCAGTTTTTGTATTTTCTGCTTTCTTTCTGATTTAGGTCTTTCATAGTTGGCTCAGTCATGGCTGCTTTTGTTTGTTTGTTTGCTTCCTCTTTGTGATCTGCTTGATTTTCTGTATATGATACCCAGGATAGGGGGACACATGGAAGCTGTAACTAGATTTATAGTGGCCTCGGGCCATGGCAGGGGCAGATGGGGGAAATGGGAAGCTAGCAACAATGAGTACAAGGACATTTTCTGAAATTGATTGTAATAACGATTGCTCAAATCTTCTTAATAGGATTGAACAGTTACATTGTGTGATATGTGAAGTATATGGCAATAAAACTATTTAAAAAGATACAGTCCAGGGGTGGAAAATAGATGATTACATTTGGGTATCAATAAAAAGGTGAAAGGTAATATGTTAATTCTATTGCACCATCGTTGTTCAATGCAACACCTGCACGGTCTGGTAAGAAGATGGGGCACAGTACTGATAGGATTGGCTTGTGAGTAATTGTGAACAGGACTCTTTGCAATGACATCCTGCTGTGCATAAAATGAGCCCACTGAGACCAAGGTTGAGGTCTTATCACTGGTAAGAATCAGGAGTAGAGTTTCTTCTGGACCCAGCATCTGGCTTACCCCTGCCTGATGTTAGGGTTTTGGACTGACAGCACTGATCACTACATGAGACATTTACGAAAACGCTCATGAGTTTCTGTGGGCATTGTAATGACTTGGAGAACCCAGAAACATGAGGGAAAATACCCCAGGGAGGAGTGGGAAGAAAATGGGGGTGAATATCATCATGGAAGAGTTGGACATTTGGGACATCATCAATACCCAATTCCTTAAGATTAGCCTGATCTTACATCTTCTAAAAGAGATTATTACCACAATGCCCCCATGCCATTTTTAAAATACCCAATATGATTATGTTTTTCATTATCCCCTAAAAAATATTTCTATGGCTCTTCATGTACTCTCAGGATAAAATGAAAATTCCTTCTTGAACTTGTCTTTCCCTGTTCTTGAATCAACAGGGTTATATTGCTTTAGGAACATTTGAGTTTGTTTTAACTGGTAGTAATAATAATAATAATAATAATGTACTATAAACAGGACAAACATTTTCCTAAGCCTTTCAATGAGAGATAACATAATTTGCCACATTAATTAATTTCTATAATATCGTGTTGTTTCAAAATGTTATCCATTTGTTTGGTGTAGATCCTGTTTCTAATACTTTCAGGTATGGTAAAGTTAACTCAAAGTTTAGGAATACAGAAAATAGATTACTCTCTGAGAATTAAACTTTCACATTGACACACAAGATTAGAGAATTTCAAGGTAATAGGAAATAGGTGATGATGATGAAAATCAACATTATATCTTATGACTGTCCAGAATGTTTTAAAAATATTTCTATGGATGTACATGTACTCTCAGGATAAAATGCAAGTTCCTTCTTGAATTTGTCTTTCTCTTCCTGCTCATGAATCACAGGGTTATCTTGCTTTATTCTACAATCCTGTGAGGAGACACAGAAGATTAAATAATTTTCCAATGTCACACAAAAAATAGGGAATTAAGGACTTGAGATCATGCTGTTTCTAAAAATTTCAAAGTTATAATTCTCACTGGCAATCTGATTAAATGAATCAAACTACCCAGAGAAAGATCATATCTGGGTATAGGTTCTTCACTTACAGACACATAGTAGAAACTGAGTTGGACTGCCCCTCCCCCCAGAAAAATTTACTTTAGAGGACAGCACTGAAGCTGCAGCTAGGGGATTGGGGCTTGTCTGATCAGAGCACACGGGAGCAAATGAAGGGGGAGGAAGAGAGAGTGGAGCACATCCTGGCTCACCAGGCCTGGAGGACGATATCCCCGCTCTGAACAGCCAATGCACAGAGTGCACCACATGGCTGGCCCCACTAGCAGACATGATGTCCCTTGCTGACCCATGACCCTTCAGGGGACAACACTGGAGACTCAGTGTTGGGATTTGCCTGGTCTGACCCCACCACACCAGAGGCAAAACACTAAGGGCGTGAGATAGAGCAGGGGGTGGGGAACAGAAAAGGAGGTCCTGAGGGAGTACAAAGGGTAGACTTTGGGGTCCAGGGCATGGCACCCCATCGGACTCGACAAACAGACCTTGAATTATGTACAGGTTTTCCTTTCTATTTATTTATTTATTGTCATTGTTTTGTTGTAGTTGTATGGTTTCTTTTGTCGCTTTGTCTTGCTGTGCCTTGTTTTCTTATGCATATTATTATCTCTTCAGGTCTATCTTGATAAGATAGGGTGGATGAACAGTCTGGAGGAGAAAACAACGGCACTGATGATTCCGGGGGCGGGGGAGGGGGCATGGGAGAGGGGGAGGTAGGGGAAAGGATGTGGTGTTGACCAACCCAGGGAAAAGGGAACAACAGGGATCCAAAATTAGTAACAAGGAGGGTGTGAGAGGCCTGGTAGGGATTCAGCAAGGGCAAGATAACAGAGAGAAATTACTGAAACCCAAATGAAGACTGAGCACGATAGTGGGACAAGAGGACAGTAAAAGGAAATAGAGGAAAGAACTAGGAGGCAAAGGGCATTTATAGAGCTCTAAATACAGGCATGTACATATATAAATACATTTATATATGATGAAGGGGTAATAGATACACGTGCATATATTTATAGGTTTAGTATTAAGGCAGCAAGCAGGTGGACATTGGGCCTCCACTTAAGTATTTCCTCAATGTGAGAACACTTTGTTCTTTTAAACTGGCATTCCACGGTGCACTCCTTCCTGACACTCGCTGAAGACAAATGTGTGCACCAGCAAATGTGGTGAAGAAAGCTGATGTGCCCGGTTATCAAAAGATACAGTGTCTGGGGGTCTTAAAAACTTGAAGGTAAAAATGCGGCCATCTAGCTCAGAAGCAACAAAGCTCACATGGAAGAAACACACCAGCCTGTGTGACCACGAGGTGTCGAATGGATCAGGTATCAGGCATCAAAGAACAAAAAAACCATATCATTGTAAATGAGTGGGTGTGAAGACTGGGGATCCAAGACCCATCTGTAGGCAACTGGACATCCCCTTACTGAAGGGTTGTGGGGATGAGACAGGCCAGTCAGGGTGCAGTGTAGCAGTGATAAACATACAACTTTCCTCTAGTTCTTTAATGCTTCCTCTTCTCCCCCCAGACCCCCACCTTCTATCATGATCCCAATTCTACCTTACAAATCCGGCTAGACCAGAGTATGTACACTGGTACAGATAGGAACCGGAAACACAGGGAATCCAGGACAGATGATCCCTTCAGGACCAGTGGTGAGAGTGGCGATACCGGAGGGTGGAGGGAACCTGGCCTAGAAAGGGGAAATCGATTATAAGGATCTACATATAACCTCCTCCCAGGGGGATGGACAATAGAGAAATGGGTGAAGGGAGGAAGACATCGGGCAGTGCAAGACATGACAAAATAATAATAATTTATAAATTATCACAGGTTCACGAGGGAGGTGGATGCAGGGAGGGAGGGGGAAAATGAGGAGCTGCTAGTAAGGGCTCAAGTAGAAAGCAAATGCTTTGAGAATGATGATGGCAACAAATGTATAAATGTGCTTGACACAATTGATGTATGTTCGGATTGTGATAAGAGTTGTATGACCCCCCAATAAAATGATTAAAAAACCACAACTGAGTTGGAGAGGTCAGTGCCCTCTATGGGCTATTCAAAAAGAAAGGACTCTAGTCAGTGGGCTTTGATGACCATAGTCCCTTTGTGAAAGCTGGCTTTATTGTGAATTGGGCATATTTGCTCTTTCCGCCTGATGTTTAATGTTCAGTTCCTTGGTCTTCCTTGTTCTGAGTCACTAGTGCATGCTCACTACTTTCAATTCCTGATTAGTGTTGGGTTCTCTATAGATTTATCATGCAGAAAGAAAATGTTCAAATTACAATCCCGTTTGAATATTTCTGTTTTCTGTGACTTTGTTATGCATTACTAAATGATCATTCTTATGTTTATCTCAGCCGCATGTTTATTTTCTCAGCAGGGCGTCAAAACAAGGAGTTGGTGACATGGTGACTCGCCTCCCATCACTTATTGGCATGACTTGCTATGTATGCATAGGTTTTATTTGTTAGGGGGCGGGGAGAAGAAGAAATATTCTGCGTGTGTTCTTGGGGGGTACCTACAAAGCAGGGATGGAGAAGACTCAGGTGTTTCTGTTTGCCCTGTCAGGTTTATTGGGATTTAATTTACGCAGAACAAAACTCACTGCTTTTAAGTTGTTCTGATTAATTAAAATGAATATAACTAAAATCATGTAACTGTTACCCCAGAGACTTAGATATAGATAATTTCTATTACCCAAGAGGTTGTTGTTTTTGTGCTGTTGCAGTCTATCTTCTCCCATCTCCCATTTTTGGATGTCACTGATATTCCTGTTTCTATAATTTTGCATCTTCAAGATGCCATTTAAATGAAACCACTTAACATGTAGTCTTTAATGTCTAGCTTCTGTCACTTCAGTAAAGCTTTTGAGGTTCATTCAAGTTGCTGTAACATCTGTAGTTAATTCATTTTTATTGCTTAAGAGTAGTCTGTGCTGTTATTGTAAGGAATTTTATTCAATTGTCTTAATGTATGAAATTTTGTTCCATTAATAGTTGACAGAAACTTGAGTTCTTTCTGATTTGGGTCTGCATGAATTAAGAAACTATGAATATTTATGTCTTCATAAATTTTCATCTCCGAAGGGACTGTCTAGGAGTAGGATGGGCAGGTCCTGTGGTTGGTGTATTTTTAGCTTTATAAGAAACTGCCATGCTGTTTCCAGAGTAGTTTCACTATTTTGCATCCATATAAGCAATACATGGGGATTGGTCCCATCCTGGTCCAAACTTGATATTATTAATTAAAAGAACTCTTATACATCGGGGTTATCTTTTACTAGGTTTATTCAATATGTATACTGAACAAATAAGCCCAAAGCTGGATAATATGAAGAAGAAAGTGACATTTGTATTGCAGGAACACTCCCTAACAACTTGTGATCTTCAGATGAACACAACCGTGTTTGCTGACAGCTAAAAGGACGCGAAGTAGTAACTGGGTAAGATCAGACTATGTTTACACCTCAAAAGAGACCCAAATCCTTACAACTTAACCAATAAGCAGCATCATGGTAAATGTATAAAAAAATAAACTCATCAAGGATTTAAGTTTACTTGAATCCACAATCAATGCCAATGGAAACCACAGTCAAGACATTTAATGATGCATTATATAGGGCAAATTTGCTGCAAAAGATCTCTTTAAAAAAGCAAAAGTATCAACTTGAAGTCAAAGGTATGTGAGACCCAAGCCATAACATCTTCAATTCCTGTTTTGAAAGAGGGATAATGAATAATGGATACCGAAGAACAGAAAGATTTGACTTATGGTATTGGTGAAGAATATTAAAATTACCATGAGCTGCCAGAAGTACAGCCAGAATGCTTCGTTGAAGCCAGGATGGTGAGACTTCATCTCATGTACTTTGAACATGCCAGCAGGAGGGACCAGTTCCTGGAGAAGGACATCAGGCGTAGTAAAGTAGAGGGTTAGTAAAAAAGAAGACACTTAATGAGATAGATTGACACAGTGGTTGCAACAATGGGTTCAAATATAGTGACGATTGTGAGGAGGCAGTGACTCTGTTTGATTTTGAATTGTTAAGCGTTGGAACTTACTTGATGGCATGTAACAGCATTTGTGGGGCTCAAGGGGGAAAACAGATAAACTCAAA
Organism: Tenrec ecaudatus; assembly: GCF_050624435.1. NCBI lineage: Eukaryota > Metazoa > Chordata > Mammalia > Afrosoricida > Tenrecidae > Tenrec > Tenrec ecaudatus. Next base: position 60,203,356 of record NC_134543.1, on the reverse strand, counting down.
TGTAATTTAAAGAGATGCATTTTTTTTAAGTCTTAGTGGAATAAAGGCAAGAGAAAGGCAGAGACAATACATCTGGATCAGGGAGGGCATTGGCATGAAGTCATAATGGTGTCTAAGGATTTACAGAAAACAGAAGTTGAAACAGGACACAGGAAACTGTCACAAAGCATGATTAGCAACAGATTAATACATCACATTTTGTAGATGGGACCTTGATTGGGATACATTTGCCATTCTAGAAAGAAAAGCTCACAAGATGATTCAGGACTGAAGGGCAGAGGGATAATGGCTCGGTGAGCCTTGCCTTGGTTTTTCTGTGCCTCAGTTTAAAGGGGTACACTACCTGTGGGATGCCTAGCCTGTGGACTGTGTCGCTATAAGTTGAGGTCCCTTTAAGCCCATTGGAATGTTCATCTCTGGAGCTGGGGACTGACAGTTGATGACAGTTGGGGACCTGCCTTGCTGTTTGCTGCCTGGGTATATATAGTCCAGCTCTCTGTACAGAAGGGGACTGGCAACTGGCGGCTCTCAAGCCTTAAAGGGCTGCTAGTGTCTCACTGCTTTATAATTTAACTGTTAATTTCTTGTATTATCTATCTGTATATAATTTAACGGTTCATTTCTTGTATTATATATCTATCTTTATAAATATATTTATATATAATCACTAGCAATCTGGTTTGTCTCTCTAGAGAACCCTGTCCAACACAATTGGTTTTCTCAGGATTGTTGGAACAGGTGCTCGGTTATTTTCTTTGGTCTAGGTAGAGGATTTTAGAAAAAACTCTATGAAATTATTAGAAATGAGGAGCTATAAAGGTAAGCTGGACCTCATCTGGAAAACACTGACCTCATGAATTAGAGTTGTTTGCCTACCCAAGGGGGAAAGTCCACTACAAAATAGTTATACATTTGGCATTTAGTTTGGAAGTAGCAGGGAAAAAAGTAATGGCATGGTCATGCGAAGGAGAAAGGAAGGAATTATGTTGGGGAAATGATTGAGAGATTTGGTGCTAGAGTATATAGATATGAAAGGTTTAGGAAAGTACACCCATTTTTCCAACTCAAAAAGCACTGCCATGAAGTTGTTTCTAACTCACAGCGACCCTATAGGATAGATTAGAACTGCTTGTGTGGGTTTCTGAGATTGTAACTCTTTATGGGAATAGAATGCCTCATCTTTCTTTCACAGAACTGCTGGTGGATTTGAACTTCTGACCTTGAGTTTAGTAAGCCAATGTGTTGCCTTCTTCTTTTTTTTAAAATCTTTTTATTGGGGCTCATAAGGCTCTTATCACAGTCTGTACATACATCAATTGAGCAAAGCACCCAGATCTTCTTTGTGATTGGGCATTAAAACAAAGTATAAAAAGGGAAGACAAAAGTAAAAAACCTGACCTAGAGTTTCCCGAGGACTATGCAATGATCGAGGGATGCTGCTTGAATTTGCCATAAGGCATTAGTCGAGAGCATTTGGGAAGCTCCCTTCCAAGTTTGCAAAGACTATAACACCAAATACAGAAAACTGGAAAAGGCATGATCTGTCTAACCTGGAAATTTTATCACTGAACACCTTGGAAATTAGTAGATAATGTTCAGATGGCAGCAGTGTAGACAGAGAAGTAAGCATTTGGCTAGTCTCATGGGGAAACCTGGCCAGGAAATTTATGGTACTTTGTTGGTGAGAATGTGCAGTGATTAGGAGACACACTAACAGCGAGTCAAGCAGAACCCAAATAGACATATAAAGCCCTGGGCCTCGCATTAGACTGATAGAAGACGATTGCATGTTTACAATAAACCTGCACAGGGAGTTGAAAACAGGCAGAATTTATTTGAACAATAGGTTTTTTGCAGCAGATTGTGGGTTTAATGACTATATGTTCTCCATGGTGGAGAGTAAAGGAGGCATATTTATGGACTAAGATGCAAAGAAATAGGAAGACATGCTAAACTAGTCAAGAGTGTAACAGAGACACATTAAGGGTCAGGTCAAATTTGTCAAAACCCTTTGGTCCTGCTTATAAGGAATAGGGGCCCTGGGGAGGGAAGTGAACGGTTGCATGCATGCTTCCGTGCCACCTGGAAAACCTGGAAACCCCGCAGAGAAGGAACGTCAACTACTTGTGTGGCCTTTCTCCTATTAACCTGTATTATACAGGTGCTCGGTTATTTTCAAATATTTGGTACTAAACCAAATGATAGAAAAACAGTAAATCTATATCTCGTCGAAAGTGGAAATGTTAGGAGCTTTGGATAAACAAGACACTACCATTGAGCTCTGGTTCTCACAGATTTCACTGTACAGGGCAGAAGGAAGAGTTACCACGACCAATGAATTAAAGCAGATTAACGCAGGCTGGGAAATTTTAAAATGAAGGCATACAAAACTTTGGGAACAAAAGCATGTTAGATGTTAGACAAGGGAATTTTATTCACAAGATTTGAAAACATCAAGAAACATTTCACTTAAAGGATGAGGTCACAGTGGAGCCAAATGTGGGGACAGCGGTTGAACTCGGTTGCGCTGTGGAGGAAGGTGAAGGCACTTCTATGCAGATTCATAGCCTTGGAAACCCCAGGGAGCAGTTTAAATATGGCCGCCCGAGTGGCTATGAATTGTAATCCACTCAAGCTCAACAAATGTTTATTGAATATCAGGTTGTCACAAGCATCATTCTAGATGTAATTGGAACCAAGAAGAGCAAGAGCCAACAGTGACAAGAGGACATAGATAATAGATAGGTAACATATTAACATGATATAATCATAGATTACAGTAGGTGCTATAAAAGACATCAGGTACGTGAATAGTAAAATCATGTGGTCAGAGCATAAAAAGGTAGTCAGCTTTCTGAGGAAATGATTTTGTGCTGAATCTTGGAGAATGAGAATGAGAAAGCCACACAAAGACTGTATGAACAAAGAATAATATTTTCAAAAGCTCAAAGGAAAGAAAGAATTTAGCTGTTTGAAGAATTGAAAGCAGACCAAAGCGTTAGTGAGAAACAGAGATAGCATAATCAGATGAGCGTGGAGAAGAAGGCAGGAAGTAAATTATCTAACACTTCAGGGTATAAGAGGAGAAATTTGAATTTTATTCTCAAAACAGTGGAAGGCTACAAATGTTTAACTGTAGGAGCATTCGTATATGGTTTATGCTTTAAACACTCAATGGAGAATAACTTCCAAGAGAGGGTCAAGAAGAAGGGAGGCTGAGAGAACAGATGGGTCATTGTAGAGGCTGAATAGAGAAGTGACAGTGATTTTGAGTGAGGTAATGGCGATAGAAGAGAACACAGTGCTGTCTTATACATATGTGAGCGGTCAAACAAAGAAGCTAAGCTGACTGATGAAAGTAAAAAAAACAATCACAGTTAACCCTTAGGCTTTGCTTTGGGAAATTGGGTGAATAAGGCCACTATTTCGTGAGATGGGAAAGACTGCAGGGAAAACAGTGTTGGAAGTAAGAGGCAGGAGAGGACTCAAGAGCTCAGCACTCTAAGTTTGAGAAGCCTATCAGATATCCAAGTGGAACTGTCAAGTGGTCAATTACATATGGGGGAGCTGAAAATCAGGAGAAAGTTCAGGACTAATGATGGATATTTGAGAGCTAGAATCATATGTGGGATACTTAAAAATTCATAGAAAAAACCCATTATCTTTTAATTTAATTTCTTCTAAGAATTTTAAAAAGATTTTTTTACATAGCAGATCAATTTTTCATTCAATAATTCATACAAAAGTTGTTTATATTACTGATCATAATCCCTGCAATGTAAGATTCTTTATCTCACTTTCCCCTTTCCTAACCTTTTTGAACTTTGTCCTTGGGTTAATGCTGCCCTTTTGATCTAATGGGTTGATTATTTTGTCCATATACTTCCTAATGCTATTTCTTGTTTTTGACTGAAAATTGAGGCATTGGGGGTGAATTCATTTTCAGACCCAAAGGGTAACTGAAAGCCATTGTCTTGGAGGCTCTACCAGCCATTATCCAACCAGTAAACTTGGTCTCTTTTTGAAAATGGTTAATTAGAGTTAATAAATATATCATTCCCCAGTTCAATCACGTCAAGCAGCATTGTACAATTGCTACCACAATCAGGTTCCCAACATTCTTTTTCTTCCTGGAATTCTTGACATCATCTCCTTTTTACCTCCCTTTCCCACTGTAACGGCCCACCCTCTAACACCCTTCTTCTACTTGCTGTCCCTATAGCCCTGAAGGCTCATCAATCCTGCGTTTCATATACCAAAACATATAAAAACATATAATACAACTTCGCGAGGGTGACCTCCAATGGCACAACACCTCTGAGATACACACGAACATGAACAAACACAAAACAAAACAAAAATACAGAAAATGTTCAAAACAAGATCAGGTCCAGCATGCATCAGAAGGGAGATCAACTGACAAAGTTTTAACCGTTCAGGTCAGGTTTATGTCTTTGATCTTTTATACTCATCTCTCCAATGCACTCTGTTTAGTAACCACTTCCCTCCCAACTGTCAATTGTGGAGAGAGGGCGTTCACTGGAGGCTTAGTTCCCATGTAGTTCCCCCAAGTGAATCTTGGAATCCCACTGTCATCCGTAGCCTTCTGCAAGCTGGACTCCCACGATTTAGGCTCTCATACGAATCCCTTATTCCATTTCGGATTATCTGATTTATAATCCATCATTGACTGATGATGGTATGCTTTTTCTTTGTGGATTTAGTTGACACCTTAATTAGATAGCTACTTGTTTGATGACAAACATTTAAGACTCTAGACGTTATTTTATCTGATAGCTGGCACCATCTAAATTTTTCATCACACTTTTCTATAGCACCCTTACCTTCTGTGTCCCCTTCCTAAGGGTGATATCAAGCACGGCCATGATATGATAACTACTGGTACTTGTTCTTATGTTGGAGCTAGGAATTAGTGCGATCCCCAAACACATTCCAAGATCTATTTTAAAAATATATTATTAATTGGGAGTTAATGCACATAGCATAATATTCTATATTTCAAACATGTCAAGTAGAATTATACAATTGCATTCACAGTTTCCAAACATACTTTTTCTTCTTTGACATCATCTTTTTACCACCGCCCATCTTATACCACCCCATCACCACCCCAAACCCCTTGTTCAACTTGCCGTCCTATAGGTTCAACAATCCTGGGTCTCATTTACCGATTTTGAGTTTTGTTGCACATGTTTCTCTCTATCCAGTTCTTTCTGATATCATCCTTTCAAAGCAGTTGGTAGAGGTAGCCAGGTATCACCTAGTTCTGGTCTCCGGTTCCTGGAAACTGATGCTCATGTGGACCATTAGGCCATCGGTGTGCTTTTGATTTTCTGCATGCTTCTTTTCTTTGGGCAGAGCAAGACCAGCCATTGCACCCTTGTTCCTACTCGTAGGATCTAGAGCCTTCTTTGTTTTGAAGCATATGCTTAGGATGTATTTAAGGACATAGGTCACTGAGAGCACCAATGAGTACAGACAAAGGAGAGAAGAATGTTCAGGCTGAAGTCCAGTGAGTCTTTTACTATCAGAGTTCTTTTATGATCAGAAAGGTAGGAGGCAAATCAGGAAAGGCAGAGTCATAGAAAGCTGGACTGTATGAAGAATGATGCAGCAGCAGGATGGGAAGAAGACCTCTTTACAATAATATATATATATACACATTCTTTATATATAAATATACATATATATTTAATATCAAAGCTATGACATTGAGGATTAAGATGAACCAGGCTCCAGTTATACTATTGTTAGTTGCTTCATATGCATGTGAGAGCTGGACAGTGACTAAGGAAGACCAAAGCAGAAATTCTGCCTTTACATTGTGGTGTTGGTGAAGAATACTGGATGAACTGGATGAACAAATCTTTCAAGAAGTATATGCAAAATACTCCTTAGAAACAAGAATGGAAAGAGGTCATCGCACATACTTTGGGCATGTTATCAGAAGTCACTGGAAAAGGACATCGTACTTGGTGAAATAGAGGGTCAGTGAAAAAGAGAAAGATTGTCAAGTGAGATGGATTGGTACAGGGGCTGCACCAATGAGCTCAAACATAGCAATTATTGCGAGGCTGGTCCAGGATTGGGCAGCGCCTTGCTCTGTGATACCGGGGATAGCGATGAGCCAGATCCCATTTGACAGCATCCAACAGAGACCGAGAAGCTAACACATTGATGTTTCTAAAAAGGAGAGTATGTGCAATTTTCAAGTGCTGCTAAAATCTTGAGTACGAACAAGATGGGGAAAAAGAACTCTATTTCCCTCTTTTGAGCGGTGCATGTCATATTCTTTTATACAAGAACTTCCTCCTGCAATTACTTTTATACTATGAATTTCTATGTCTTGTCAGAAGCACAAACCTCTAAACATGCCTTAACATCACGCAAAACCAAACCAAACCAAACCAAACCAACCCCTCCCCCACCAAAAAAAACACCACCGAAAAAACCTTGAATACTCATTCTTCCCAGCTACTTCTCTTTATCAATGATTCTTTTCAGAGAAGATCTGGTTAGAATTGTAGACTTGATCTTTAATCTCCACCATTATTTTGAAATGTTCACTATTATTGTTACTAATAACCTTCACTATGCCCTATTGAATGAAGAATCATTTATCTTTATTTTAAATGAGATCCTCACCAGACTGGGCTAAAACATTTCTCTGCTTTTTTGATAACTACCAACTGCTCTGTGGGAAAATGAGGCTTTTTTTGGGGGCTTCTGTCAAGATATATATACTTAAAAACACACTGGGGAAATTTTACCCTGTCCTATGGGATGGCTAGGTGTCAAAACAGACCCAATTACAGTACTTAAAAAAAAGCTATTTTGTTGCTTCTTGTCCTTGCAGTATTTGGGAGATATTTCTGAATTCATGGTTTATATTAGTGGTTTAGGATACCGGGAAATGTAGATGCTGCTCTACTTGCTCCTCACTCACCAAGTATCTTGGTATGTAACATTTCAGATTTACAGTAATAGCCAAGGAGCTCCCACTTTCTGACTCCTTTGCCAGTTAATGACACATGCCCTGCAGTAATAAATGCCACAGTGTGAAGTGAGTGTCATGCTGGCTGTGATGATTAACTTACATGTCAACTTGACTGGATCATGATTCTCAGTGGCATAGAAATAATTCGATGTAATTTGGCAGTCTGTGATGATGAAACTTGCTGGTTATTTAATGATGTAATCACCTTTCTTTCTGTGATCTGATGCAGCCATTGTCCATTTTGCATAATATTGAGTTTTACTAAACAATCTAGTCTTGTTTGTTTATTTTTCTTCTTACAACCTAGTCTTTGAAGCCTAACCATGCTGCCATACTGATACTGAGATGCGGGAATATGGCAAATGTTGAATGCTTTGACCTGCACTTGGGAAGTATTTTCGTAGTTGTTGTTAGTTGCCATTGAGTCAGTTCTGACACATACCGACCTTAGGCACAACAGAATGAAGCCCTGCACACTCCTGCGCCATCCTTACAATTTTTCCTCTGCCGGGGCCCATTGTTGCAACCATGGTGTCAATTCCTCTCGTTGAGGGCCTCTACTGTAGCAAGTATGATGTCCTTCTCCAGAGACTACGCTATCCTGACAACATGTCCAAAGTATGTGAGACAGATCCTGCTGCCCATTTTTGCCTTTAAGGAGAATTCTGGTTGTACTTCTAAGACAGAGGTGCTTATTCGTTTGGCACTTTCAATACTCTTCTGCAGCACCTCAATTCAAGTGCATCGGTTCTTCTTCAGTCTTCCTCATGTAATGTTTAACTTTCACGTGTATGTAAGGCAATAGGTCAGGCAGCATAGTCCTCAAAGTAACATCTTTGCTCTTCAATACTCTCAAGAGGTCTTGTGCAGCAGATTTCCCTAATGCAATGCATCATTTGATCTCTTGACCGTGGCTTCCATGAACATTGATTCTGGATCCAGGCAACACAAAATCCCTGAAAACTTCAATCTTTTCTCCATTTATCATGTTACCTATTGGTTCAGTTGTGAAGATTTTTGTCTTGTTTACATTGAGTTGTAATCCGTATTGAACCCACAACCCTTGATTTTCATCAGCAAGTGCTTCAAGTCCTCACTTTCAGCAAGCAAAGTGTGTCATCTACTTACGGCAGCCTTTCTCCCACCCTGATGCCATGTTCTTCATCATACAAGCCAGCTTCTCTGATCATTTTCACACAGACTGAACAAGGATGGTGAGAGGATTCAACCCTGATGCACACCTTTCAGTGGAAGGTGAGAAAAACTAAGATACACAAAGGTGACATGAACCTGCCTTCTGCTTCTTGAGAAGTATAACAGTTTCTCTTTTATATCAAATGCATGCCCCATAAACTAGTCATGGTGAAGAGTATTAAACTGAATGTGCACTTGCCTAGTCTTGGAAAGGCTTTTAAAATTTGTCACTGTGCACACTGATACCATGATTCTAACCAACCTTACCCTTCTTAGACCTTTAATCTTCTTACCTTGATTAAATACTCAAATGTCCTCTTCATTTAAAAATATCCTCTCCCAACGAACTGTATAGAGATTTGAAGGTTTTATTTATTTATTAGGAAGGAGAAAATTTCTCCATTAATCAGGCATGTGCATATAATCATTATAAGCTCTTTATACTGTGAAATAGAATGTTCAAGCAGATGATTTTAGAAGCTGCTTGCTACAGACTATGTGCCTTTTTCTCTTTAACAGCTTGACATGAACTGCTGTCACTGGGCATTAAGATGACTGCAATATTGCCTGTCATTAATAATCTCTGCAATTTTGCCATCATAATTGCTGACCTTAGCACGGCCCTTTGCTGTGAATTTGAATTTCTGTTAAGAGGGAATATTAATAAAACAAAGTAAAATTCCTTAGCACTTTACAAATGGGATTGAAGACGGTTTCCATTTCATTTTAAAAAGAGAATGATTTTGAATCTACAAATATTGCTACTCTATTTCTAAAATGATGGGTGATAAGCAAAAGGCATGAAAATTATTATATGAATAAGCCTGTTCTTTTGAGGTGTATTGGTACATATTTTGTTCACTTTATTAAATTCTTGGGAGATTAAAACATTTATTTGGATGGAAAATATATGTATATATAATTTATGTGATAAAAAGTTGGTTGAAGGATAAAAATGAAAGTTGCAAGAAAGAAAAATATACTCTCATAGTCTTTATGTGTCTATACATTTTTAAGAAAATAGTTCAGGGCATTCTTTTTTAATAATCATTTTATTGGGGGCTCATACAACTTGCATCGCAATCAATACATACATCAGTTGTGTAAAGCACATTTGTGCATTCGTTGCCCTCATCATTCTCAAAACATTTGCTCTCCACCGAAGCCCCTAGCATCAGCTCCTCATTTTACCTGTTCCCTCCCCACTCCTTCATGAACCCTTGATAATTTATAAATTATTTTGTGATAACTTACACTGTCTGACGTCTCCCTTCACTCACTTTTCTGTTGTCCATCCCCAAGGGAGGAGGTTATGTGTAGATCCCTGTAATAGGTTCCCCCTTTACACCCTACCATCCCTCCACCCTCCTGGTATCGCCCTCTCACCACTGGTCGGGAAGGATCATCTGTCTTGGATTCACGGTGTTTAGTGTTCCTATCCTGTTCCTTTGTGTACATCCTCTGGTCTAGCCAGATTTGTAAGGTAGAATTGGGATCATGATAGTGGGAAGGAAGCGTTTAGGAACTAGAGGAAAGTTGTGTGTTTCATTGTTGCTACACCGCACCCTGCCTGGCCGTCTCCTCCCCGTGACCCTTCCGTAAGGGGATGTCCAGTTACAGGGCATTATTTCTTTAGGTGAAAAATACCTAATGTACATTATATTTTGTTCTTGAGTGTATATTTTAATGTTTTATTCAACTTCTAAAACATGCTGTATTCATGAATTGAGTATTATATTTCATAGTGGAAATTAGATAAAGTTTGAGTGATAATGTTAATTGTACTGTCATGCATCAGATTAATAGTGGAAATGATTGTTATGCTGATAGGAATATGATTGGCTCTGAGAAATGGATAGCTGTGATGTTTTAACAGAATTCTATTCTTTGTAGGACATACAAAATTTAAAAGTAAAAATCTTAGCTTTTACTTTAAACCTTGTTTTACCTTATTCCTATATAGGATGTCTGACACTATAGAACCCATCATTGTAGAACTTAGGAACTATAGACTATCTCATCCATTATAGATTCTAATCACTTTATTTGTAAAGCTATAAAATTTGTCATAAATTTAGCTAATTTTAGTTATTTCAGTAAAAACAATTACTTTCATTTATTACTCCAAATAAATTTATTTTGACCTTCTGCCTTAAATTAAAGCTCTTCACTCCTCACTTTCCTAAGTGTGAAGGCCATTACAGATTTACTTAAATTCCTGTTGAGGATATTTACCAGGTGGCAAAGGTTAGCAGTAAGATGCATATGCATTTCGTCTGACATTTTGAGGCTCATTTAATACCTCAACATGATTAAATTACTTGTGAACATCATTATAGAAGTGAGTATTCACAGAGACTTTAGGAATGGCCTTCAGGCTTACAATATGTATTTTAAAATATTGATTGATATTTTTATTCTAATTCAAATGGTGGCGAGATTACAAAATTGAGTTCGTTGACTTACAGACTTTATACATGATGAGACGCTTAACACCTATTCAAATGGCATGCTATTTTGCACCCAGTAAAAGTATTGCCCAAATGAGCATTGCCTTAAGGCAATGAATTAAGCTTAGATCTGATGAGAAAAGCTATCAGCCTCGCTTCTCATTATCCTGCCGACCTTTTTTTCCCTAGTGAATTTATATATTCAATCAAAATACTCTTTTGAGGATTGAAAACTCACGAAAAATCTACTTCATAGTTGTGTGATAAAGCAACAATCTTGGGCACAGGAGAATTGAGGACAGCAGATTTTAAGTGAGGGGACTCGGCTAAAAGATGTGATTTGACTATCTGCCACGAGCCATTCTTTCAGACATCTGAGGAAGGATTTCAGATAAAGCCATCTCATCGGTCAAGAAAGGATCAGTCTGCTATCTGTGTTCACTTGGCTGACAAAGAACCTCATCTTCATATTCCCAATCACAGCTAAAAGATTGTGGCTTTAGAAGGAATATGGCCCGCGGGCCACATGCGGCCCGACAAGGATATTTATCCAGCTTGCTGGGTGTTTTTGCCACTGCTGCCTGCTTAGCAGCCGACTCGTTCAGTGTGCATAGGAATTTGTTCATAGTCTTTTTTCAAACTATAGTCTGGCCCTCCAATGGTCTGAGGGGCAGTGAACTGGGCCCTCTTTAAAAAGCTTGAGGACCCCTGGTAAGCATGGGAGGTAGTGGTCCAAGATGGAAAACTGATCGAAAATTGAAAGGCACGTCAAGCTTCATAATTATTAGGGTGATGCAAAAACAGTTTGGCAATCATCTCGTAACCTGTAGAAGTGCTTTCCTCCCTTCAACCTGGCATCTGTAAACATTGCTAAGGAGAAAGAAAATTTGGCAAGGTTATTTAAAGTCTGACCTTCTTGCTCAGACTCTATGCAACAACAACCTTCAAAATTACATTATGTCTTGGCCTTCTTTTCTGGGTAGACAGTCAGGGTAGCTGTAGTTCCATTTGAATGCCAAAATCAATGTTAAAACTCTTGTAAAATGGTAGTAGAATTATGCAATTTTTGTAAAACCTAAAAGGAAAAAATGACATTTCATTTTGGTCTCAGCGTATCAGTGTTTTTGATATAAACTCTGTTCTTGAAAAAAGATGCACACTCATCATTATAAAGGTCATATCAAGCTTAAATATTTTGGAATATTCTGACAGACAATAGCTGATATTTATTTTGTAATCTGTCAAAATTGAGATAATTGAGATATGTATAATTTTATGAAATAACAGTAAAATTATCAAATATTCCCCAAATATTTTAGCACACATTAATATATGAATAATAAGTTGTTTTAGAAATCAGTTTCAAATTTTCATTAGAATGTGTTCTGATGAGGTAACATTTACATTAGTACTGAAAATTAATACACTTTGAATTACTTTGCATATTTAAAAACAAACAAACCACTAGCGCATACTGTTCTTTCCTTCAGTCTGAGTCATGAGATTGAAGTAAGGTTTGTGATTACTCTTGATATTTGTTAAGTGACCGAATAATTTTTATTTGGTCCTGACGGGGTAGTTGAGAAATGAATAGGGCATGCATAGGAATGTGTCCTTCATAAAGAAGGCTAATGTGACTACAAGGTGCTAAGGTGCATCTTAGCTTCCAACATGTAGACCCCCGCCACAAATTACTTATCTTAGGTTAAAACATAGATGAGCCCTGATAATTTCAGGCATTCAACTGAGGTTAAGCGCTCTCTCATTAACTAGAAGTTTGGAGGATTGATCGACATACCAGCTCCATGGAAGAGAAACTCGGTGACCTGCTGCTACAGCGATTGCAGCCTAGAGCACTCTATGGGGCAATCCTACTCTGATGTGGGGTCACTACGAGCATGAGTTGACTAAGAGGCACCGACAACAGTAGGTCATGGCCTTATCTGGTAGAATGAATGTAGGGATTTATTTGTTTGCCCTCAAGGTACCACTTGGGAGAGAGGGTACGATAGTGAAATATTTAAATAATAAGAAGGGCAATGAATCTCCGGAAAGTAGGTGTGAATGGAAAGAGGGAAGAGGTAAGGTAATAGATCATGTCTATTTAGTTCATGTTTTTGCTGAAAGCGTGTGTGTGTTGATTACATAGGTAAAGTGCTACCCCCCAAAAAAATAAAAGCAGTTGTTGTTAAGTTAGTTGAGAGTCATGAGTCATGGTGACCCCGTGTGTGTGTTAGAATAGAAGAGTGCACGGTAGGGTTTAGAAGTTTTAATGCATTTTGTTGCTGTTGCTGAGAATATACACAGTAAGACCCATGCACATATAACAATGTCT